>NW_016107380.1:6567072-6572030 GCF_001604975.1 Cebus imitator
AAAAAAAAAAAGAAAAACAGGAGTTGTAACTTTTGTCTCTGACAAAATAGACTTTAATAGTAACAAAGACCAAAAGAAACAAAGAAGGACATATAATGGTAAAAGGATCATGCAACAACAGGAGTTAATGATCATAAATATATACGTATCCAATATAGGAGTACCCAGATACGTAAGACAAGTTCTTATTGACTTATAAAGAGATTTGGACTCCTGCATAATAATAGCGGGAGATTTTGACATCGCATTGTTAATATTCGACAGATCGATCAGATAGAAAATTAATAGGGACATCTATGATTTGAATTTAGGCCTGGAATAAGTATACTCAGGGAATATTTATAGAATTCTCCACCCCAGGTCTACAAAACATACATTTTTCTCAGTATCATATTACACCTATTCTGAAAGTGACTACATAATTGGAAGTAAATTACTCTTCAGTATTTGCATAGCATCTCACAGACTTAAATGAAATATTGGTTGGCTGTTTGTTTGTTATTTTCTTCCCTTATTCCTTCCTGTCTCTGTTGTTAAGTACAGTTACTGGCATAAAAGAGGTTTTTAATACCTTTTTAAGATTGCATTCCAGCCTGGGCAATAGAGCAAGAATTCTGTTCTTTCTTCCCCTTTTTCTTTCTCCTTCTTTCTTTCTTTCAAAAAAAAAAAGGATACCTACATAAACAATGAGTGTCTGTGAAAAACAGTTAAAATTTATTAGACACTGTGACAAAGGCTTTAATAAAACGCTGTGTTATTTAGTATATATATGTTATATAATTTAATTTTCATTCATATAATTGAGAAAATACAGCTTTAAGTAACAAAAAAAATATTCTAAGCACAAGTCTCCTTATTAGTAGGATAAATATGAGTCTGGGTTATAAATGACTTCAGACATCAAATGACATACATTTTGTAGTATTATGGTAAATGTCTCAAAACCAGCTTTCTGTGGAGGAAAGTTCCCAGTTTGTAGATTTTGCCAGTTTCTGAAGTGCAAATATTTCCATTTTGGTCAATTCCAAGCCATCCACTTGACATCACTGGATTTGGAGATGGGAAGAGATGTGCATATTCCGCTCCTACAAGCTGGTACTAGCACTGGTGCAGAACCATGGACAGTCTATTTTTAGGTTGGTATTATTTTTTTTTAAATATATATTTTATAGCATTTTAGGTTTTGGGGTATATGTGAAGAACATGCAGGACTGTTGCATAGGTACATACATAGAAATGCGGTTTGCTGCCTTCCTCCCCATCACCTACATCTGGCATTCTTCACGCTTTTCAGTAGCCCTAACCATTTTGCCTTTGCCTTTTAAAATATTTTTGCAAGAATTGTGAACACATTTCTGAGTTACTGTTAATTTTTCCAAATGCTTTTCTAGACTGGATTATACTAATAGTCCCTACACAGCGGGAAGACCTGTATGTAAGCCTCTAAGCCAAGGGTTGGCAAACTCTTGTAATGGGCCACACATAAATATTTTAGATTTATGTGTCGCGTATCCTTTGTTTTTATAATCCTTTTAAAATACAAGGTCAGGGGCTTTTTAAAAACAGTTGGGTTTGTCCCACAGGCTGTAGTTTGCTGATCCCTGCTCTAAGCCCTGGGAACACAGATCAGGGAGAGAAATGAGACTGGTCATGTGGTCAGACACTCCTGATTTTACTGTAAATGTGATATTGGCGGGTCAAAGCCTTCTACCTTACAGGACTATAAGGGTTAAATTAATTAATTCCTAAGAAAATTCTTTGTAAAGTATAATGCTTCAAAAACCATGAGGCATCATTGGTAGCATTATCCTGAATTGCTCACAAACTACTGCAGTTACAATCCCAGTTTAATTAAAATCTCCACTCAGAGCAGAAAGTACCAGCTCTTTAAATACCTAGAGGGCCCAACAGCAGGGGAGGACTGAAACAAACTATGACCATTATTATAAATCCCTCTATCTGTTCTAAGCCACTCCTGGGAAATAACCAGGCATTCTGGCAATGGATAACAATTTCAACCTTAGCTCTACTTCACATTGTTCAGGTCTCTGACCCTGCAAATACATTGTCTGACATAGAGTAGGTGCTCAATCTGTACTGAATGAATGAGTCATCACTTTCAATTACCTGAGTGCTCACCTTCTATGAACCACAGCTCCCCCAGGTCATAGTCCCAAACCATGTGCTCAACCACCTGCCCATCCCAACACCAAAAGGCCACCCTCCCCACTTATGGACATGTTTCCCTCATTCAATGGACAGGAGATAAATGAAGAGAATACTATGTTGGTACCTAATCTATCCCTCCATAATTATTGAAAAGATGTCTGAATTTCTTTACCTCTGAAAAATCAACATATTAAGATCAGAATTACATCCTAATGAAATTTAAAAAGAAAAGGAAGAAATTCCACCCTTGAACTGACTGAGAAACCTAATCTGACAATTAAAGGAGGAGTATTCCAAGAGCTGGGTTGAAAGAAGGAAGAGGTGATCTTAAGCTTCACTTCCACTCCATTCTTATAATAGGTAATGTTTAGACAAGGCCTCCTTATTTACAAATACTTGACAATAATTTATTAATCTGGTACACTTTATGACCTAGGATTTTAGAGTACTTTAAAAACAAAGATTAATTACTCTAGGGCTTAGCAAAAAGGTGGAGGCACAATAAGTGATTCATTAAACTTTGGGGTTGAGAAAGGCTTTATCCATTTCGCAGACAGGACATTGCCTATGTCCAGGCAATACAGAGGGACCCAGGAAAGGCCATGTAAGAATTCAAAAGCAGAACTAAATTAGAACAAATGCATTTTCATTTCTTTACAAAAATATTATAACTGTGAAAGCTACCTTTTAATTGTATAGCTTTTAAACATGATTTCTATTTGAACACACTTGGTAGAATTTTGAATTCTAATGTCAAAATCAAAACTTATTTCTCTCAATTTGACTTCCTTATTCATCTCTCGCCTTCAATCTGCTGTATGAGCTGGGACACCCTTTTTAACTTCAAGTGGAAACAGTTCCATTTTTCTGAAATGTGTTTACACTTTGTGTTTTAAGTAAATTTTCTAAAGATATGACCAATGTGTTAAGAGATGATAAAGAAAGGTAGATTTACGAATCTAGTTTCAGAAAGAGAATGCAAACTGTATTTTCAAATGCCAGGGAGGAAAAAGTACAACTCTACTTTTTACTTCTATCAGTACGTTAGGAAAAAGAAGTTGGCAATGAATTACATTTGTTAGAATCAGAGACGTCATAAAGTCCCACTGAACACAGAAGTGAGAGTAATTAGGAAAGCTGATATCGAAATAAACAAAAAGAGATCTTCATAGAGCAATTCAAACTGGTCGATATGTTTTTACAGAGTTGTGAAATCATGCAGCATTTAGTTGTATTTCACTTTTATTCATCTCTAGTGAGGCCATATCCTAACCAGGACATTCATTTCCAGTAAAAGAAGGATGGAAATACTACAAACTTGTGACATTTAAACCAAATGAGTGAATAAAGAATTTTTTAAAAATCAACTCTGGTGGACTAAAAGAATTAAGTCAAAATGATTCTAACTTTACATAATGGATCCTACAAGAACTAACAATCAATTGCTATCATCAAATCTCACAGAATATATATAAAAACTACACTGGTGCTCATCTTCACCATGCCATTGTGAAATTAAATAACAGTAACTGTCAACTCTTTCAGTGACTTTGCTCCCTGTGAAAGAGCCGTTCTGTGGATTATCTGTAACAACACTTTCATCCCAGACCCATTTTCTTCTCTGCTATTCTACATGTTATGAAGCATCTTCCCTGACATCCATTGGTATTTCAAAAGAATGAATTTATTTAGAGAGAAATCTAAGCTTAATGTTTTCCAGACTTCATTCCAAGCAATACTAGTCCTAGGCGATGTTCTATAAAAAAGAGGTTCATCATCAAATAGATCTGAGCATAGCTGCTTATGATTCCTCTCTTGATGATTCACAATGCATTTTTGGATTTTAAAATTTCTGAAAATTCTTGCAGTAAAGAAACTCATTGGAGCTGAGCATGGGGGCCGTGCCTGTAGGCCCAGCTATCTGGGGACTGAAGTGGGAGGTTCACTGTAGCCTGAGAGTTTCAGTGCAGGCTGGGCGAGACCCCATCTTAAAAAAAGGAAAGAAAAAGAAACTTATTTGATCATAGATAATTTTTTTTCATCGAACACTTGTTAACATCCCACAGAATTACTGTTCATAGGCACACTTTGGGAGACTTTCTATAAGTAAACAAAGAGAGAGTTAAACCAGCTGAAAAAAATTTCATAGCTATCCCTACTTTCGAAGACTTACTATGAAGAAATAATGTAAAATATCTCATTCATAGTTTTTTAAATTTTGCTTACATATTGAAATAATGTCTTTGATATATTAACTTAAATAAAATATCAAAATTAAAAAAAAAATTATATCCACATTTCGAAGCCAAACCTTAGAGTATCAGAATCACTCACACAATGGTAGGCCCAGGGATTTACACCAACTCATTCTCTGCTTTCCCATGCCTTGTCCCAGCACCAAAATGGCTAAATCCCTCTTTGTTTCATCTCTGTGGCATGCCCTACTTACCTGCTAAGATCAGCACTGTATTTTAACTCTTTGACGTTCTTTGAGCTTAGGTGGAAATTAGACTTGGGTCTTTAGTTGAAAGCTGTCAGTATTTGAAAAGTACATGCACCTAAACCAGGCAATATTAGAAGTATGTCTAAGAAAAATAGAATAAAAACATAAAAACTAATATTTTTTTTTGGGTGTAAATATTTTTTTTTCCATTTATTTTATTGCATTTTAGGTTTGGGGGTACATGTGAAGAACATGCAAAATTGTTGCATAGGAACACACGTGGCAGTGTGATTTGCTGCCTTCCTCCCCATCACCTACATCTGGCATTTCTCCCCTTGCTATCTCT
>NW_016107380.1:6573650-6590297 GCF_001604975.1 Cebus imitator
CAGCTCAATCACACCTCTTGCCTCAGCCTCTCAAGTAACTGGGACTACAGGCATGAGCTACCACATCCAGCTAATTCTTAAATTTTTATTTTGTAGAGACAGGGTCTCATTATATTGTCCAGGCTGGTCTCAAATCCTGGGCTCAAGCAATCCTTTTGCCTCGATATCTCAAAGTATCGGAACTACAGGTGTGAGCCACTATGTCTGGCTTTTTATTTTGTGAGGTTTGATTGTTTTCCTAGAGTAATGATGGATTTACACTTTTTTGCCTGGTCTTCCAGTGGTCCCGTGGATTAAGGGTATAAACTATGTCCATGAAATAGGAGATAACTAACTAAATAGGCCTTAAATTGTGACATGACTTTCATTTGCACTGCATTTTAACCAGTCTTTACAGTAAAACACTCATATTTTCAGAGAAGAAAAAAAAATAGTAGCTTTTGTACTGTGGAATCTATTTGGATTTTATACCTGGATAAAGTCAATAGGGTCAAATGAAGTCATGTGAAGAATGGAATGGGATGAGAAGAGTTTAAATGTGGTATTTTTATACTGTTTACTGCAGCTAAGTAATTCATACTCCATTATCAGGAGAGGAGGAACGTTATGGGAATCTGGTCATTCTACCTCACACTTTCCCTTTCTTCTTCCGTTAAAACCCTGACCAGATGACCTACTTGAGCTGCTGTACATTTTTCTCTGTGATTTTGCTAAATCTGCAAAGTGAAATTAAGTAGAAGCCATGACAGATACACATCAGCGAGCATTTAAATACCATTAACTTACTGGCATGCTGCATGAGATGGTCGATATATTCTCATAGAACAAAAAGAGGAAAAAAGATATAGCTATTTAAGTATTTTCCTATTCTGATCAGTTTGAAGCAAGAAAAGTCACAAATTAACACATTTTTCATTATTATGCTGAGCAGGATGTTAAAAAATAGTGCTGCTTCAACAAAACAGAAAAAGACTCAGGTATCCCCATATTTCTTTTCTGAGCCTAGATTTGAGCAGGGCCATTACATGTGATTGTAATTCCTGTAGGTAAGCAGATGGTCAGGCAGCACACCAAGAATTATAATAATCTATGTGGGATGTTTCTAAGACATGAGTTAATGCTTTCAAACCCATAAAGCTTGGGATTTTATGGAGATGAACCACATTATAGACCCACATGCAAGCATGTGCTTATCAAAATGATCTCAACTGAATCAACAGCTCAGCTCATTTGTACCTCCCGACCTTCTGGAACTGACCTGAAAGATGCATCCTCAAACCCATTTCTTCCTACTAAGGATTGCAATTAGACATAGAAAAATATATGTAATTAGCAGTGCTGACATGTATATGAGGGTTCAGATCCCTTGATCCAGAACAAACACAGGCAACAAGGTAAACTGGGTTGCTGTAAGCAAAAATTCTTAAATTACAATCCAATGCCTCACTAAGATTTCAAGGATCACACCAGAGGGATTATGAAAGCAATAGGAGGGGGTATAAATGGAAAGATTTTCAAGGGTAAACTGATTTCCACTGATTATCCACAATTAATTGAAAGTCAGTTTTGGTGCAGTGGAAAGAAGGCAAGGCTTGGAATCCAAAGACCTAGATGTGAATTGGGAGTCAGATGCTATCACCAATGGATGGCATCAAGTGGTTATCGAGGCTCTCTCAGCCTCAGCATCCTCATCCATAAAATGGGGACGAACAATATCCGCCTCGCAGCCAGGCTGTGAAATAACCTGCTTGAAGTGCCTGGAACACAGGCCACTGCCAGTGAACATATTTTGCTTTTCTTCCTTCTTATATTTTCCTATTTTAGTAATAATTCTCCCAGTTTTTAGAACATCTTACTGTTTTCAAAGCTCTTCTCCATAGTTTTTCTTAACTGATATCACTGCAGCATATGATATGAACATCAATTCTGTTTCACATGTGAGAAAACCAAGGATATTCTAAAACCCAGGATATTTTACTTCTAGTACCGTGCTAAGCCCACTAGACTGAATATTGAGATAGCTAAACCCATATGAGGAAATAGATCAAAACAGTGAGCAGATTCTAAGATAAAAACATAATAATCCAAGTTTTTAAAAGATGATATTAGGTCATATAGACAAAATAATATTATGGCAATCCAGGTGACATCACTTCATTTTTACTACCTGGTTGGAGCTATAAAAGACTAGAAATAAATATCTCATTAAGAATTATAGAGTGCACGATGTAGGACTTAGTAGGCTTATGGAGAGCTGTGGAATGATTCATTTAAAAATTCATTCTTATTGCAATTACTGTTTGCAGAAATCTACTAATAACATACACACATATATATTACTTTTATTAATAGTTCTTGCCATTGCAAAGTTACAGTCAAATAGGAAGTATGTATCAATTTTAGTAACATAATAAAATAATGAAGCAATTATATAATATAATTATATATATATAATATATATAATTATATAAATATATATAATATAATATAATATAATTAAATAATATAGTTAAATGCTGTTGGGGAAATATCGTTTTGGTTCTTACCTATTTTCATTTCATTCCTGCAATGAGTGTACATGCCATCACTAGATATCTTCATTTAAAAATGAAGTTTACAACAAGTTTTGTCAAAATCTCAGAAATAAAAAGATGGAACAGAGGTAAAATTAAGGGTTTTAACAAATTTTGGAAAACAAAAGGAATGAACGTTAGTATTTGGAAAGAGGGCATATGTGACGTGCCCAGCATGCTGCCTGGTGGATAGTAAGCTTTCTAGTCCAATTTTCCCTTTCTGCCAGGTGAAGCTATTCAGAATAAAAGGTAGAGATGATGAGTCAACAAAGATTAAATCTGAGAGCAGAGACAGAAGCAAAGAAGGGTCAAGGTAATGAGAAAGCCAGGTAGGACCGGATCCCTGGAAAAACTCCAGCTGGCCTGCACACTGGGAGGGATGCGCTCTTGGCTGGAGCCACGGAGGTTCAGCTGTTTGCAGCAGGGAGGATCCTGGCCCCGCCTCTTCCTGTGTGGAACCTGGGATTCAAACAGCAAGGTGGGAAGCGCACCAGCAGGAACTCTGGCCTTGCGGAAAGTCCCTGTTCCCCCTTTTCTCCTTTTTGCCCAATAAATTCCATTATTCTCACCCTTCAATCAGCTGCGAGCCTGAATTTTCCTGGCCATGTGATAAGAACCCTGTCTTTAGCTGAACTAGGAAAAAAGTCCTGCAACAGTAACAGGTTCATATGTTATAGAACCAAAAGAATCCATCAATAATTTCTTGAAAACCCACTGTGTGAAGTCTAGCTGGATTTCTGCAGTGGGTGTTCAGCTGTACCACCAAGATCCCAGCCACAGACTGAAGTATTGCTTTCCCAGATGCCAGAGGTGTTGGCTGTTCAGAGCTGGGCCTCTCTTATGGAACTGTCCTTGGCTGAAGACAGTTGCTTTACTCAAAGTATGCTGCCCTCTTTCAGAAGCAGTCAGCACCCAGGGACTAATGGCTGCAGATTCCAAGGCCCAGTAGCCCCTTGCCTTAAAGGGAACAACTCTGGGCTTGGCCAAAGCATCTGTTGAAACGACAACGCAGTTCAGCCTCTCTAAGAATAACACTTCCCTTGCCCTTTCTCAGCGTTGATCCTCGGAGCACTCACTAATAAACTGCTGTCCATACATCTCCATGTCAGAGCTGTTTTCAGGGGACCCAACTGAAGACGGTTGGTTACAGAGCATAAAGATTCTAGAAGATAACATCGGAAAAACCCTTCTAGACATTGGCTTAGGCAAAGATTTCAGGAACCCAAAAGTGAATGCAACAAAAACATAGATAAATAAATGGGACTTAAACTAAAACCCTTCTGCACAGCAAAAGAAACAATCAGCAGAGTAAACCCACAGAGTGGGAGAAAATCTTCCCAATCTATACATCTGACAAAGACTAATATCCTGAATCTACAAGGAACTCAAACAAATCAGTAAGGAAAAAATAGAAAATCCCATCAAAAAGTACACTAAGGACATGAATAACAACTCTCAAAAGATGATATATAAATGCCCAACAAACATGAAAAAATGCTCAACATCTGTAACGATCAGGGAAATAGAAATCAAAACCGCAATGCAATACCACCTCACTCCTGTGAGAATGGCCATAATGAAAAAAAATTAAAAAAAAAAAAAAGATGTTGGCATGGATGTGGTGAAAGGGAACACTTTTACACTGCTGGTGGGAATGTAAACCAGTACAACCACTCTGGAAAACAGTGTGGAGATCCCCAGGGAACTAAAAGTAGATCTACCATTTGATCCAGCAATCCCATTCCTGGGTATCTACCCAGAGGAAAAGAAGTCATTATACGAAAAAGACACTTGCACATGCATGTTTACAGCAGCACAATTTGCAATTGCAAAAATATGGAACCAGCCCACATGCTCGTCAATCAATGAGTGGATAAATTACTATATATATATATATATATATATATATATATATATATATATATCATAAAAAGTAGTGAAATAATGGCATACACAGCAACCTGGATGAAATTGGAGACCATTATTCTAAGTGAAGTAACTCAGGAATGGTAAGCCAAACATCAGGTGTTCTCATTCGTAAGTGGGAGCTAAGCTATGAGGATGCAAAAGCATAAGAATGATGCAGTGGACTTTGAGGACTCAGGTGAAAGTGTAGGAGGCAGGTAAGGGATTAAAGACTATACACTGGGTACAGTGTACACTGCTCAGGTAATGGGTGCACCAAAATTTCAGAAATCACCACTAAAGAACTAAGTCATGTAACCAAACACCACCTGTTCCCCAAAAACCTATTGAAATATAAATAAACAAACAGTTGGTTACAGAAGTGGTCCCAGGAGGCAGACTCTATTATGAGATTTGGGAAATAGATTGCCCCTTTGGCCAGGTTGAGATAAGGACCTCCCACCCAAAGGGTGGCAGGTAGAGAACTGATACCCTAACACATTGTAGAGGTCAATTGTCCAACTGTTCAGTGACTGGAATGAGATGGCACTGGGAAAGGATGTGCTGGCTCAGGTGTTTGAGAGGTATGATGGCATCAATATTAGAAGAGCTATGGAAAAAGTGAAACCTCACTGACCCAGGGGGACTGGCTTCCCTGCAGAAGTGCTGCCGTTCAAGCTGACACTAAAGGGTGAGTTTGCGTGTCAGGGGAGGGAAGAATGATCAGAAAAGAGCTTTCCAGTCAAAGGAAACAGCATATGCAGAAGCTCTGATGCAGAAAAGTGCCTGGCAATTAGAGGAAGTGCAAAATGGACAATTAATCTCTAGAGAGTGGAAATGAACTAAGAGGAAGCATGGTTGTCAGAGGAGGCTGGGGAAGTAGGAAGGGGCCAGCTCACAGCCATGGCAGGATTTGTCTTGTCATTTTAGGAGGAGTGATAAACCATTGAAGGATTTGAAGCAAGGAAGCTGCAAGATAAAATCTGACTTTAAAAAATCTCTTTGGCTATTTGTGAACTGATTGGAGGGAGCAAAAATGAAAATGAAGAAAGCAGCTGCTCAAGGCTGTTCTTGTGCCTATACTGGGGTGTGACGGCTCTCACTAGAGCCTCATCGACTCATTGAGCTACTAAACCACCTTCTTGGTGATGGAAGCCAGATCTGCCTCCATTCACTGGCTGACACCTACAGAAATGATCTGGGCAAGTTTTCTTCAGTTTAATATTTGAATCTCTATTAAACACTAGAATGTGGGCTCTGCAGTAATAGAGACTTTGTTCTATCACTGCTGTCCCCAGCCCCTAAAACAGTGCTCAGGGCTTAGAAGGTGGTACTCAACAAATGTCTGGTGAGTCATTGAATAAAGACATTTTTAAATTATATATATATTGAGACAGAATCTCACTCTGTCACCCAGGCTGGAGTGCAGTAGTGCCATCTAGGCTCACTGCAACCTCCACCTCCTGGGTTCAAGCGATTCTCTTGCCTTAGCCTCCTGAGTAGCTGGGATTACAGGCACCCACCACCATACCCAGCTACTTTTTGTATTTTTAGTAGAGCTGGGGTTTCACCATGTTGATCAGGCTGGTCTTGCACTCCTGACCTCGTGATCCACCCACCTCAGTCTCCAAAAGTGGGATAACAGGCATGAGCCACCACACCCAGCATATATATATATTAATAATATATATATTGAGACAGGATCTCACTCTGTGAAACAGGCTGGAGTGCAGTGGTACAATCACAACTCCTTGCAGCCTCAAACTCCTGGGCTCAATCAAGCCTTCTACCTCAGCCTCCTGAGTAGCTGGGATCACAGGAACGTGCCACCACGCCCAGCTAAGTTGTGTACTTTTTATAGAGAAAAAGTTTCGCCATGTTGCTCCAGGCTGGTCTCAACCTCCTCGACTCAAGTAACCCTCCTGCCTTTTCCTCCCAATGTGCTGGGATTACAGGCATGAGCCACAGGGTCTGGCCTGAATAAATGAATTTTAAAGGAAATACTCCTAATGGGTGTGGAGCAAGTTTCTATGGATCATTCATACCTTGATATCAATAAGTGTGAGCAAAGGCTCCAAGGGGAGAGGGCAGACCACAATTAAGCAATCCATAGCAACTCATCTATTATATTTACATGGTGGGTAAGAAATGGAGACAAACAGGTGTTGCTTGCAGGTTGAGAGATCTTAATGAGACTGGCTGAAGATAAACTTCCCAGGCGAGCTATAACCTCATGCTGCAAATGACTTCATTCAAAGTTAAGGGCAGCTGACATATTTCGACAGAAACTGGCCAAGACCCTTGTTTTTCAATTCCTATTTTTTTGTTTTGTTCTTCAGTGGAAGAATGTTGGTGTTATTGTTGAATATCATCTAAACCAGCTGTGAAACCCAAATGATTTCCAGTCCTTGCCTATAGGTCTGGACTTGAAGAAAAGCCCATCAGCTCTTGAGTGACAGGGAAATGTCCTGGCAGCTGTGTTCCTACTCCTGAGCACCGTTATAGGGCTGAGACTAAAGCTGAGAGCCGCACTTGAGACCACTCATCTCTTCAAACCTTTCTGTGCTGCTCAAAATCGAAAATCAATTTTATGTAGGAACAGTATGTGATTCCATATTGAGGAGGCCTGTACAGGTGAGTCTGTGCCCTCTGTCACAGTCGTAAACCAGGACATTGCATATTCATGCATAAGGAGACCTGGCAGGACACACAGACTGAGGAGCGTAAGAGAACAGTGACATCCAGTGGCTAGCTGGCTGCATCTCCGATGTGCAGAGCACACAGATGGCGGAGGGTGGAGCCCACTCTGCTCCAGATCCCAGCTTCTGCTTTTTGTCCTTTCAAGCCAGAGAACCCTGTGAAACTCCAGGAAAATTCCAATGGCAGACCAGGTTTTACCAATAATATTTATCCTTCCATATTCCCTGCTACACTTTTTACTTTCAGGCTAAGCACCTATCCCTCGCTAGAGTTACCATGTTTTAAATTGCACTATAAATTTAATAAATGTTCATGATCAACGGTTGTTAAAACGTAAAATTCCAAAATTACATTTTTTTCTAGTTTTTCAAAATAAGGTTTCTTATTCAGACAACAAATGTTTACTGTGTACCTACAAGGTGCCAAGCAATTAATAAAACAGAAATTCTTTTATTATTATTATCATACTTTAAGTTCTGGGGTACATGTACAGAACGCGCAGGTTTGTTATGTAGGTATACATGTGCCATGGTGGTTTGCTGCACCCATCAACCTGTCATCTACATTAGGTGTCTCTCCTAATGTTATCTCTCCTCTAGCCTCCCCACCCCCCAACTGGCCCTGGTCTGTGATGTTCCCCTCCCTGTGTCCATGTATTCTCATTGTTCAACTCCCATTTATGAGTGAGAACATGCAGCGTTTGGTTTTCTGTTCCTGGGTTAGTTCCTGAGAATGATGGTTTTCAGCTTCATCCATGTCCCTGCAAAGCACTCATTCTTTTTCATGGCTGCATAGTATACCATGGTGTATATGTGCCACATTTTCTTTATCCAGTCTATCATTGATGGGCATTTGGGTTGGTTACAAGTCTTTGCTATTGTAAATAGTGCTGCAATAAATATACATGTGCATGTGTCTTTACAGCAGAATGAGTTTATAATCCTTTGGGTATATACCCAGTAATGGGATTGCTGGATCAAATGATATTTCTAGTTCTAGATCCTTGAGGAATTGCCACACTGTCTTCCACAATGGTTGAACTAATTTATACTCCCACTAACAGTGTAAACGCGTTCCTATTTCTCCACATCCTCTCTAGCATCTGTTGTTCCCTGATTTTTTAATGATCACCATTCTCACTAGTGTGAGATGGTATCTCATTGTGGTTTTGATTTGCATTTCTCTAATGACCAGTGATGATGAGATTTTTTTTCATATGTTTGTTGGCCATATAAATGTCTCCTTTTGAAAAGTGCCTATTCATATCCTTTGCCCACATTTTGATGGAGTTGTTTGTTTTTTTCTTGTAAACTGTTTTTATACTGTTGATGAACTTTTGGGTTATTTCTTGTTTGGGGTTATTATGAATCAATCTTAGTTTTATTAACTTTTTTGCATGTCTTTTGGTGAAAATAAGCATTTATTTTTGTTGAGTATATTTCTAGAATTAAAATTACTGATTCATTAACTGGGCCAGTTATCTAATTTGCAAAGCTCAGTGCAAAATGAAAATGTAAGGTCACTCATTTAAAAAGTTGGGGAAAAGTTGTCATTAAAAGTATGAAAACCTAAAACGTTTTCCTTTTTTCTACTTTCTCTCTCTTTCTCTCAACTTGTCATGGCATTCTTTTATTTGCAATTTAGTGTCATTCTAAGTAGAAAAAAATAAAATGTTTAAACATTAGCTTGAAATTTACCATTCATTTTGTATAGTACAGTGGCAGTTTTAAATACAGATATGAGAGCATTTAACCTGTATGCAGATCATTAAATTATGTAATTTGTATTCAATAGTTTGTATATGCATCTGCATTTCATTCTTGAAGATGCTATACACAACTAAGTTAAATATTTCTATTTCACTTCTTTAAACATGCACATTATGCTAATACTTTCTACTTAGAGTTTATTGGCGAAAAAGAAAAACTAAGAAAAAAGAACTCTAGGTTGCCCTATCTTTCCTTTTCCATCTCTATTGCCGTTTCTAGCACATGTGGGTAATACAGGAAGGTACTGCGAGTAAGAAAGGCTATGATAGGATTCACTGGGGGTGTGTGTGTGTGTGTGTGTGTGTGTGTGTGTGTGTGTGTGTGTTTCTTAAAATGGCATTGGCTTCTCTCTGCATTCAAAGCAAATTCTGGTTCAAATGGAAACAAGATCTCTCCCGGCTTTCAGAGCCCCCGATTTACCATGTACTCCTCTGAGTTCTTATTGACCTCCCAGACACTAGGCTCCAGCTAAAATTCTAGGCTCATGGAGCACGGTGAATACTACACCTGAATGTAGCAAGGAACAGCAGCAGACATGCTAATTGACCTTAACTCCGCTGCTTGGGCATGCCCCACATTCTCATAATACTTCACTTACAAAAACAAGTTTAAATATAAACAAATTAAGAGTTTCAAGACGTGGATAGCCAAGCATTAAACCACACATAAATCTCTTCGGAATTTGGGATCCTGAAGGACTGTACAGATTGCCTGTCCATGATGCTGGCTCCATCTGGAAAACCATTTGTTTTCTGATTTAGCTAGTTTAACCAATTTAACACTTCCACCAGCAATGTAGAAATGTTACAAATATTCCAATGTCTCACCAGCACTTGGTATTTTTTAACCATCAAAACGGGAGTGTACTAGTATGTCACTGTGGTTTTAATTCACATTTCCCTGATGACCAGTGATGTTGAGAGGCCTATTTTCTATTTTGATATCTTCTTTTGTAAAGTATCTGTTTGAAGTTTTGCCCATTTTTATACTGGGTTGGTCTATCTTTTTCTTGCCGATTTGTAAGAGGTATGTTATCTGCTTTCTTTTGATATATATATACATATATATGTATATGCATTGCAAGTATCTTCTGCCCTCTACTCTTTCATTCTCTTAATTGTGTTTTTTGGTAATCAATAGTTGTTAATTCAAATGAAATCTAATTTACTAATCTGTAGCTTTATAGTAAACCTTGATATCTTGGTGTAAGTTGCCCATCTTATTTTTATTTATTTATTCATTTTTGAGACAGGGTCTCCCTCTGTCGCCCAGGCTGGAGTGCAGTGGCATGATCTTGGCTCACTGCAACCTCTGCCTCCTAGGCTAGATGATTCTCCCACCTCAGCCTCCTGAGTAGCTGAGATTACAGCCACACACCGCCACACCCGGTGGCTAATTTTTCTATTTTTAGTAGAGATGGGGTTTCACTGTGTTGCCCAGGCTGATCCAAACTTACTTTACTTCTTCAAGATTATCTTGGTTATTCTAGGCTCTATTTTAAAATAAAAAGCTCCCAAATAACCTGCGGGCTAACCTAGCATTTTCAAAACTCTTTAGATCTTAATGCCTTAAATTACCCAGAAAAGAGAGCTATGCTACGTCTGAGGTGAAACCAGACTACCTCTGGATTTGAATTAAAGCAAATTGTTAATATTGTGGTTTGTTTTTCCACACCAGAAAAGAGGAATTTTTAGTTTCTTTTCACATACTCTAGCTAATTAGCATCCCTGGCAGGTACAACCACCAGCTGAATTATTATCAACAGTTGTTGCATTGAGAATTTTTTTCAGTGATCATGAATGCCAAGGTCATTCAACACTTGCAAGGATTTTCATCTTCTTTATGAACACCATTTTTTATGGTACTGTCTAAAGTAACTTCTGCAACTATTTATAAACCCTTTTAGAAGCCATTGTTTCTGTTGTCAGCAGTAATGTTTCCATAGTGGTTCTCAACCTCAAAATAGAAAAGAAATGACCAAACAACATTACAAATCCCTGAGTTAAAAAACTTCTTTGAAATTAAGTGAAAATTACCTAATATCCACAATATATGTATATATAACATAGTGTTCTGCATAATATATGTTACATATGATGCGTATATATTCTTCCAGTTTGCAGTTTGTCTCTTAACTCTCTTTTAGTGTCTTTCATAAGCAGAAATTCTTTATGTTAATGTAGTCAGACTGCCAATCTTCTGATTTATGGCTAGTCCTTTTAAGTAATACTTTCTGACCCCAGGGTCATACAGATATTCTACTACCTGGCCTTCGAAAAACTTCCCTCGCATTCAGCTCTTATGTTGGCTTGTTAGGGCTGCAATAACAAAGTGCCACAAACTGAGTAGCTTAAATAACAGAAAGCGTCTGACATTGTGAGGGGCTAGAAATCCAAAATCAAGTTGTCAGCAGGATTGGTTCCTTCTGAGGCCTAGGAGGAAACTTCTGTTCCATGTGTCTCTCTTCTAGCTTCTGGTGGTTTACCAGGAGTCTCTGGTGGTCCTTTGCTTACAGACACATCACTCCTATCTCCGCTTCTGTGATCATGTGACATTGTTACTCTGCATGTGTCTGTGTCCAAATTTCCCCTGATTATAAGAACACAGTCCTTTGGATGTAAGACCCACCCTACTCCAGTATGACCTCATCCTAGCTTAACCGGTGACATCTGCAATACCCTTATTTCTGAATAAGGTCATATTCTGAGGTACTGGGGTTAGGACTTCAACATTTGAATTTAATGGGACATCATTCAACTTACAACAGCTCTTTAATTTACTGAAATTATTTTTGTAGGTGATGTAAAATAAAGTACATTTCCAATTTTCCCAGAAGCACTCACTGAAAATCCCATCCTTTCCCCACTAATTTAAAATGTCCCTTTCACTTATCAAATGTCCCTAAATGTGGGACTTGATATAGTGTTTCATAGATCTTTTTGTCTACCACAACGTCTGAAGGTAATTTTATAAATCTTGTTATGTGGAAGGGAAAGTCTCCCTCCCTAAACTTTTTCAAAAATGTCTTGATTATTTTTAGGCCTTTGCAATTCCACTCAAATTTTATAATCACTTTGTCAAGTTTCATAAAAATCTGTTACAAGGTTATTGGAATTGTATTACATCTGTAACCTAATTTTGAGAGATATTGAGTCCTCAGCCCATAACCTCAATCCATATCCCTCCATTTAAAGAGATCTTCTTCAAAGTCATTCAATGAAATTTCATACATTTTCCTATAAAGAACTTGTATGTCTTAGATATTTTTCATGTGATTATAAAATCATACTTTTATTTCATTTTAACTATGTATTATTGATGTGCAATTGCTTTGAGGATGTTGAATGCATGAATAGAAATCTGTAAACTCTCACATTCATATTTTTAAATTACCCAGAGATACTTTTCCACTGTCTGTGCATACAATCATATTATCTATGAATGATAACAGTTCTAATTCTTGTAACTTTATTGTAATTCTTATAATTCATTTCTAATTCTTGTAACGTTATTTCTTTTTCTTGCCCTGCCATAATGGCTAGGACATCCAACATAATATGGAATTCAGAAGGAATGATAGAAGACACACTAGCTTTATTCCTGACCTTAAAGAGATACTTTCAGTATGTCATCATTAATTATATGCTCATGAAGCACTAAGATCTTCATTATTAGATGAAGGAAGTTGACTTCTATTTAGAAGTTGCCAGATTTTTTTTTTGTCCTATTTAAATAGACATCTGAGTTTTCTCCTTTATTTGTATCTGTACCGAATTACAACTATTCATTATTCTAATGTTAAGCAACTTTACATTTTTTGAATAAACCCTGCTTCATTGTGATGGATTAGCAATCCATTTTGTTAGTGTAATTTTTTGACAATAGCTTTATAGAGCTATAATTCACATACCATGCAATGTATTCATGTGAAGTGCGTAACTCAATGGTTTTTAGCATGTTTGCAAAATGGAGAAACCATCATCACAATCAATTTGGGAATATTTTCATTACCACAGAAAAAAACTCTGTATTGTTTAGTCATCCCCCCAAACCACTTTCAACCACTACCTGCCCTAGTGTCTGAAAACAACTAATCTATTTTCTGTCTCTATAAATTTTCCTATTATGGATATTATATATAAATAGAATTTATTCCACATAAATAGAATGTGTGGCCTTTTGTGACTGGCTTCTTTCATTTAGCATGATATGTTTTCAAGGCTAATCCATATATCCATACTCCATTCTTTTTGCCAAATAATGTTTTATTGCATTGATACTCCTCATTTTATTTACCCATTCATCAGTTGATGGACATTTGGGTTGTTTACAATTTGGGGCTATTATAAATAATGCTGCTATGAATATTTGTATACAAGTATTTGTGTGGACATATGTTTTCATTTCTCTATGTTAGATACCTAGGATTGGAAGTGCTGGGTCATATCATAGCTCTTTGTTAAGTAATTGACACACTGTTTTCCAAAGTGGCTGCCTCATTTTATAGGCTCGCCAGGAATGCATGAAGGCTTTGATTTCTCTACATTCTTCACAATATTGTTATCTTTGTTATTATAATATGGCACTTATACACTAGTGGGTATAAGTGTATCTCACTGTGGTTTTGAACTGCATTTTCCTGATGAGTAATGATGTCAAGCTACTGCTCCTGTGCTTATTAGCTATTTGTAGATCTTTGGAGAAATGTCTTGTCAAGCACTGGGCCCATTTTTTACTTATTTGTGTTATTATTATTGAGCTGTAAGAGTTATTCATGTATTTTAGAATCAAGTCTCCTATTAGATATACAATTTCCAAATATATTCTGTCATTCATGTGGGGTCTTTTCACTGTTTTGGTGGTGTTCTTTGAAGTGCAATAATTTTTTGATTTTGATAAGTACAATTTACCTATGTTTTCTTTAGTTGCTTCTATTTTTTCTGTCATATTTAAGAAAACCATTTTCTCATTCAAGGTCATGAAATTTACCTTGTATTTTCTTTTTTTTTTTAATTTTTATTTATTTATTTATTTATTAAAGGTGGGGTTTCACCATGATGGCCAGGCTGGTCTTGAACTCCTGACCTCAGGTGATCCACCCACCTTGGCCTCCCAAAGTGCTAGATTACAGGCGTGAGCCACAGCTCCCGACCTACCTTATATTTTCTTCTAGGGGTTTTATAACTTCAGCTCTTACACTAGGTCTTTGATCTATTTTGGGTTAATTTTTGCATATGGCATGAGGCAAAGTCCAAAGAACTTTATTCTTTGGCCATGGATATACAGTGCTCTGCATCATTTGTTGAAAAGACTATTTTTTTTCCATTGAATCATGCTGACACCCTTGTCAAAAGTCAATTGACCATAAATTATTATTATTTTGAAACTCTCATTATATGTCACTGATGTATATGTCTGTCCTTATGTCACTGCAACATTGTCTTAACCACTATAGCTTTGTAGTAAGTTTTGAATCAAGAAATTTTAGTCCTCCAACTTTGCTCTTCAAGATTGTTTTGACTATTCTGGCTCTCTTAAATTTCTATATGAACTTTAATATTAACTTGTCAATGTCTGCAAAAAAAAACAGCTAGTATTTTGTTAATGATTGCATTGAACTTGTTTATCAATTTGGGGACTCTTATCATATTATCAATATTAAATCTTCCAACTTATAAGCATTGAATTCTTTCCATTTATTTAGATCTTCTTTAATTGCCTTCCCCAATGTTTTTTAGTTTTTGCAGTATAAGTTTGTACTTCTTTTACTAAATTTATTCCTCAGCATTTTAGTTTTTGATGCTATATTTTAAGTGGAATTATATTGATTTTCTAATTGTTTGCTGCAACCACATAAAAGTACAATTGATTTTTGTATAATAACTTTGTATCTTTCAACTTTGCTGAACTCATTCATTAGTTCTAATAGTTTTTTAATGGGTCCCTCAGGATTTTTCATATACATCACCTGTATCTAAGAGTATGTCATCTGTGAATAGAGATAGTTTTACTTCTTCCTTTTCAATCTGTATGCCTTTTATTTATTTTTCTTGTTGAATTGCCCTATCTGAAACCTCCAGCACAATACTAAACAGAAGGGGTGAGTGTGGACATCTCATCTTGATCCTCATTTTATAGGGAAAGCATTTAGTCTTTCACTAGTAATTGTGATCTTAGCTGTTTCTTCATACATGCCATTTATCAGTGTGAGGAATCCCTTGTATTTTCGTTTCTTGAGTATCATGAAGGGGTGCTAGACTTTTTCAAATGCTTTTTCTGAGTCTATGGAGACAATCATGTGGGTGATTTTTGTCCTTCATTCTATTGATATGGTATATTACACTAATTGATTTTCAGATGTTAAACGAACTTTGCATTCCTCAGCTAAATCCCACTTAGTCATGATATATAATCTTTTCCGTATGTTCCTGGATTCAGTTTGCTAGTATTTTGTTAAGGATGTTTGTGTCTGTATTCATAAGGGATATTGATGTATAGTTTCATTTTATTATTATATCGGTGTCTGGTTTTGGAATTAGAGTAACAATGACCACATAGAATGAGTTAAGAAGTGTTCCCTTCATTTTTGGAAGTGTCTGTGAAAGACTCATAGTCATTCCTCTTTAAATGTTTGGTAGAATTCACCAGTAAAGTCATCTGGGCCCAGGACATTTTTTAGATGCCTTTTCACATACATTTTATGAATAAGTTCACCTATATATAAAAAATAATCTTACTAGGATTTTGACAGGAATGGAATTAAACCTAGTCTTTCTTTGGAAAGAATTGACAGCCTTGTAAATTTTTTTTTTAAATGAAAATGAAAACAAAGAATTTACAGCCTTGATTTTTAAATGTATCAATTCATTGAGTACTTACTGTGTGGTGATATAGTTATACATGATAGCTATATTTGAATATTTGAATAATCATGCCTTGGTATACTAAAGTAAATAAAGAAGTACTTAACTCAATTATCAAAACTAACACCAAAACTTTACATTTCACTTAAACGTATAAATACATTTTATGCAAATCTCTCTTAGGTCTACCTCATATTAATTCAATACACAGGCTAAGAAAACAACTGATGAAAGAAGAAGAAAAGTCAGAATTTTTGAATGATGAACAACATATGATTCTGACTTTTGAATAATCGCTAATTTGTTCCTTTCCAGGTTACTTCATATCTTGTACAGGATAGTTGAACACTGAAATGGAGATGTGAGGATTTCTGAAAGGGAGTGTGGCCACACATAGACGTGTGTGTATTTTCTGTGTGGGTGCATATGCATGCTGATTAAGAAACAGACCTGGCCAGATGCAGTGGCTCACGCCTGTAATCCCAGCACTTGGGAGCCTGTGACGGGCAGATCACCTGAGGCCGGGAGTTCAAGATTAGACTGATCAACATGGAAAAACCCTGTCTCTACTAAAAACACAAAATTGGCCAGGTGTGGTGTTGCATGCCTGTAATCCCAGCTACTCAGGAGGCTGAGGCAGGAGAATCTCTTGAACCTGGGAGGTGGAGGTTGCAGTGAGCCAAGATCACACCATTGCACTCCAGCCTGGGTGACAAGATCAAGACTCCATTGCAAAAAAAGAAAAGAAAAGAAAGAAAAGAGAGAGAGAGAAAAGAAAGAAAAAGAAAGAGAAAGAGAGAGAGAGAGAAAGAAAGAAGGAAAGAAAGAAAGAAAGAA
>NW_016107380.1:6590332-6613992 GCF_001604975.1 Cebus imitator
AAGAAAGAAAGAAAGAAAGAAAGAAAGAAGAAAGAAAGAAAGAAAGAAAGAAGAAAGAAAGAAAGAAAGAAGGAAAGAAAGAAAGAAAGAAAGAAAGAAAGAAAGAAAGAAAGAAAGAAAGAAAGAAGAAAGAAAGAAAGAAAGAAAGAAAGAAAGAAAGAAAGAAAGAAAGAAAGAAAGAAAGAAATGAAGGAAGAAAGAAAGAGATCCTTTGGATTTGCCGCTTAAAATATATAGAAAAAATTTCAGAGAAGTTTTATTTGTTTTAACAAAATTCATTAAGAAGGTACTACATTCCCAGCATTACACTAGACACTAGAGATTTGAAAGAGAACAAGCCCGAATGTGGTGGCTCACGCCTGTAATCCCAGCACTTTGGGAGGCCAAGGAGGGTGGATCATCTGAGGTCAGGAGTTCAAGATCAGCCTGGCAAACATGGGGAAACCCTGTCTCTATTAAAAGTACAAAAAAATTAGCCACCACACCTGGCTATCCAGCTACTGGGTGCCTGTAATCCCAGCTACTCAGGAGGATGAGGCAGGAGAATCTCTTGAACCCAGGAGGTGGAGGTTGCAGTGGGCCAAGATTGCGCCACCGCACTCCAGCCTGGGTGACAGCAGCAAGACTCCGTCTCAAAAAAAAACAAGAGAGAACAAGGTATAGTTCTTGCCCTCAAGAAGTTCACGGTCTAATAGTCATGTATGTAACCACTTCAATATAGTGTTATAAATACATATATAACTGATAGGTATTTTTGACATTATCAGAACTATGTGATATATAAGGAATACATACAACAGTGGCACAAAGGATCCATAAGAAACACTGGAAATAATGCAAGAGATATAGTAAAGATGAAAATGGAAGGGTGTGATGATTGAGTAGGGGCATGGATGAAGTTTAGGAGAACTCCCAGACTTCTGACTTGGGTAACAGAAAATATAGACATTGTATAGATGAGTTCAGCTTGGGACAAGTTGAAATTGAGGTATATGGGACTTACAAGTAGAGATGAGGAATTAAGAGAGGGATTTCTAGAGCTCTGCAAAGAGGGCTAGATTGGAGATTGAAAATTGAATTGGCCTGGTGCAGTGCCTCACACCTGTAATCTCAACTCTTTGGGAGCCGGGGCAGGAGGACCATTTGAGGCCAGGAGTTCAAGACCAGCCTGGGCAACATAGCAAGACTCATCCTACAAAAATAAAAAGAAAATTTAAAAATTAGCCAGGCATGATGGTACAGACCTGTGGTCTTGACTACTCGGGAGGCTGAGGTGGGAGGATGGCATGAGCCTGGGAGTTTGAAGCTGTAGTGAGCTATATTTTGTGCCACTGCACTCCAGCCTGTGCCACAGACCTTGACCCCTAACCCTCGCCAAAAAGAAAAAAATTGAAATCATCCATGGAAATATTATAGGGTGAGGAGAAAAGTGAATAAAAAGACAAAACTGAAGCACTCTAGTGTGTAGGGGATTGCTAGGGAAAGAGGAACCTACGGAGAAAATCCAGGTGCCACTGACTATATATTATAAAGGTAGTCTGTGGTTGCCTGGGGGCAGGGCTGGGGGTAGGAGTGGATGTCACAGAGACCATCACAGGTGTTTTCCCCAGGAAGCAGACTCTGAGTAGACTTTAGTATGTACAGTGTTACTGGGGAAGGCCCTTGGGATAAACACCTGCTGGAGGGAGGGAAAGGAAGCAAGAGCGGACACAGGTGAGCTGTGAGGAAAGTCCAGCAACAGCCTTGGCCAAAGGAGCTCTAAACTTAGAATGGACAGATATGCCCCAAGTTGGACTAAGATGGACCAAGTTGGTCTTCATTGTCCCACATCTGATTAGTCATTGGATCTGAGCCTTGGAAAGAGACATGGCCCTGGGTGAGTCAGTTCTCATCCAGTGAGGCAGTCGTTGAAAAGGCTGACAGCTGGAGGCTTCCAATTTCAGCACTCCCAGGAGCTTGGACAACAAAGCCTTCTTGGAAGTGGAGTCTGGGTGGTACATCATAACATCTAACACAGTGTTGGGATTCACTTGGGGTGGCTGGCAAAATATTAGGGAAATATTAGGAAAAGTTACAGATTATAGTCTCAAACCTTTTGGAAGGCTGAAAGGTTTTAATGAGAACAAGCTGGAGGCAGCCAGTTAGTATGTTAAAGCTTTAAGTCATAGGGGTAAAGTTTAGGAATAATAAAACTTCCCCAGTGAAGTCTGTTTACTCCACATTCCTTTGTCCATACTCTAATTTGTTTGCTCACATAAACTTCGTGTTGGATGGCCCTCTCCGGGGAGATCAAAGGGGAATTACCCATTAATGGGGTTTATTCTGGGCTCCAGAACCAAGACCTTTTATCATTCGTAAAACCACCCTTTTAACTACATTAATTATCTACAAACATGTTGATGTAGAACCTCTGTTATTAAATCTATACTGAATAAATATGAGGAGGAGCAGCGAGTGGTGGTCAGTTAGCTGCAGTCGCCCTCTGAAAGCAGCTGACGACCATCCCTAGCCCACTCAACACTGTATTCCGTGTGTGTGAGTGCATTCATTCATCCATCAATGAGTCATCCGTCAATGCAGACCTTTGCAGGTCATGATCAACATCTCAGGTGGTGACTCCAACATGACACCCATCACAGCTGGCACCTGAAGAAGGACAATGACATGATGGAAGTCTCAGGTGGTGACCCCGATGTGATACCTGTCACAAAAGAGACCAAGATCACACTGTTTGGATAGAGTGGAATTGAGAATTAATCCATATATGACACCAGAGCCGTGCAGTTTCCTCAACATTAGGCCATCAGTTGGCCCATAACCCATCCTCCATTTGTTCATTAAAGGATGGAGAGATGAAGAGTCATGTCACTCTTTGAACTCTCACTTGGGGGCCAGATAAATGCTTATTTGGAATTTGGGTACACTGAAGGGGTCATTTATGTTGTTATTTGACTCTCTATTCTTTAGGCATCAAGAAAAGAGTAAGTTTCTTTACTTTCAGCCATATCTGTGTATATAAAAATGACCCATTTTTTAAGAAATTGTTTCTCCTTGGTTTCTTCCAGTTTAAAGCACACACAAACTTTCTCTCTCTCTCTTTCTTACTTTCTCCCTCTCTCTCTCCCTCCCTCCCACACACACACACAGAGTACCTTTATATTCTACAATTTCCAAACAATGGAATACCATTCTCCAATAAAATAAACCAGGGTTCCATGGAAAAATGGCTGGTTTTAGAGCTAGCAGAGAGAAATACAAGACAAGGCTGGAGTATCTTACATTACCAGAAAGTAAGGAAGTGCTCAGGAAAAATCAAAACAAAACAGGATGTGGGTGTCTCAAGGAGACACAGGAGTCAACCTGACAGAGCTCACAATGGCAAAAGCTGGAACAATTTGAGCAAGAAAATAAAGAATGTAGCATTGGAGTATAACCCAAAGTATGTACTAAATACATTTGCGTCTATATTAATTTAAATAAATGATTTAAATAAACCAATAAGTAAATAGGGAGAAGGAACATATCTTCCTTGCAGGAGATTTCTAAATAGCATACAAAGATACTTCCTCCCTTCAGGAGGGGGAGCTTAATTTTGGCCACCACCACTGTCCCTTCCAAGGATAGGTCAGACTTAATGACTGTCTTCTAAAATATAGAATAGGAAAACGTAAAACAATAGCTTTACAGTAGAGAAACGTAGCAAATACTTCCTTAAGCAAGTGATGAAGAGTAACATCATTATCAATGTCATGTGGATGTCATATACTCATGATATGATATGACGTGATATGAAGAGCACTTCACCTCTATGGTACTTTTTCAGTAAACCATTAACTCCAGTCTAATCATGAGAGAAAACATCAAACAAACCCAGACTGAGGCACATTCTTTAGGATACCTGGCCAATACTCCTTAAGACTGTCAAGGTCATTTTAAAAAAAAAAAGGAAAAACTGAGAAACTATCAGACCAAAGGCAGAGGAGAGGTGCTGACTAAATGTATCATGATACCTTGGATCGGATCCTGGAACATAAATAAAAAACTAGAGAAATCCAGGCCAGGTGTGGTGGTTCACACTTGTAATCCCAGTACTTTGAGAGGCTGAGGCAGGTGGATCACTTGAGGTCAGGAGTTCAAGATCATCCTGGCCAACATGGTGAAACACCATCTCTACTAAAATACAAAAATTAGGTGGACGTGGTGGTGAGCAACTGTAATCTCAGCTACTCAGAAGGCTGAGGCAAGAAAATCACTTGAACTCTGGAGACAGAGGTTGCAGTGACCAAGAGATCATGCCACTGCACTCTAGCCTGGGTGACAGAGTGAGCAAGACTCCATCTCAAAACAAAACAAAACAAAAAGAAAAACTAGAGAAATCCAGAAAAAATCCAAAGTTTGCTTAACCGTAATGTGGCAATGGAAATAGAGGTTTCTTAGTTTTCAAATTTTACCAGGGTGATGCAACTGTGTGAGGAGTGTACAGAAACTCTGCACTGCTGCCTTTGCAACTTTTCAGTATACAAGTACAAAAATAAAAACTAAAAGGTTCCTTTTGTTAAAACATGGTATTGGTGCAAAAATGGACAAATAGACCAACGAGTAGATACCTAAAAATGACCAAATACACATATTTTCAATAAATTTTCAACAATAATGGCTAAAGAAATTTAATGTGGAATGAAAGTCTTTTTATTTTTAGGAATAAAAGTCTTTTTAACAAATAGTATAAAAACCTCAAAAACCAATAAGACATCTGTATTGAAAAAAATTGATCTCTACTCTTTTCTCATATATTAAAAAAAAAGCTCAATTATAAATAGCTTTTAATTATAAAAGGTAAAACTATAATATTTCTAGGAAAAATTATCTTTAACCTTGGGGTACACAAAGACTTCTTAGATGAGACACCACAATCGTAAAGAAAAAAAATTTGAAAAACTTGACTGCATCAATATTAAAAACTTTTGCTCTTACAGACATCATTGTAAAAACAAAAAGGCAAACCATGAGGTGGGCAAAAATATTAGCAATGCTCATATCTGACAAAGAACTTGTACCCAGAATAAACAACACCTACAACTCAATAATGAAACAACCCAAATGTCTATCAACAGACGAATGGGCAATCAAATGGACTATATTCAAATAATGAGATGTCAAATACTTTCACATTTCCAGATGGTTTGTCTTCCTGAGTAAAGGAAATTGACCTGCCATAGACCGTCTCCCCTTCCACAGAGTCATTTGCTCCGCACATTGCAAGGGTGTTAGGCCTGGAGCCATCTAGTCTCATTCAAAGAGTAATAAAATTTATCTCCCTGCCATAGCCAAAGGTATTATATTCCAGGGTAGGTACTTTCCCTTTTGCCTTACTGAGAGAATTAATTTACTTTCCAAGAAATGTGTTGATATTAGGGAGCCAGGGTTTCTCGTCATTTCTCAGAAGACGACAGTGGCAACTAAGTGGTGTGTAACCTGTATAAACTCAATATTTATTGTCTTTTTCTTTTGTTTTTAATTTGTTTGAAGCAATTCATTACGTATGCTGAATATTTGACTGTTGGCAATTATATTCATGCTGTTTTAAAGTTTCGACCTCAAAAATCAATAAGACATCCATATAAAAAATAATCTTTACTGTTTTCTCATACCATAGACAAAAATTAGCTCAATGTATTGTAGACCTAATCATAAAAGCTAAACCATAACATTTTCTCAAGTGTAAGAGGCATATAAGGAAATCATTAAAAGCACAAACTTTGAAATTAGATGAACCAGCATTTAGTTTCTGGTTTCTGATGATTATTAAAGGAACGACCTGTCCAGCTCTGCTTCCCTGTTTTGAAACTTGGGGTAATGTGACTAACTCTCAGAATTGTTGTAGTAATTGAAGGAGGTAGTTAATAAATTTCTTAGCTAGGATCTGACCCAAAGAAAGAATTCAGTAACTTCATGTTATTAGTATGTATTATCCTTGGAAACCATTCAGAAACTAAACTAGGATAGAAAAATTTTATTTTTTGTCTGTGATATTAGTGTTTGGGGTGGGGTGGGAGGTAAGGAGTAGTGGTTTATGGACTTTTTGATCAAGAAGCCTGGAAATCCTATACATCAGGCTCCACAAAAGTAAAATCTCAATATGGTAAATTATGGCAAGAGGAGTTGTAAAGTTGAGAAGTAGAAAAAAAACATCAATTCAAAAACATCATTTCAAAAGTCTCTGAAGAACACACTTAAGGTTATATTGCCTGGGAGGGCTTAGATGGGAGGAACCAGGACTGCTGCTTCCCAAAATTAACAGAGGTAGGTAAGAGGTTAGATTTTAAAGGTACTAAGGAAACTCACTATGGTGAGTTCTGGGTCACAGGTGGAAAACAAAAGAAAAGCTGTGACTCCACTCTTTATTTCAATGCATGGAAAACATCAGCTGAATGCGTGGCAAGTTCTCAGGTCACACTTATGGCAAGTTCTCAGGTCACACTCAGCCTGTAGAACACCTAGGCATTCTGAGGACAGAGTGGTGAGTTTGCTAACATATAAAAGACAAGCCTTACAGGTAAAATTTCGACTGCCTTCTGACAAGTACCAAGTGGAACTTGAAGAGGAAAGGAGAGAGGGGACGAGAGGCATGCAGAAAACATGTCACATGTACTCAAACAAGTGACACCCCACTTATGGGGGAAGAAACTGCAAGTCACAGTTACCCAATCCCCTACCCTGTTCCCACTTCCCTCCCAGCTGGAGAAAAACTTGGTGAAATAATGAAATGTCACTGTTCAAGTTCAAAAGGCTTAGGAGACAAGGGAAGGCTTTGTATAGGTCTGCTTTAGCCTCCTGAAGGACCTGAACAATTCATATTTGAACAGAAATGCATACAAAAGTTTATATATAAAAAATGATCGGCCCCAAACACTTTGGTAGCAAAAATTTATGCTATTTACATATTTAAATATACCCTTACCTCCCACCCCAAACACTAATACCACAGACAAAAAATAAATATTTTCTGTCCTAGTTTAATTCCTAAATGATTTCCAAGGATAATACACACTAATAATATGAAGTTACTGAATTCTTTATTTAAGTCAGATCCTAGCTAAGAAATTTACATTTACTAACCGCCTTCTTCAATCCTTACAACAATTCTGAGAGTTAGTCACGTTACCCCAAGTTTCAAAACAAGGAGACAGACTTGGACAGGTCGTTCTTTCAATAAGCAACAGAAACTGGAACCTGAATGGTTCATCTAATTTCAAAGTTTGTGCCTTTAATAATTTTCTTGTATGCCTCTTACACTTGAGAAAATATTATGGTTTGGCTTTCATGATTAGGTCTACAATATATTGAGCTAATTTTTTATCCTATTTAACCCACAAGACTTACGATCATAATGATGGAAGTGAACAAAAAATTTAGCGTAGCCTAAGTGTTAATGCAGTGCTTATAAAGCCTACAGTAGTACACGGTGATATCCTGGGACTTCACGTTCACTCACCACTCACTGACTCACCCAGAGCGACCTCCAGTCCTGCAAGGTCCACTCATGGAAAGTGCGCTATACAGGTGCACCATTTTTAGAATTTTTCATACGGTACTTTTACCGTACCTTTTCTATGTTTAGACATGTTTAGATACACAGATATTTGCCATTGTGTTACAGTTGCCTGCGGTATTCAGTGCGGTCACATGCTGTACAAGTTTGTAGACTAGGAGCAGCAGCCGATACCATATAGCCGAGGCGTGTAAGAGGCTATACCCTACAGGTGTGTGTAAGTACACTCTAAGATATTCACACAAATTCGCCTAAGACGCATTTCTCTGGAGGTAAAACTGTCATCTCAAATGATGCATGACTGTAAGATCTATGGCTGAGTGCCTAACAGTATATTGAGAAATAACTCTCCATTTCACCCTTCTTCCAGTACGGAACTTGAAATGACCATCAGACCGGCCTGAATACCAGAATCTCTTTGCAATGCTCTCGCCTCGCTCATTACCAGAGGGAGGTTTTACCTGCGGAGTGACCGGGTTGGTCTGGGCATGTACCCCGAGAGGTGGAAACTCTCAGACTCTCAGGACTGACAGCCACATGGCTGGGGACTATAAATCCACGAGAACTGCCCTCACGCTGCCATCCAGCTGGGTAGTCGGAGGCGCGCGCGTGGGGGCTCCGCGAGTCGTTCGCCCTCGGTTCCTGTGGAAGCCCGGGGGGGCGTGGCCGCAGCGCCACCGCCCTGAGCCTCGGGTCGCCAGGGGCGCGGCGCGCGGAACCCGGGGCGCAAAGGGCAGGCCGCGCTGCCGCGGTTGTCCTCAGCAGGCGTGGGACGGAACTGTAGGCTGCCCCCCGAAATGTGACCCAGCCCCGCGGCTCATGCGGGCTCCCGGCCGCCCGGCCTTGCGGCCGCTGCTGTTACTACTGCTGGCAGCGCCGTGGGGACTGGCAGGTAGGTGGGTCGCACCGCCAGGTGCTGGTCGGGGACGTCCCCGGGCCGGGGCCCCGCCAGGCAGCGCGCGCGGCCGAGCTCTCGCCCCTCCGCCCACTGGCCGGGTTTCGCTTTCGGGCGGGCGGAGGCCGGAGTTTCCAGCCCAGGGGCTTCGGGGAGCAGCAGGGACAGTCGCGGCCGCCTCGCGCACCCAGGCTCGGGGTCAAGTTTGCAGGTCTCCGCGCTCCGCACTTTCGGTCCCGAGGATTGGGGTGAGGGGAGTTCGGCGGGGGGCGCTTTGCGGGGTGCCCACAGCCTGTGACTAGCGGTCGGGGACGGTAACCGTGCGGGGCCCCTCGTCTGCACGTCCCAGGCTCCCACTACCACCGCCGCGGCCGCGCTGAGGGGCCCCTGTGGATTTCGCGTCTCGACCGCTGGGCCCCGCAGTCTCGTCAGCCGCGCGCCGCGAGGCCTGCGCTTTAAAAACCAAACTCCCCGAAAGCCCGGAAGGAACGGGATCTAGGAAAGACGCAGCTTCTAAAGTAAGCTCCCCTGCCCTGGCCACGCTGTGATTTCCTTTGCAGCTATGACCGTGTACAGATAGCGCTCTTTGATTTTTCAGAAATAAGACAACTTTTAACTCGTTTAAAAGTTTTTAAATTTTTTAAAGTTTAAAAGTTAACTGAAGAGCTCTTCCTTTGGTTTGGTCGTTTAAACTCTCTACCAACTGGAATTCAGTAAACCAGAATGATTCATTAACATGATTGCTTTTTTCATTAACATGATTTCTCGTATATGAGAAAAAGATTTTTTTAAAAAGATATCCAGGATCCCTCTTTTAAAAAATTATTTTAAAAAACAACAAAGCTTCTCTAAATACTGTACTTTGTAGACGCTTGATTCAGGCCCTGCTCTTTTAATCCAGAACTGAACAATAAGAGTAAATGCAGGAAGAAAGTTGACGGTGAAAGTGGAGTCCTTGGTGTTAAAGAAAAAGTTAAGTTCAATATGTTACAACGGCAAGAAAAGTATGCACACAGATCTTGGAAAGATTTTGAACAATACCTATTATACATAAAATATTTTATCTTCTAAATTAATAAGAAATTATAGTTATTTTCCCTTTTAATATCCCCAGGTTAGCTGAATGGAAAGAGGTGACTGACGTGCAAATACTGAGCTTGCAACTGGCAGATGGAAATTTGTTTTTGTTTTTAACGGGAGAAGCCTCGGTGCTGTGGCTCACACCTGTAATCCTAACACTTGGGGGGACAGAGGCATAGGTGGGAGGATCGCTTGAGGCCAGGATTTTGAGACCAGCCTGGGCAACATAGTGAGACCCCTGTCTATACTAAAAATTAAAAAAATAAAAAACCAGCCAGGTGTGTTGGCAGGCACCTGTTTTCCTAGTTACTCCCTGTGCCCAGGAGTTCCAGGCTGCACTGAACTATGATCACACCATTGCACTCCAGCCTGGGCAATGGTGAGACCCTGTCTTTGAAAAAAAAAAAGAGAGAGAGAGAGAGAGAGATTGAGAGAGAGAAATAAAACTGTTGGGTGCTGACATTAGCAGGTAGTAATATTCTTGACTTCAAACAAAATTTGCAGAACAAACAATGAGAACTCTTTTCTGACCCAAGAGACATGGATATTTTGTTACCTCTTCGCGGGGTATTCCTGTCATCTCCTGGGTCTTCCGACTAAGGTCTAAGGACTGCTGGGAGGATGACCTTAGAAGATGTATGTAGTTACTTAGATACTACCTGTTCTTAACTGAAGGATTATCTGCAATGTCTGCTGTACAACATGGACTTTCTAAGGGTTCTATGACTTTGCCACTCTCAAGTAAATTAATGCTCTAATGCTTTCATTTTTTGAACTTTTAAAAAATTTAGTCTCACAGCTGTAAAATACCCAAACATCCAAAAAAAAAAAAAAAAAAAAAAAAAAAAAAACCTCACCATGTCGTGAACCTTGTAGGGAAATCTTGGTGTTTCATTTCAGATAAACTTGTAATGGAATTCAGAAGGTCTATGCAGCTCCCTCAAGGCAGGTCCAATACACTGTCATTCTTCCTTGGACCCCTCCAGGGACAGAATTTCACAGGGAGGTTTATCCCTGTGGCTTATCAAATGCTGCCCTGTTGGCCCTTCCCATATCTTGTCCTCAGGGAAAATAAAGAACCATGGTTAGCATAACATAAACAAGCATTTAAAGTCACTAAGGTAAAGTGGGGGGAGACGGTAACTTCTCAGGTCATGTGTCTTCTCTGCTCAAAGCCCTTCAGAGGTTTCTACTTTTCTTGGAATCATTCTCAGTTCTTCTACAAGATCCTGTGTGGTCAACTCTTGCCTGTCTCTTCAGCCTTATCTCAGACCACCTGGTCTTTTTCTACCTCCCAGAGCAAGCCAAAGTGTTTTCCATCTCACTCAGACTGGCAGTTCCTCTGGAAGTTCCCACTGGAGATTCATAGTGGCAGCCCATCTGCTAAAATGCCAGTGTCCCACTCTGTCCCCAGCTAACTCCTGCCCAGACTTTGGCCTCTCACCACCAAAGTGCTTTCCTCAAGGTCTTCCCGAGAAGTTGGAATAATGAGAACACATAGACACAGGGCGGGGAACATCACACACTGAAGCCTGTCAGAGGGGTTGGTGGGGGGGAGGGAGTAGCATTAGGAGAAGTATCTAGTGTAGAAGACAGGTTGATGGGTGCAGCAAACCGCCATGGCATGTGTATACCTGTGTAACAAACCTACACATTCTGCCCAGAACTTAAAGTATAATTAAAAAAAAAAAAGATATTTCCTAAATCCCCAAAGAGGAAAAAAGTACAGCTCATTATGTCTACAAATAAACCTAACTTTAGTTTTGTAGCTTTAGAATGCGGTCTAAATATCAAAACAACAACTATGCTTATTAGAACAATATACTATAATTAATGGAGTAAGGGTATTTGTCAAAATGTCTCTGATATAAACATGGCAGCTTTCGGTGTTTTATTTCACTGAGAAGTTATTCGAGGACATACTTCACTCACACACATGCACACACAGAGACATAAATGATTCTAGTGAGCTAATTAAGCTTGCAGAATTATTTTCTTTTTTTAACTTTTTATTTTGATCAAATTTGGGACCTGCAGAAAAGTTTCAGAAATAGCACAGAGTTCCCATATCCCCCTCACCTAGTTTCCCCCAATTAGAACATCTTATGTAACCAAGGCACAATGTTCGGAACCAGGAAATTAACACTAATATAACACTGCTCACTGAACTGGAGCCCTTGCTGCAGTTTCACCCATTTTTCCACTAATGCCCCTGTTCTGTTTCAGGATCCAACCCAGGATCTCCCATTACATTTAGTGGCCATGTCCCCTTAGTCTCCTCCTATTGGTGACAGTTTCTCAGCCTTTCTTTGCTTTCATGACCTTGATACTTTTGAAGAGTCCCAGTTACTTCTTCCTTAGAATACCCCTCAATTTGGGTTCATGTAAAGTTTCCTCAAGATTAGGATAAGGTTATTCAATTTTGTCAAAAATGCCACATGCATTATATTACCTTTCTCAATGCATCACTTTAAAGAATTTATAATATCAACATGTCTTCTTATTGGTGATGTTAACCTTGATCGCTTGGTTAAGGTGGTCTCTTCCAAGTTTCTTACTATAAAGTTACCATTTTTCACTTTATGACTAATAAACATTTTGCAGAGAGATACTTTGAGGTTATGCAAATTTCCTGCTTCTTCCCAAACTCACACCCACTAATTTTAGTATCCACTGGTGGATTTTGACTGCGGCAACCACTATGCCTAGTAGTGATTTTTTATTTTGCTCTTTTCTTCCACATTTATTCACTGGAATTCTGTTGCAAATAAGAGCCATCTTTTCTGCCTTTTTATGTATTTATTCAATTGGTTAAGTATATCAGTATGGACTCATGGGTGTATCTTACTCTTTCATTTATAATCCAATGGTATCATTATGAGTTTTGTTGCTCATGCTGTTCCAGCTTTGGCCACTAAGAGTTTCTTCAGTTTGGCTCTTGTGTCCCTCTAAGGAGACTCATCTTTTTTGAACACTTCATTAACTTTCTAGCATCAAAATGATTCCAGACTCATCTTGTATTTTCCCTGCCACAGGCCTAGAATTGATGACTTCCTCCGGAAGCTCTGGTTCCTTCTATTGGAGAAAGGTGTTTAGAAACCAAAATCTGGGTGCCAGGCATGCTTATTGCTACCGGAATGAGGTGCTCTCGGTGGACAGAACTGGGGAATACATGTATGTAGACTAACCCAGTTATCTACACACATCTATATTTCTGTGTCTCTCTTTCTGTGTGTATATATATTTAATACTGGGAGTTTATAATGGTGCCACTAATTTCAATCTAACAGTCAAAGTTCATTCTAGCCTTCCTCTTTCATTTATAGCTTCTTTGTCTAACAGTGAGAAACCCAGATGTCCTTATCTACAATCGACTTATTTGCCTGATTCTAATCTAAATAGTTTTAGGACTGCTAACTCATTCCCCTATGAGAAAAACATGTGCTAACTAAATTATAGCCTTTACATACAGTTTTCTGGTCTTAAGCTTTAAAATATCCAGTGAAGAAACTATTGACCAAAGTTACCTAGGTTAGTCCTTTTTTCCCATTACTCCTTTTGGTGTGCTTATACTATCCATTTGTGGTAAGTTCGGTTCATTTATTAAACTGCTGTATTTGGGTTCCCCCACATGCTAGTTGTTTTGTTTGTGGAGTTTGGGGTATTTGGCAGGTGGGTGAAATATTACTGTGGTTATAAAAGTCAGAGCGATAAAAAACGGTTTTCTCAGAGAAGTGTGGCTCCCTCCTGACCCCTACTACCTCATTTCTATTCCTCACCATACCACCACCTCTTTCCTCTTTCCCTTTACACTATAAACGTAATTGTAGTGTTATGCTTACACTGTCATTGTGATATTCTGACAGCACTTCTGCTTTGTTCTCGGTCCACATTCCATGCCATCTCCTTAGTTTCTTGTGTTTATTTTTTCCTGAATTTCTTTTGCACTGATGAGCAAATACGTGTATGTTTTAAGATCCAGGTCTAAATCTGGATTTCTGTACTGCAGCTAATGCAGGATTTGCTCACTCAAATGTTCTTTTCATCAAAAAAGCATGTCTTCTTTTCCAGCCTCTCTCCTATTGCCTTTCAAGCAAACTTGGGGTGATTTCTTATTTATAGATTTACAGGCCTCCCCATCCATCAGCTTGAGGCCCAGCCCCAGCATGCCTGGAGAGCATCATGTACCTAAGATCCAAGCGTATGGCTATAAGCGTCTCCAGCCTCACTCCTCACAACGGGCACTCCTCCTGCCTGGAACTACTCAGCTTCCTAGAGAACAAATTCAGGAAAGGCAGTATTCGTGACCTGGAGAGCATCCAAGGAGATTGGTTACCTAGGGGAAGCGGCGTGGAATAGGAACGAGGTAGTAGTGTGAGGAGGAAGCACCACTTCCCTGATTAAAGCTTTTTGTTTAGCTCTGACTCTTAGAACCATAAGGTAGGACATATATATTTCATTTATTCATAAACTGTGGTCAAAGAAAATAGAGATTATTGCTGTGAAATTAAGATTTTAATATAAACATTTCAAATAAAACATTCACTGTTTTTATAATTTTTTAATAAAACTGTATATCTCTATGTTACCTTTTTTAGTGCTTGGCATAGTAGTTTTCAGAAAATGATCAGTAAAGTTGTACGGTTTGGTTAAAAGCAACTTTCATTATATGCATGACATTTTAAAAATGACTTTCTATGTACATCATTTTCTTTAAAGTACAATTTTACCAGGTGTCACTGACATGTTGACTTCCATATTGGTTTTAAAAAATGATCGTCGGCCGGGCGCAGTGGCTCACACATGTAATCCCAGCCCTTTGGGAGGCCAAGGTGGACAGATCACAAGGTTAGAAGTTCGAGACCAGCCTGGCCAATATGGTGAAACCCCATCTCTACTAAAATACAAGAAAATTAGCTGGGCGTGGTGTTGCACACCTGTAATCCCAGCTACTCAGGAGCCTGAGGCAGGAGAATCGCTTGAACCTGGGAGGCGGAGGTTGCAGTGAGCCCAGATTACACCATTGCACTCCAGCCTAGGCAATAGAGTGAGACTCTGTCTCAAAAAATAAATAAATAAATAAATAAATAAATAAATCTGAGGCTCAAGGCAGCATGTATTTTATAGAGTAAAATCATGTTTTCCATCTTAATTATAACATTATATTTTTGCCATCGTCGTGATATTCTGACAGCATTTTTACATTTTCTTAGTCTACAGTTTATGACTACATGACACAAAATTTGATACCAGAAACATGATTTAAATCACTTTAATCAATTCCAAGGTCTATCAATTACATATAAAATTGGAGAACAAGGCCAACGGCAATGATTCATGCCTGTAATCCCAGAGCTTTGGGAGGTCGAGACGGGAGGGTTTGAGAGCAGCCTGGGAAACATAGCAAGACTCCATTTCTACAAAAAATAAAATAAAATAAAATAAAATAAAATAAAATAAAATATCCAGGCTTAGTAATACCTAGCTACTTGGGAAGCTGATGCAGGAGGATCGCTTGAGCTCAGGAGTTTGAGGCTGCAGTGAGCTGTGATCAGCCTGGGTACTCCAATTCCAGCCTGGGAAACAGCAAGACTCTGTCTGGGGAAAAAAAAAAAAAAAAAAAAAAAGAACAACAACAAAAGAACTGTAGAAAGAAAGTATGCTGGTCAAAGACATTAAAATTAAATACTTTCTCTGCTTTATCTTTCAGAATTCCTATTGATGTAGAAACTCAGAGTTGACAGGACCTTAAAGGTCACCCCACCCAGCTGCCACTCTCTTGATTGTTCTCTGCAGCATCACTTCCAAGGAATGACCTGTCTGCTATGTGAGCACCTCTCATCACAGGATACTCACTACCCTGCACCCAGGCAGGCAGGATATCCTGTCACTGCAGATTTCAACTATTAAAAAGTTCTTTCATAAAATGAACTGAACTTTGATCCTTCAGTTTTCACTCATTGTTAGTCCTCATTCTAAGCCGATGAAGTCATACTGAACAAGCTGTTCAGATCACTGAGTGCAACCATCACATTTCCTCTGTGTCTTCTTTCCTCTCCAGAAAACCACTTCCCCAGAAAACTGCCAGGTGTCCCCTCTCTCCCAGTACTTCTAATGTATCTTCCAGTTTGTCTGCAAACTGGCCTCTCTCGGGCTGACTTCCTACAGATGGTGATGAAACGGCTGGCCTGCGACATTCTAAACATTCCATCTTGGAAGGTTCATTTACCCTCAGATGATTCAGCATCAGGTTCTTGAGAAATGCAGGCCTCTGATGTCTAAAAGACACTCTCCTGTCTCATGTTTGTTGTCATCTATGAGACACAGACCCTCATTCAGACTCTGAATTTCACGTTAGTACAATTTTACTTTGCTCTGGAAGTGATTTTGTTTCTGTTTGCTTCTTACAGTACAGAGAATGAAAGTATGATGTAGTGTTTTATCTACAACTTGTGATAATGGTGTTAAATGCAGCTAAGGCTACTCTTTCTGAAAGGACAATTTTTATTTACTGTAAATACTATCTATACAAAATTGGGTCTGTTTTTTGAGGGTAGTGACGCCTGCACTGCACTTTGCACCACCAAAATGGATACTTGAATCACTATCCACTGTTCAAGCAAATGCCAACTCTCCCTACAACTCAGAGGATGGTCATACTTGGTCCTGTACAGACTTGTGGAGAAGCTTTTTTTATACTTCTTGATTTCAACATGTGTACTGTGTATACTTTTCACCCAGCTTCCTCACGGCTAGATAATCCAAAGTGCCATTCCATACAGCTACATTTGCATTTTGATGACGTTGGATATTTTGGCAACTATATGCTCCTAGTTAAAGCATTTCTTTACATTAGCAATGCTATTTAAATTTCCTCACCAACTTTGCAGGGTTTTCTTTCGTTTTTGTTTTCTTGCCCAACATCAGTCCCCAAATCTTCACTTTCAGGTGACTCCAGCAGCTCTTAGAGCATTCATTTTTCTTTTCAATAAGCATTGTGCTTATTGTTGAGGAAAGATACAAGCAAGCCACAGACACCTACTGTATGGGCTTCTTAAGGCTGCCATGGCAAAGTGCCACAAACCGGGTGGCTTAAAATAATACAACTTTATTGCCTCACAGTCTTGGAGCCTGGAAGTCTGAAATCAAGGTGTCAGCAGGTTGGATCCTTTCCGAAGGCTGTGAGGGAGAATCCACTCTGTGCCTCCTCGTGCTTCTGGTGGTGCTGACAATCTTAGCCACCTCTTGCCTTGTAGACACAACACTGTATCTCTCCCTGATCTTCACATGGCATTCTTCCTGTTTTCCTTCACATAGTCTTCCAGAAGTCTCTGTGCATGTCATTTGTGTTCAGATTTCCCCTTTTATGAGGACACCAGTCATACTGCATTTCAGCCCACCCTAACTACCTCGTTGTAACTTTTTCATCTCTCTGAAGACCTTACTTCTGAGTGAGGTCTCATTTTGATGTACTAGAAGTTAGGATGTCAACATATTTGTTTTGGGCAACACAATTCAACTCATAACATCTTCCATACTCTCAAAGACTTACAGAGTAGTAAGCGGGATCCATAGGCTTGGCATCTGCGGTGAAAAAGAATCTGTTTTCTCAGCCACATGCAGTAGTTCCTCCTCTCCAACATGTTTAGGAGTCTGTGTCCAATGAGGGAAAACTTTTGCAGAAGGGTCAGAGCTGAAAGCCTTTACTGAGAATGTTGAGGGCTGGGATGAGGCTTCTCTTGTGCCTTCCATAACTTGACCATAAGGTAGAGCTGTCAGTGGGTGCTTAAAGACTAAAGACATTTAAATTTATCCAGCAGAGAAGCTCACTCTTCTCAGACCTCTGCCTCCCATCTGGGCTGTTCTAGGGAGCGCTTGCCCTGAGAAATCCTCTCCCATGATCCAGCAAGACTGTTTTCATAGGTAAGGCATAACTACACATATTATTCCAGCCCAGCATCCCTCTCTGTTGCCAACGAACATATCTGTGCTGCAAAATGTCTATAAATTATCTACTAAATGTTCAACTTGTTATTTTTAAAAATTAGCTTATAGATTTTAAGTGCCAAGTAGAATATCACATGTAGCCTGTAATTTAGGGGAATAGGGTATTTGAGGTGATCGGATTTAACAAAACAGGATTACCTTAATACCCATGCATCCATTTTGTGTTTTCAGAAAGTTTAAATACATCCCAACTCAGTGTGATTTCTAAATAATCCTTCTTTAAGTGCCTTTTCTTCACTCATTCATTCAGTATCATCCGTTTATACATATGAGGAGCCGTTCTAGGCTCCAGAATAAACAAGAAAACAAGGCCCCTTCATTCAGTCTTCAGAGAAATACAGACAAGTAGTGATTACATTAAAATATAAATGCCAGAATTGAGGAAAACAGTTTCTTTAGAAGCATAGAATAACACAACTGATCTAATAAAGATGCCAGGCAGGGATGGCTTCCTATAGGAAGGTCCTTTAAACTGAGACTTATAAGACTTGTTGGTTAATTGATATTCATGTACACATATGTATATATCACCTCACATTCTCCTTACTCAAGGATAAAAGGTGAATCATAAAAAAAAAATCCAAGTAAATGTCTTTATATGAAAAATACCTTACATGCTTTTAGGAAGAATCATATTTAATCAGTAGTCATAGGTAGGTTGCCATCTGTATTATATAAAATATTTGTAATTCAATACAAATTCAGGTCTTTTAAAAATGTGCTACACCATGGAATACTATGCAGCCATAAAAAAGAATGAGATCATGTCCTTTTTCAGTGACATGGGTCAGGCAGGAAGCTATTATCCTCAGCAAACTAACACAGGAGCAGAAAACAAAACACCACATGTTCTCACTCTTAATTTGGAACTGAACAATGAGAACACATGGACACAGGGAAGGAAACAACCCACACCAGGACCTGTGGGGGCTGCTGGGGGAAGGAGAGCATTAGGATAAATAGCTAATGCATGTGGGGCTTATTACCTAGGTAATGGGTTGACAGGTGCAACAAACCACCATGGCACATCTTTACCTATGTAACAAATCTGCACATATATCCTGACACTTTAAATAAAATTAAATATAGAAAATAAAATAAATTCAGGTATATTAAATTTAAATATTAGCAAACAAATAAAGCCAAGTCCTGCTATCAGCATGTCCCATCCATAAATTACCAAGTAGTTAATATTCCTTTTCACATATATTTCTTTCTTTTAACACTAAAAATGAACAAATAAATAAAAAGGCAATAGTAGCAAAATCCCATGGAAAGGATGATTTTTCTGAGTGGTAATCATCTAGCGAGTAGGAGTCAGGAGCTTTGTGACTGTAGGACACTAACCTCAAGATCATTGGCAGCCTCAACAGGCCACTGCGGTCTGCGGCTCTTTGCAATACCTACTCAAACCATAGTAATGAAAAGACACACATTATGCTGTGGCTTCTGACATAGGTATTATTTAACCACTTTCTGAGTCAATCCAGTCCTTTAAGGACTCTTAACTTTTATGAACAAGATCAAAGGGACTGTCTTGATTGTTCCAGTCTTCAAGTTGTTTCTGGAGGTGTTCCAATAAAACAGTGAATTGAATAGTGTCCCCTCAAAAATAATCTCCATCTACAATCTCAGAATGTGACCTTATTTGGAAGTAGAGTTTTTGCAGATGTCGTTAAGAATTTTGTATTGGCCCATTCTTGCCTTGCTACAAAGAAATACCTGAGACTGGAAAATTTATAAAGAAAAGAAGCTTAATTGCTTTTGGTTCTGCAGGCTATACAGGAAGCTGTATATGGTGCTGGCATATGCTTGGGTTTTGGGAGGCCTCAGGAAACTTACAATCATGGTGGAAGGGAGAAGGGAAGCAAGCATATCACATGGCCTGAGCAGAAATGAGAGAGCTAGTCGGGGAGGTGCTATACACTTTTAGACCACCAGATCTCATGAGAACTCACTACCATGAGAATAGCACCAAGGGGATGGTACTAAACCATTCATAAGAAATCCACCCCCATGGTCCAGTGACCTCTCACCAGGCCCTACCTCCAACATCAGGAAGTTTAGTACTTTAGCGTGAGATTTGGGCAAAGACACATATGCAAACTATGTTAGATTTCGAGGTGAAACCGTCCCAGAATTAGGATAGACTGGTTTCCTCGTAAGAGGATATAACTCAGAAAAGCCACATGAAGGCCAAGGTGGGCAGAGACTGGAGTGATATTGGCATGAGCCAACAAACACCTGGGGCCACCAGGAGCTGAAAGAGGCAAGGAAGGATTGTTCCCTAGAGCCGTCTGAGGGAAGTGGCCCTGCTAACACCTTGCTATCAGATATCCAGCCTCCAAAACAGTGAGATCTTCAATGTCCATTGTTTGAAGCTACCCAGTTTGTGGTCCTTTGTTATGGCAACCCTGGGAAACTAATACAAGAGACCTGGACTCTTCTCTGTGGGCATCTCGTCATTATTGCCCTGCTTTTATCCTGTCTACTCTTCCTTTATCTCTTGTGGCAAAATAATGTAAGTGCCTCAAAGAGCTAATCTTCTACAAGGCCTATTCAGCATGTAGAACCCCTGTTCATTTTACTGCATTTAGTTACACAACTTTATCAAGGCATAATTCAGCCTTGAAGAGGTCTGATCCTAGTCCTGGTCACCCTCAAAACAATTCACCGTTCTGATAGTGTTTTTGATGGTTACTGAACACTTCCACCTTCCTGGTGTGTGATTGGACAGTCTGAGATTCCAGTTGAGATTATGCCATCGATCTCATCTGCCTCCAAAAACCAAGCAACAATCAACAGAAGTAAATACTATTTATTATTTTATTGAGAATTAAAAGAAATGCAACGTGGAAATTACTGCACACAAATGCTTCTACTGAAACAGAAAGTAAGAACATGGAGCCAGGATCTTAGGGCCACGGGGAAAGAATAGCAGTCGGGAAATCAGAGGATGGAAGTTCAGCCCCTCCTCGTCCACTGCCCTCTGTGAGCAAGAATGGGCTTTGGGACCGGGCGCGGTGGCTCACGCTTGTAATCCCAGCACTTTGGGAGGCCGAGGCGGGTGGATCACGAGGTCAAGAGATCGAGACCATCCTGGTCAACATGGTGAAACCCCGTCTCTACTAAAAATACAAAAAATCAGCTGGGCATGGTGACGCGTGCCTGTAATCCCAACTACTCAGGAGGCTGAGGCAGGAGAATTGCCTGAACCCAGGAGGCGGAGGTTGCGGTGAGCGGAGATCGCGCCATTGCACTCCAGCCTGGGTAACAAGAGCGAAACTCCGTCTCAAAAAAAAAAAATAAGAATGGGCTTTGGTTTTCTCATCGATGAAGGAGTAGGGTTTCATGATTTATAAGGCCCGGAGATGGCCACTGCCTGGGCAGTACCACTCCATCACTTCGCCTGCCTTGTGTCCTCTGCCTGCCTGAGGGAACCTGCCCTATCACTCTGTCCTTGGGGCTGGTCAGTCCTGGGGGCACATTGGCCTCTGTACCCTGGTTCCCACCAGCTCTCTCCTGCCACTGAGACCACCTCCTGCCTAACACTCCACATTTCTTATATTTTCCCCAAGAGGCTCCCCACATCACCACCTATGACATGCAACAACACAACAATCTTTCTTCTCCCCATAGAGCTCATCCTAATTCATACCAAACGGTTACCATACTGCATTTCTTTTGTCTTTTTTTTTTCTTTTTTGTTTATTTTTTGAGACAGAATCTCGCTCTGTCACCCAGGTTGGAGTGCACTGACGTGATCTTGGCTCACTGCAACCTCTACCTCCAAGGTTCAAGTGATTCTTATGACTCAGCCTCCCAAGTAGCTGGGATTACAGGTGCGTACACCACCATTCCTGGCTAATTTTTGTATTTTTAGTAGAGATGGGGTTTTCCATGTTAGCCAGGCTGGCCTAGAACTCCCAGCCTTAAGTGATCCGCCCACCTCCGCCTCCCAAAGTGCTGTGACTACAGGCGTGAGTCACCACGCCCAGCCTCATACTGGATTTCTAACCATGCTCTTTCATTTTCTTGATGACAACATGATACAGGATTATATGAAGGACATGCTTCTATATAGTGAAGCACCACTTAATGATGGGGATACCTTCTCAGAAGTGTGTCCTTAGGAGATTTCATCCTTGTGCAAACATCATAGAATGTACTTACCCAAACCTAAATGAAACAGCCTACCACTACACACCTAGGATATATGGCACAGCCAATTGCTCCTAGGTTACCAGCCTGTACTGCATGTTACTGTACTGAATACTGTAGACAGTTGTAACACAATGTAAGTATTTGTGTATCTAAAAATAGAAAAGGTACAGCAAAAATACAGTGTTATCATCTTATGGGACCACCATCATGGAATGTTGTTATGCAGCACATGACTGTATTTCTAAAGTGTGTATTAGTGGTTTAAGTTGATCTTTGAGCTAGCAGTCCAGTTACCCAGCTATACCCAGCTGTGCATTGTATCATCCGGGGCCCCAGCGACAGCACTGATTGTTAATTTATTGTGGCTGCTATGGGCTGAAAGGCAACCTGTGCAGGAAGGGTATGCAGCATAGGGGAGTGAATTGGATGTACCTGGAGGAAAATGGACTGTTTTGTGTCTTTTGCTGTCCACGGTCATTTGCCAGCCATTTGCCTACCTGCCTCCCACAGATAAGTAATTCATGGCAATGTTTATTATTGATAATAATGGCAGTTATTCATATAATAACAACAGTTATTGTTAGTGGTGAGAAACAGTAAATATTTACAATGAATGGTAACTGTTTAGATGGGTGGCTGGAGGAAATAAGTATAAAAGGTGAGAATGGGTAGAGTAGTGGAGGAGATAAGGGGAGATGATGCCAAAGGCATACTCCAGAGATGTCCAAGCAGTGTTGGAATCATCCCTGTACTGAGCCATGGGCAAGCTGAAAAGTTACTACATCTGAGTATGGGGAAACTTCTTTTTTCATTTATTTTCCCTTTCAAAAAGGAATAGAACCAACTCTTGGCGTTAATCAATAAACTAACATTATTTTTGCTGCTGCCTTTCTCAAATGACTTGTGAGATTAAATCATTTGAGAAAAGCATCAAAAATAATGTTAGTTATTGTCTTGTCCCACTGTTTCTTTTTCTTTACTTTTTCTATCCTTCCTAAGGACAATGTCACATGTGAAAGTGTAAATTAAATACATAAATATCAAATTTTGGGAAAGTTGATGATAGGAACATGTGGTCTTTATGACTAAAGGAGGCACCCAGAAATGTGTGTCATGAGGGAAAAGAGTTACACTGTTTATCATCTCATTAATCTTATGTACTCTGTGACAAATAGCCTTGCTGTTGCTTTTCAGCTTATTGAAGTACTTACTGATGCATGCTTTGAAAACTGGTGGCCGAGCATGGTGGCTCACGCCTGACATCCCAGTACTTTGGATGGCTGAGGTAGGAGCATCGCTGGAGCCCAAAAGTTTGAGACCAGCTTGGACAACATTAACGAGACCCGATCTCTACAAAACAATTTTTTAAAACTTAGCCAGGCATGATGGCATGCATCTGCAGTCAGGAAGATGAGGAGGGAGGATCACTTGAGTCCAGGATTTTGAGGCTGCAGTGAGCTATGATCATGCCACTGCACTCCAGCCTGGGCAACAGAGTAAGACCCTGTCCCAAACAAAAAAAAAGAAAAAAGAAAAAGAAAAGAAAATCACAAAACTGCTGACATTTTCTACCATAATTCCTTAATGAAAATGAAAAAGAATCTCCATTTTCCTCCCTTTCTCTACTGCTCTTTTGTCCATCATTTACCATTTTATCATTTCTGCCTGATTTTTTAATCTTTTCTATTAATTTTTTTCTTACACTTTTTTAATCTTATTTTATGAGTTAATATGTGCTTAAAATTTTATTGATAAAACATACAACATACTCCTGCTGATTTGTTTTTTTTTTCTTTTTTTATTGCATGTTAGGTTTTGGGGTACATGTGAAGAACATGCAATATTGTTGCATAGGTACACACATGGCAGTGTGATGTGCTGCCTTCCTCCCCATCACCTATATCTGGCATTTCTCCCCATGCTATCTCTCCCCACCTCCCCACCCCCCCGTCCCTCCCCCAT
>NW_016107380.1:6615632-6617262 GCF_001604975.1 Cebus imitator
TCTTTTTCTTGCCTGATTGCTCTGGCTAGAACTTCCAGTACTATATTGAATAGGAGTGGTGAGAGAGGGCATCCTTGTCTAGTGCCAGATTTTAAAGGGAATGCCTCCAGTTTTTTCCCATTCAGTATGATATTGGCTGTGAGTTTGTCATAAATAGCTTTTATTACTTTGAGATACGTTCCATCAATACCTAGTTTATTGAGAGTTTTTAGCATAAAGCGCTGTTGAATTTTGTCAAAGGACTTCTCTGCACCAATTGAGATAATCATGTGGTTTTTGTCTTTGGTTTTGTTTATATGGTGAATTACGTTTATAGACTTGCGTATGTTGAACCAGTCTTGCATCCCTCGGATGAAGCCTACTTGATCATGGTGGATAAGCTTTTTGATGTGCTGTTGCAATTGGCTTGCCAGTACTTTATTGAAGATTTTTGCATCTATGTTCATCATGGATATTGGCCTGAAGTTTTCTTTTCTTGATGAGTCTTTGCCGGGTTTTGGAATCAGGATGATGTTGGTGTCATAAAATGATTTGGGAAGGATTCCCTCTTCTTGGATTATTTGGAATCATTAAAGAAGGAATGGTACCAGTTCCTCTTTGTATGTCTGGTAGAATTCGGCTGTGAACCCCTCTGGACCTGGGCTTTTTTTGGGTGGTAGGCTCTTAATTGCTGCCTCAACTTCAGACCTTGTTATTGGTCTATTCAGGGTTTCAACTTCTTCCTGGTTTACGCTTGGGAGGAGGCAAGTGTCCAGGAATTTATCCATTTCTTCCAGGTTTATTAGTTTATGTGCATAGAGTTGTTTGTAATAATCTCTGATAATGGTTTGAATTTCTGTGGAATCTCTGGTGATATCCCCTTTATCGTTTTTTATTGCATCAATTTGGTTATCCTCTCTTTTCTTTTTTATTAATCTGGCTAGTGGTCTGTCTATTTTGTTGATCTTTTCGAAAAACCAGCTCCTGGATTTATTGATTTTTTGAAGGGTTTTTTGTGCCTCTATCTCCTTCAGTTCTGCTCTGATCTTAGTTACTTCTTGTCTTCTGCTAGGTTTTGAGCTTTTTTGATCTTGTTTCTCTAGCTCTTTCAATTTTGATGCTAGGGTTTCAATTTTAGATCTCTCTTTGCTTCTCATGTGGGCACTTATTGCTATATATTTTCCTCTAGAGACTGCTTTGAATGTGTCCCAGAGACTCTAGTATGTTGTGTCTTCGTTCTCATTGGTTTCGAAGAACATCTTTATTTCTGCCTTCATTTCGTTGTTTATCCAGTCAACATTCAAGAGCCAGTTGTTCAGTTTCCATGAAGCTGTGCGGTTCTGAGTTAGTTTCTGCATTCTGAGTTCTAACTCGATTGCACTGTGGTCTGAGAGACTGTTTGTTATGATTTCCGTTCTTTTGCATTTGCTGAGGAGTGATTTATTTCCGATTATGTGGTCAGTTTTAGAGTAGGTGGGATATGGTGCTGAGAAGAATGGATTTGGGGTGGAGAGTTCTGTAAATGTCTATTAGGTTTGTTTGTTGCAGGTCTGAGTTCAGATCCTGGATATCCTTGTTAATTTTCTGTCTGGTTGATCTGTCTAATATTGACAATGGGGTGTTAAAGTCTCCCACTATTATTGTGTGGGAG
>NW_016107380.1:6618542-6743913 GCF_001604975.1 Cebus imitator
TGTTGTGTTTTTCAGCTCCATCAATTCACTTATATTCCTCTCTATGTTGTCCATTCTCGTTAGCATTTCATCAAATCTTTCTTCAAGGTTCTTGGTTTCTTTGCATTGGGTTAGAACATGTTCTTTTAGCTCGCTGTAGTTTCTTATTACCCACCTTCTGAAGTCTGATTCTGTCATTTCATCACACTCCTTCTCCATCCAGCCTTGTTCCCTTGCTGGTGAGGGGTTGTGATCCCTTTTCGGAGGAGAGGTGTTCTGGTTTCGGGTGTTTTCATCCTTTTTGCGCTGGCTTCTTCCCATCTTTGTGGGTTTATCCACCTGTTGTCTTTGTAGTTACCGACTTTCAGATTGGGTCTCTGAGTGAACTTCCAGTTTGTGGATGCTGAAGTTACTTCTTCTTCTTAGCTTTCCTTCTGACAGTCTGGCCCCTCTGCTGTAGGACTGCTGAGGTCCACTCCAGGCCCTGCTTGCCGGGGGATCACCTGCAGCAGCTGCAGAACGGTAAGGGTTGCTACCAGTTTCCTCTTCTGGTATCTTTGTCCCAGTAGGATGCCCGCCAAATGTCAGTCTGTTCTCTCCTTTATGAGGTGACTCTTTGGATATACGGGGGTCAGGGAGCTGCTTGAGGAGACAGTCGGTCCTTTATTGGAGCTCAGGTCCTGAGCTGTGAGCTCCATTGTTCATCCAGAGTTGCTGGGCAGGTATATCTAGGTCTGCTGCAGTAGAACTCATAAACTCCCTTTTTTTCCCCCATGTGCTCTGTCCCAGGGAGTTAGGGCTTTATTTATGAGTTTCTGTTGTGCTACTGCCTTTTTTTTTTCCTTTCAGGGCTGCCCTGCCCAGCGAGGAGGCAGCCTAGTCACCGTCTGCCTGTAGAGGCTTTGCTGAGCTGCTGTGGGCTCCGCCCAGCTGCCGTGTGATCTTCCCTGCAGTCCTGTTTATATGGGTGTAGTTAGAACTGCCTTGGCAATGGTGGCCCACCTCTGTTATGGCGGACTCTCTCTGTAGTGGCAGGTTGCCTTGGCAACAGCGGGCTGCCTCAGCGATGGTCAGACTGCCTCCGTAGTGGTGGAGTGTCTCAGTAATGGCGGACACCTCTCCCCCACAGAGCTGGACCATTCCGGGTTCAGCTGTGCTTGCTGTGAAACTCTCAACCCAGAGCATTTTCAATTACTGGTTTTTTGTCTGTGGGGTGGGGGGTGGGAGCCTGATCACCTGGCTCCCTGACTTAGAGTCTTTTTGTGTTGTTGTTATTGAACAGTCGACTGTCCCAGTGTTCCAGTCACCTGTTGAAAAGGCGCCAGGATCTCCCATGCCGCGACTCACTGAGCTGGCTGAAACAGCGGCGCTGAGATTCCTGGTGGGTTTTTTTTGCCTAGGAATCTCCTGGCCTGGCTCGCTATTTCAGATGAATGGGCAACTCTGCCATCTCAGGGCTCCAATCGCCAGCTAAGAGGGCACCTGGACCAGTGTCTTTTGTACAGGGAACCACCACGCCAGGGCGCCGGCAAAGCAGCCGTGCAGGCCAAAACAGCCGCGCTGGCGACCCGTGGGGCTCCTCCGCCTGGGAATCTCCTGGTCTGTGGGCAATAAAAATCCGTCTGGAAATGCGGCGCCCACTCACCCTCTGCACTTTCACTGGGAGCTGCAATCCTGAGCTGTTCCTAGTCGGCCGTCTTCCCCCGATCCTGTTGTTTTCTTAATATCATTCTGTGAACCCAAAAGTATCTGAGACAGATCTTAATCAATTTAGAAATTGTATTTTACCAAGATTAAGGACATGCCTGTGACACAGCCTTGGGTAGCATCTGCCTTTTCTTACACTTTTATCTTGTTGACTTTTATTCTGAAAATTTCAAGTCATGAAGATATTAATGGAAGAATTGCATTGCCTCTAGGAGGATAAAAAGAAGTACTAGTTTTGAAAATGATTTGAGGAATAAATTGTTGATATTTAAGAAATATGTACTGATTGAGCTTGGAATTTCCAATAGCTATTCTTTTCAGTACTTTAGTGGTCCCAAATAGTTTGACTTTAACCTTGTTCTTTCTTTTTTATTTTCCCTTCTGAGGCATGATATCAAGTAGTCAAGATTTCAACCCACATTAGAATCTACTTTTCCAGTTACTGTGATGATCATTCCCACCAACTGAGATGTTTTGGAGGTTATATCATGTGAAGAACATTAGGTACCCACTCAAAGAGTTTAGTTTGTTTGTTTGTTTGTTTTGAGACAGAGTCTCGCTCCGTCTCAGGCAGGAGTGCAGTTGGTGCCATCTCAGCTCGCTGCAACCTCCGCCTCCTGGGTTCAGGAAATTCTCCTGTCTAGCCTCCCAGCTAATTTTGTATTTTTAGTAGAGACGGGGTTTCACCATGTTGTTCAGGCTGGTCTTGAACTCCTGACCTCCCACCTCAGCCTCCTAAAGTGCTAGGATTACAGGTGTAAGTCACCATGCTCGGCCCAAACAGTTTATTTTCTAAAAGGAAAGGGAAGAACTTTATATAATCTAAGAGATGGCATAAAGTAGTGGGACTGGTTTTCTAACAAACAATGGGGCTGGCTTATACAAATTAACAATAGTCATTATGGGAGGCTACACACAAATATCTCACAACAATGAATTTCACAAGCTCCCTTTTTTCAGTTGCAGGTACAGCCTGGCACCCACTGGTCAGAATATTCCATTGAGTGGCAAACTTTCATCTTGGGGAAATGAATTTTATTTTTAAAAGCATTCAAAGCCACTTTCTGCAAGTTTGGGTGATCAACCTGGAAAATGCTATGTTGAACAAAAACAAGATGTCACTATTAAAAAAAATGAGATTGATTTTTTTGTGTGTTTCTAAACTACCTCTGAAGATAAGTATAGCTGAAAGAAAGCATCCCTCAAATGCCATGAGCTAAGGAGTATCATGAGAATAGTCATAAACCCTCCTATGTAAATGACTTTAAAGTTGCATATTCTCTTTAATGGGTAAACTTCAATAGATTTATTTTTTTTTAATAGTCTCTACGTTAAAGTCTTACTTGCTGTAAAGCACCAACAGCAAAATACTGAAAAACATGTTTAAGCACATAGATTTACTTACTGAGGTGTGGCGATAACACCAATTTTTCTGCATGACTTATGTATTGCTCATCCATATAAATGTGCAGGTACCTGGCAGAGAAAGTCTATATTGAAGGGTTGGGCCCTAGACTCAGAAAATATCAAATATCTCCTCCATCATGGGAGTAGGGCCTTCTTTTCTTTTTCTTCTTCTTTTTTTTTTTGAGATGGAGCCTCACTCAGTCACCCAGGCTGGAGGGCAGAGGCATGATCTTGGCTCACTGCAGCCTAGGTCTCTCTGGTTCAAGCAGTTCTCCTGCCTCAGCCTCCCAAGTAGCTGGTACTAGAGGCATCTGCCACTACACCTGGCTAATTTGTATATTTTTAGTAGAGATGGCATTTCACCATGTTGGCCAGGCTGGTCACAAACTCCTGACCTCAGGTGATCTGCCCACCTCAGCCTCCCAGAATGCTAGGATTACAGGTGTGAACCACCTGTGCCCAGCCCTTGTGTCTATTTCTATCCTCAGCTGTACCCCCATGCCTATCATAGATTCTACTTCTAGCCCATAGTAGGCACCAGTAACTATTTGTCACATGAATATGACTGTGAACAGTTCCACCAGGAAAAGCTTAAAAGAAGAATAATACTTGAGTCTACCTCATTGACTTTCTTACATCTCTCCTTAGAAGCTCCAATCTTTAATATGCAAAACTGATCATGGTCATATAGTCCTTTCTTCCCACAACACTGTACTTAGGAGCATTTCCCACTCACCTAAAGGTAAGTAACCCAGGCAAGCACCCTGTCTCAGCCAGCACACTTGGGCCTGAGTGTCCACCAAATGGCTAAAACACAGCGGGCAAGTCATTCAACCTCCCTGGGCCTCTATCCACTCAGCTATAAAATGAGGATAGTAACTTTGGAGGACAATACTGAGCGAATACTTATTGAGCTCTTTCTTTGTGCCAGGCACTGTTCTGGGAGTTCTAGTGAAGAGTCTTAATCATTGCAACAAGCCTAAGAGGCAGATAGTACTGTTCCATTTTCCAAATGAGGAGATTGAGGCACAAGTTAAGTAACTGGCTTGAGGGCACACAGCTGGTAAGACATAGAGCATGGAGTAGGCTCCAGTGTGACTCTAGAACTTTTATTAGGGAATCTCTCCCTGAGCTATTCACGTAAACAATTATTAGAAACCATTGGGTTAGGGCAGTTGGCAGTACCCTGTAAGAATGGACAGTATTATTACGGAGAAAACTGAGGCAGCACACTGGTCCAGCAATTAGTCAGAGAAATAATGGTGAGATGGTGATTAGGGGAAGAAAATCAAGTGCAAAGGAACTAATGTTAGTACCATATCGTGCTCCGTCCTTTATAGAAGACAGTTGTGCATCTTTTTTCTCAGGTAGATACTCACTGAATCATATTTTAAGTGCTGTTTAAAAGACTTACTTTTTGACTGGGCATGGTAGCTCATAACTGTAATCCCAGCACTTTGGGAGGCCAAGGCGGGTGGATCACCTGAGGTCAGGAGTTCGAAGCCAGCCTGGCCAACATGGTGAAACCCCATCTCTACTGAAAATACAAAAATTAGCTGGGCTTGGTGGGTGGTGCTTGTATTCCCAGCTACTCAGGAGGCTGAGGCAGGAGAATGGCTTGAACCCAGGAGGCAGAAATTACAGTGAGCCCAGATCATGCCACTGCATTCCAGCCTGGGCAATTTAAAAAAAGAAGAAGAAGAAGACTAACTTTTTGTGGGAACTTGATATATAATTAGACAAAGAAGGGAGATCAATTAATATTTTTCAAGAGAAAGGGTTTGTGGCCGGGCGCAGTGGCTCACGCCTATAATCACAGCACTTTGGGAGGCCGAGGTGGGTGGATCACAAGGTCAGGAGTGTGAGACTAGCCTGACCAACATGGAGAAACCTCGTCTCTGCTAAAAATACAAAAATTAGCTGGGCGTGGTGGCACATGCCTGTAATCCCAGCTACTCAGGAGGCTAAGGCAGGAGAATTGCCTGAACCTGGGAGGCAGAGGTTGCAGTGAGCCAAGATTGTGCCACTGCACTCCAGCCTGGGCGACAGAGTGAGACTTCGTCTCAAAAAAAAAAAAAAAAAAAGAAAGGATTTGTAACTTGGGACAGAAGAAAACATGCCTTTCTTTTCAGCATGATGAAATTAAAACAATGCTTAAGATAATCTATATGAAGGCAGTCATACCTGTTTTGCACTTTGGTGGTTAGCATGTCATTGTTTACAACATCTGCTTTCTGAAATTAGTCAATCATCCTCTGTTTTCTTTTTTTTTTTTTGTACTGCCTTTTAACCTTTTTCCCATGGTAGAAAACTCACTTAGGCTGGGATTTCTTTTTCCTACAAGCCTATGAAGGAATTTTCCTATTTAAAAATACACTTAAAATATTTAGCAACCACTTGCCACACCATGGGTTACTGTGTCTTCATTAAAATCCAACTGTTTAGTATCTTCTGATGGTGCAGATCCTGTGTGTAATGTAAGCTTACCAAGATGATTTCAAGCTACACAGATTTGGTAGTTCAAGTTGTTCCACTTCAATTCAATGCTCATGTGAATCTAGGATCTGCCATGATTTATGTCAGCCCCAAGGGTACCTGGTCAGTTCAGTTCTAAAGCATTTCTTTGCCAGGCACTGAGAATACAAAGACCATATAATACCTGGTGTTCAGTGTCAAACAGCTCAGAGCCTCTCATTCCTTCACAGCTTCAGCTTTAGAAGGGTAAAGGGGGCAGGACATCTGGGCACCTTCTCTGAGCAAAGTTGAGCAGGGCTTCTGCAATGTAAAGCTACCCCAGTTGGTCATAAGCTTCAGAAATTTGAATGGTCCCAAAGGGGACTCTCCAGAATTGAACACACTTGGCTGTCCAGTCTCTTGCGACCTGTTTGCTTGCTCTACTGGTTAATGAATGTGCTGGCCATAAAGGGAATGTTGAAATGCCTCAGCCACGAAAGAGAGAGGTTGGGTTAACCACAGAGGCTCATTACCCTGGCTCTTTATGAGTTTGCCCTGGGAACCTTACTACTTTTAACTGGTGTTCATCAGGCACTAATCTATGCATAGGCTTTTCCTGCAGTACAACAAAAAAGAAATAACTTTTACTGTCAGGCATATAATTAAAACTGCAGCATACTTAGATGACAACCCTAGTATTTACTTTGAGGCCATTAGGAAAATGTCACAAACCATTTTGCTGTACTTACAGACCTGTATTCAAGGTAACTCTTAGAACCAATGTAGCAGCCACATTTTATAAAACTCCACTAATGATAAATTTACCCATTTAGATCTATCTTATTAATCCATTTTCTTCCTACTGGATCTATCTTATTAATTCATTGCTCTTCCTTCCTAAGAGAAAACAGAGGACTTTTTCCTTTGCTGCTAGAGCATAAATGAAGCTGGGCTAGAAGAATTTCCCAAAGGCCAAATGTATTAGTTCATTCCAGCTGCTAGAACAGAATGTGATAGATTGAGTGGCTTATAAACAACAGAAGTTTATGTGTCACACTTCTGGAGGCTGGGAAGTCCAAGATCAAGGCAAATTTGGTGGATGGTGAAGGCCCACTTCATGGTTCATACATAGAAGGTCATCTTCTCACTATGTCCTCACATGTGGGAAGGGGCGAGGGACCTCTCTGGGGTCTCTTTTATAGGGGCACTAATCCCACTCATGAGGACTCTGCCCTTATGACCTAATCACCTTACAAAGGCCCCACCCCCAGATTCCATTACATTGGGTGTTAGGATTTAACCTGTGAATTTTTTGGTGGGGAGGAGGAACACAAACATTCCATTATGGCGCCAAGGTATAATATAACAAAAGGGAAATAAACACTGAGAGGGGACACAGATCTTGAGGTGGCTTACAAGCTACAGGCCATCAATCATTACCTCGAAGTTCATTAAGCAGATAATTCCCTGACTACTCCTCACAGCTTTCTAAAAAGGCAAAGACCATTTTACACCCACAACTCAAAGGAGCATCCTCACATATCCTTCCTGATTCAAACCTCAAATGGAATCCAGAGTTGATACCCCTTCCCTCAGTCTTCTGAGTTCTGTTTCCTCTGGGAAACATCAGCCTCCTACCCAGATGTCTGTGGTCAGGAATCCTCACTTTAGTGGTGACCATGCATACCCTACACATGTCAGCACAATCATGTCATTAAAATAGCACAAGCCAATATTTATTCAATGATGTACACGTGGAAGAACAAGGGGTCTGCCTCTTAGTTCCAAAAGACACCGTAGGCAGAAGGGACCTAAACTGTCAAGGTGTGAAACAACAGGGTAAGTTCAGGTATTGAAAGTATTTTGGTGTGGCTGGTGAACATGGTGCATTTGGCAGAATTGCAAAAGGAGAGGTTGGACCCGCCCATCTGAAGAATCTGTGTACCAAACCAAAGTCATGATGGTCTGGCACTCCCCAAACAAAACTGTGTACCGATCCAATGGCTTTTTAATTTGGGATGTGAAATCTCAAAAATTGCAGAGAAGCAGAGCCATGCTTCCAGACAGCAAATATATTTGTTAAAATGTATTTGTTACCCATTAATTGGGACCCATTTCCTGATAGCAACGTGGGTGTGACATGTTTTCACTTTGGTGTTGATTCGATGATTTTATCAGTACTAGCAGGTTAGAAAATTGATTTTTCCCTATTGAGATGTTTATTCAGGAATGTCTTTCTTCATGTTTTTCAAACTTGAAACAAACACAGTGCCTAAAAATTTTGCAAATTTTTTTAAACAAAAGAGAATACTAGTTATAAAACTGTATTTCTTTTTTAAATGTACTATTTCTTTTCCTTTAAAAAAAAAAAAAAACCTGCTAATTCTGTTTTGTTTTGTTTTTAGACAGAGTCTCACTCTGTCACCCAGACTGGACTGCAGTGGTGCAATCTTAGCTTATTGTAACCTCCACCTCCTGGGTTCAAGCAATTCTCCTGCCTCAGCCTCCCAAGTAGCTGGGATTACAGACGCCTGCCACCAAATCTGGCTAATTTTTGTATTTTTAGTAGAGACAGTGTTTTACCATGTTGGCCAGGTTGGTCTCAAACTCCTGACCTCAGGTGATCTGCCTGCCTTCGAGTGATCTGGCTTCCATAAGTGCTGGGATTAGAGGTGTGAGCCCACGCATCGCCTAATTCTATTTTTTATCACTCCTTTGTATCATCAAAATAGATAAAAGCGTGAGCATTCCTTGCTGGATCTTCATCTGTTAATTTTGCTTTCACAGCACAGCCACTCTCTTTCTGATGGAACCCGTGCAGTTCTGTTTCATCGGCAGGTCCCACCGCTAGTTTGAAACTTGAGCTCCAAGCTGTCCACACATCTCCCTCTCCACAGCCTGCATCTTGGTGCATACTGGGGCTAATGCAGTTATGGCCTCACTGCCTTCTCCCTTCTCCCCTTGGTCCATCCAGTCTTTTCTCCCTTCAGCAGTGAAGCGATCCATTTGAAATATAAATAGGTTCATATTCTCCCCTGCTGCAGAGGCTTCAATACTTTCCTATGAATTTCAAATATAATCCAGATGTTTTCCCATGGTTTAGAGAGATGGGGGATCTGGCTCCTTTGTTCTCCTTAGATTTCATCTTGGCCACTGTCCTCTTCGTCAGCTTTCCAAACTGATCTTTTGACAGTTCCAAAGACACTGTCTTTTTGGATAGGCCCTTTCCCATCTTGGGTTTCTCTGCCTAAATCTGCCCTCTTATCCCACAGCTGACTCCTAAGGCCACCTCTGCCACATTTTCTTTTCCATTTGAGAGCTGTTACATAGGACATGCATACTGCAAGCCATGGTGTATTGGGGACCATCTCTGGAGACTAACTACTACATGAATCATGTTTACCTTTTCCACCACTAAGACCTCAATTTCTCTCTGCTGCTTTTTTAGTTCCCTGTGTCTCTGATGGTTTGCCTAAACCTGCAAACATCACCTTCTTATCTATCAACATGAAGAATGTCCTACAATGGAATCGACCAGAGGATCTTCAAGGAGTTAAAGTTACTTACACTGTGCAGTATTTCATGTAAGTTTCTTCTTTTCCTTTTGGCTAGCTTACAAACACAAGACTCAGACTCCTGTGAATTGTGCAAAGATAAACTATCTGTGGTATTAAATGTGTTTGAAAAAGAGAAAAGTTTTAGATGTTTCAGGTTAAGTTTTCTTGATGTTTTGTAAGGTTAAATTAGAAAACAGTTTCTTCATGGAGACAGAAGGGGGCGCAGGCAAGGAAATGTTATTTAGACAGAGAAAAGAAGTTGGTCAAAACATTATTAGGTGGCAGTACAAACAAAGCAGTCCATCATCTCTGAAATTTCTAAGCTGTTTTGAATATAGGCATCCTTAGACTCCCTGAAACCATGTGTATATTTCGTGCATTCAGCTGTTTTACTTAAAGACAGCAATGAATAGGCATTTCATCTGGCCCTCAAAACTCATTGCAAACAAGAAAGAATGCAAAACAGATTCAGAGAAACAAAGGAAATGGCCACAACTCCGACCACAAACTAGGAAGCACCTAAGCCAGATTCTGTGGAAACTGAAAGAAAACAGCTGCAGAAGTGGAAAGCAAACCTATGCCTTCCCAGCTCCAACCACAGGAAACGACTTCACAAAAATAAGTGTCACAGTACTAAGAGGCTCACTTAACAGTCTGAGAGTATGGAAATTTAAGGATTGCCACCACCAGAAATTAAGGAAGTGTCCCCGTGGAGCCCCAGTTGGGTGCCACAGAATGTCAGAGATGGAGGAGCTGAAATAGAAATCAGGCACACAGCACGTGTTCACTGAGGAGGCCCCGTCCCAACCCAGGGAGAAGCTGGGATTGAGCAGGGGACAAGAGGAAAGGGAGGTGGCACTGGCTAGGAGGCAGCCCAGGAAGGCTACAACATCAGCCTCCTGCAGCCCAAAACCTGACGGCAGGCAGCCTTCCCAGCAAAGAGAATAACAGATTTCATGAGAGTGTGTTTGATGGAAACAGAAGTTTAAAATTATGGAGAGCACTGGCCAGATGCAGTAACTCTTACCTGTAATCCCAGCACTATAGGAGGCTGAGACTTATGAATCGCTTGAGCTCATGAGTTCGAGACCAACATGGGAAATATAATGAAACCCTGTATCTACAAAAAATACAAAAATTAGCCAGTCATGAGGGTACATGCCAGTAGTCCTATCTACTTGGGAGGCTGAGGTGGGAGGATGGCTTGAGCCGGGAGGTGGAGGTTGCAGTGAGCTGAGATCATACCACTTTTCTCCAGCTTGGGTGATAAAGCCAGGTTTTATCTTAAAAAAAAAAATTGTGGAGAGCAAAAGCTCATTTTCTGAGCCCTATTCTTATATGCATTTGCCTGTTCAACAAACAGCTGGCCCCACTCAAAGAGCAATAGTCCCAAAGGAACTAGCATAGCACCTATTCATAATTCCTGGGAGGGGTAAAGAGGAAAAAAGAATACAGTTTTCCAAAAAGCTTTGCTATGGAAGTAAGGAAGAATTAAAACAAATAACAGTCTGTAAATTTGTTAAGAGTACATAAACAACAGGATCTGTAAAGTAAAGCTCAAAGAAAACAGTGAAAGAAGAGGTTCTAAGACAACAGGGAGAACTTTTTTTTTAAGGAAGTGTGCAGAGCTTGGGAATATTGGAATATAAAAATACTGTATTAAGATGAAAAACCTGTGAGAGCTAAGTGGTAGTAATGGTTGAACAGGTAATAAAGACTGGAACTGTGTATCATGAATGTGTGGTATGTCTAGAAAAAAATTGGTAAAAACAATAGCAAGACATATCCTGGTGAAGTTACTGGACTTTAAGAAAATTAAATGATTCATGCCCGTTTTAGCAAAAGCAGAACTCAAGTTGGGAGAAAAGGGAAATTTCAATCTGACAACACTCAACAGAATACATCTTCTGAGGAAAAGACAGGTATGACCTGAGACTCTCACTGAGTTCAGTAGACTGGTGTTTCGAAGCAGGTGGAAACCGAGGAGATCACTTTCCTGAGAACTTCCTGGGGGATCAGGTGGAGCACTAAGGATGACCTCCAGCTAACTGAGAGATAAAGATAACCCAAAAGAAGAACCTAGTGATGACAAAAAAGACTGGTAGCATGCACTGAATTCATCTAAATGTAGAACTAAGACTAAATAGTGATGGAAATGTAATTACAGAAGTTTCTTTAAAATAATTTGAACTTAAACAATAATATAAGGTGGAAAAGGTGGGGGAAAACTGTATGCTAATTTTCATAGCCAGAAGCCCTTAAAAGTGATCTAAAATGACAATATTTCATTATTTTAATAATTAACCTCTCAATATTTTTCACAAACCATTTTCTTAATTTAAAAGCTCTTTTAGAAACAAATATCTCTTGTGGTGACAAACGTTTGCACTTCAGCAGTTCCTTTAATTTCACTTCAATATCTTTTCTCTATTAAAGTTCAAGGCACATTGAATTGACTACTTTTATTAAAACCATATGTATGGTATAATCTAATTTTTGTCCATCTATTCTGCTCTCTAATCGTCCTTCTGTTTATACAGAAGCACAATGAGATATCCAGAATCATATACACCAAATGTTCTGGGGTAATGGGTTTTAGGGTGATTTGTTTCTCTTTTGATTATACTTTCTGAATTGTTTGTTTGAATTAACAAACATTTACCATATTTTCAAAAACGAATCAAATCAGTGTTGTCTTTGAAAAAAAAATTCAGACCACTAAAGCCAGTGACCTCATTTATCTAGAAACTCATTCTCATTTCCAAGGAGTTTCTCAGGAACCAGTGTTAGAGGAAAGAAATCGCTGTGCAGAGAGAAGTAGCTCATGAGCGTGCCTTTGCTTCCTTTTCCATTAGGTGGAGCAAAGAGCTTGCTCTGTCCTATGTTTTATGGGATTCAGAAAGGGATTTTAAAAACATAGGCAGTCATCACTGCTCTGTGTGAGCAGATACTTAGATTGTGCAACTTTTAAAAATAATGTACTTTAAAAGCAGCTTGCCATGTCGGAGTTCTTACATGCCTGTGCACGTGAAAGACGGAAAGGAGTAGAGAGAGGGCAGTGTGTTTTACTGCCAGAGGGCTCCAAGCTCAGCTCTGCAGTCAGACAGTCCATAGTTCATTAGCCAGGCTTTCAACCTAGCTGGGTAAGTTACAGATTATACTTTTATGCTTTTGAGTGAAGTTTGTTTCCAAGATGAAAATTTAACAAAAGTTTAAATTCTATCCACCAAAAGAGTTTAATACAAAAAATAGAATGTAGTACTAAAAACAAATTTTGGAGCCAGGGAAGAATAGTTCAAATCCCCGGTATGCCTTCTACTAGTCATGTGAATTTGAGTAGATCCCTTAATCTCCCTGAGCCTCAGCTTCCTCATCTATAAAATGGGATGAAAATAAGAGTACCTACCCCCTAGGGTTGTTATGATAATTAGACGAGATAAAGCTTGTAAATCAGAGACCACTGAAGGCCCCACATGAATGTTTGCCGTGCGTGAGTGTTATTACTGGAATATATGCTAAGTGATTCTGGTTATTATTCATTTATCTTGTTCAAAATCTTGTAAAGAACCTTTTCTCCTGCATCAGCATCTGTCATGGGAAGCTGCCCTGCCCTTGGCAGGGTGAGGAAGTTTGAGGAGGGAGGGATCACATGGGCAGTGGCAATAGTCTTCAAACCACAACTCAAGACTCTTTGATGAGTCATGAAGTGAATGTTGAGGGACATAACTAACATTAGTTTTAATGGAAAGGAATGGAATGGTGTGGAATGGAGTGGAACAAAAAATAACTGAATGCAAGTCATGTGGTAAAGTTTAAATATTTTCTTGTAAAATTTTTGTTTTAATATGTTAGATAGTTGTATATGTTGTGAGCTGAATCACAATGTAAAATGTATTTTTTTTCCCCTGTGGATCATGGCCAAAAAAAATCGAAAGCCCCTAAGTAACAGTGATCACTTGGATGGAGAAGTTGGTCAGTAACATCTGGCTATGTTTCTGATGCCTTTGGTAGGTATGGTACTTAGGAAATGGAAAGCATCTTTACTTTCAGAAATCTGTTGCCATATTCTGAAAAGAGATGACAGCCATAAGCCTGGCAATGCATGGACATATCCTCTTTCTCAAGACACACTCTTCCCTCGACCTTTATGATAATGTTTTTTTTCTCATCTTTAGCTGCAACTTCCAGGTCTTCTTCCTATCCAACCCTTAAATCTTGATGCTGCTGAAATTTTATCCTAGACTTTGTTTTGTCTCCACAGATAATTCATTCATGCCGGTGCCTTCAATGAGCAGTTTGGTGCCATTGACTCCAAAATCCCTACCTCCCCCTCACGTGTCTCTCCTGAGCCCCTTTGCCCACTAGGCATCTGCATTGGGATATTTCTTACATACTCAGGCTCAAGACATCAAAAGTGAATGTCTTATCTTTCCCTCTTGCTATGCCTCCCCATTCATTTCCCAAATCTGCTCTGTCTCAGTGCCCTTTATCTTGGCAACTATCACCACCATTCCATCCATCTACTCCAGACAGAAAGAGACAGCATCCTTACCACCTTCATTTCCCTAATCTGTTACATGTTCTCTATCACCAAGTCCTTTCTCCTAATATTTCTTAGTTTTTTCCTGTCCTTATTTATCCTACTGCCCCCATCCTTGTCCAAGTGACCTACAACTTCCCCTGGACCACTGCAGTGTCCTCTCAGCTGTTCCCTAGGTTGCCACTTGTAACCTATCAGCTTTCCCATGCTCCCTCCCCTGTTCCTTTCACTGGCTTATCATATGATTTCTCTTGCCTGAAAAGGGCTAAAAATATTGCCCCCATCCCTATTTGCTGTTTTTAGTAAAGAAAAGGAAAACCAACGTGACCAACCTAGTCAATATCATCATCACCATCATCACTATCATTATTGAAAATGCAGATTTTTGTATGCACTCCAGCCTCGTGTATTTTTCCTAGAATTCTTGATGCTTATATTTTTATATGCTACGGGAACATCAAGGTAATTTTTCTTCCCCCCCAAAATGACAAATTTTTCTTAAAACAATCCATCAAACTGACCTGTGTACATGGTAGACTAAAAACCTACATAGATAATTACTAGAAGAATTGATCATACAATATGTAAAAATTATACTGTAGCCAAAGAATGACAATAAAATACATGCTTTCAAAATGTACTATCCACATTATAATTCACAGAAAGAAAGGTGATTACAGAAACTGACTCATGTTCCTGACAGCTAATGAAAAAAATTGCCCACAGCAAAAGTGGATTCTTTTTTATCTCAATGACAGGCACTTTTGTTTTTCTGAAGAGAAGGTCTTTAGTTCCATTCAGTTTTATAAAATGACTGAGTTTTTTATTGTAAAGTATAGAGGGCACCTCATTATTAATTCAGCTTCTTTCTTAGCAGATATGGGCAAAAGAAATGGCTGAATAAATCAGAATGCAGAAATATCAGTAGGACCTACTGTGATCTTTCTGCTGAAACTTCTGACTACGAACACCAGTACTATGCCAAAGTTAAGGCCATTTGGGGAACAGAGTGTTCCAAATGGGCTGAGAGTGGACGATTCTATCCTTTTTTAGAAAGTAAGTAATGCAATTATTGCAATTATCAGTTAAACATATATTAATATCAAGTTTAACAGTCTCAGCCTCATAGACAGCCTTGCCCAGTGAAAGGTGCTCTTCTTGGCTCTATTCTGGACCAGTGGGTTGAGTGAGCAGGCCAAGGTCCTTAACTTTGCTGGCTTTGAATCTCACGTTGATTGATTGATTGATTGACTGTAGAGGCGGGGCCTCATTACATTACCAGGCTTGTCTGGAACTCCTGGGCTAATGCAGTCTTCCCACCTCAGCCTCTCAAAGTGTTAGGGTTACAGGCATGAGCCACTACATCCAGCCTGAGTCTCATCTTTGAGTCAAAGGTTTAGCCAAGTGGTCTGTAAGATCTCTCCCAGATCCAAAGTTGATACTAGATGAAAATGATATCAAGTTTTGACTTTGTCTTACTACTTAGTAGAAGCTATGTAATTTGAGGAACAAAACTGACTTTATTTGGTGTGGGTTTATGGACTGTTACTGTCTCCACAAGACTGATTAAAGATTGTCCTGATGATCCCAACTATGCCTTTTCTTATATGAACTTGGTAGTGTGATGATGCAATTTCCAAGTGTAACTCAGAACCAAGGCAACGTCTTCCTGGTATCTGCTTTTATAATGTTGCCATCCCCTGAGTTGTGGCTGACTCAGTCATGAAGGACCCACTCAGGGCTGTCATGATGAGCTCTACAGGCGCTCCATAAGTCAGGGAGCCCTCCCAGATCAGAGGTCAGAAAACTACCCTTTGGACAAATCCAACAACCCCCTTTCTGTTTTTCTACAGGCCAAGAGTTAAGAATGGTGTTTATATTTTCAAATAGTTTCTAAAAATCCAAGGAATATTTTGTGACATTGGAAAAGTACAGGAATTTGAAATGTTGGTGTCTAGTCATAAATAAAGTTTTATTGGGACACAAGCCCCACACTCATTTGTTTACATAGTTACCTTAGACTGCTTTTGCATTACAAGAGTGGAGTAGTGCAACAGGGGTCATATGGCCTGTAATACCTAAAATATTTACTGTCCAGACCTTTAGGATAAAAGTTTCCTTGTCTCTGTTCTAGATCATTCTAATCACCTCTGATTTTCCACTTATCAAATCATGTTTTTGTCATTTATCACCAACCTTTCAAGTCAAAGAAATGTTACAAACCTTTTTTGATGGCATTAACCATCACCAGATACTGTTTATGCATGTGAATAAGGAAATATAACACTTGAATTTGCTGTTCTAACATTGTATCAGGCTGTGTGAAATGGTTTCAAGATTAGGCATAACTCGAGCCCACCTTAGTACATTTTGAGGCATCTCCTGTAAGAAGGTGTCTTTTAGAGCTTTGGTCCGAGTAGGATTATACGGTAGCTTTACCTAAGGTAATTTGTACATCTCAACATGATAATAACCTCTCTCTTCTCCTTTAAGCACAAATTGGCCCACCGGAGGTGGCACTGACTGTAGGTGATAAGTCCATTTCTGTTGTCCTGACGGCTCCAGAGAAGTGGAAGAGAAATCCAGAAGACATTCCTATTTCCATGCAACAAATATACTCCAATCTGAAGTATAATGTCTCTGTGTCGAACACTAAATCAAATAGAACGGTAAGCCTACAATGGAATGGGGCATATTGTTCATGTATTACTCTGTAGCTAATGTGGGAGCCAATGGCCCTGATGCTTTGATTCTCTGCATGTGACTCTGGGAAGACCTGATATTCAAAAGAGATGCTGCACAAGATACAGTTGAAGCTGATACATAGAAATTTTACAGAACTAACTTCAGATCTTTACAGAAACTCTGTTAACAGGATATGGTATTGCTATTGGAGTGTAGGAGATTGTGCACTTCACTTTGATGGAGAGCTTTCATTTGCAGTCTTTCTCTGAGAAAAACAACATGTGAGCAAGGACCCAGGACAATGAATAAGAACTCTATCCATGTGTTATTTAAAATTGTTCCCAGCATTGGTCCAGTTCCTGACAATGCTCTGCTGAGCTAAAAGAAAAGAGCATATTGAAACTGTTGCACGGCCGGGCGCAGTGGCTTACGCCTGTAATCCCAGCACTTTGGGAGGCCGAGACGGGTGGATCACGAGGTCAAGAGATCGAGACCATCCTGGTCAACATGGTGAAACTCCGTCTCTACTCGAAAAATACAAAAAATTAGCTGGGCATGGTGGCGCGTGCCTGTAATCCCAGCTACTCAGGAGGCTGAGGCAGGAGAATTGCCAGAACCCAGGAGGCGGAGGTTGCGGTGAGCCAAGATCGCGCCATTGCACTCCAGCCTGGGTAACAAGAGCGAAACTCCGTCTCAAAAAAAAAAAAAAAAAAAAACTGTTGCTGAATAAAAAAAGCTTATACTGATAGTAAAGGACTCGATGGTGGCTTGGTCTTTTATTTCCTTCTAGAGTTCTTTGTCTGGGGTGGTCCAAGAAATGTCTGGCTCTAACCAGTGTTTGCAATTCCCTGTCCTAGTGGTCCCAGTTTGTGACCAACCACACACTGGTGCTCACCTGGCTGGAGCCGAACACACTGTACTGTGTCCATGTGGAGTCCTTTGTCCCAGGGCCCCCTCGCCGTGCTCAGCCTTCTGAGAAGCAGTGTGCCAGGACTTTGAAAGGTAAGCTTTAAAAAAATCTCCACTGGTCTAGGAAGGAGATCTGCTAAAACTATAAGGCAGTATGATGATTTAAACAAGATTTTGATAAATCCATGTCTAATGGAAACAGGTTGAGGCAAAGGCAGAAACAGCTACCACCAGAAATGCATGGAGCAGCCTAGGACTCTGCCATTGAGCTTGGCTAACATTCAGAAGTGTTCTCACCCCCTGGGAGAACTCATACAGTCCTGTGTCCGCTGCCAGCAATCTTCCCATGATCCCTCCATTACCTGTTTTGTGAAATAACAATGAAAAACTTTTACATGTGGCTTTTTTCTTCTTTAAAATCATAATCAGGCTGGACATGGTAGCCCACACCTGAAATCTCAGCACTTTGGGAGGCGAAGGAGGGAGGATGACTTGATCCCAGGAGTTTAAGACCAGCCTGGGCAACATAATGAGACCTCATCTCTACAAAAAATAAAATAAACCAGGCATGGTAGTACACACCTGTAGTCCTAGCTACTCGGGAGGCTGAGGTGGGAGGAACACCTGAGCCCAGAAGAGGCTACAGTGAGCCATGGTTGCACCACTGCACTCCAGCTTGGGCAACAGTGTGAGACCTTGTCTCAAAAAATTAAAAAATAAGGCCAGGCATGGTGGCTCACGCCTGTAATCCCAGCAATTTGGGAAGCCGAGGGGGCAGATCACCAGAGGTCAGGAGTCTGAGACCAGCCTGACCAACATAGAGAAACCCCATCTGTACTAAAAATACAAAATTAGCCAGGCGTGGGGTCATATACCTGCAATCCCAGTTACTTGGGAGGCTGAGGCAGGAGAATCGCTTGAACCTGGGAGGCAGAGGTTGCAGTGAGCCAAAATTACACCTGAGCAACAAGAATGAAACTCTATCTCAAATAAAAACAAAAAATAATATCAGTCTGATCAATAGAAGTTCTGTGGTCTCCAAAAACATCAGACAATTTTATCAGTGGAAACAAAGCATTATTCTAATATCACTGTAAAGCAGAATTTATTTTTCACTTCCCCTGGGGAATACTAATTATAGGTGCTTCAGGTTGTGTTCAAGTGCAACTAGATTGACTGTGTGAGGGTCCGTCCAGGATCAGCAAATCAGTGATCACTTCTTTATCCTTACAGTTGCTTCTCTCTGTTTCCTTTTAATTATCTCCTCACATTTTCTAAACTGGGTTGCCAGGGAACCGTGGTTAGAGATGCCCATTCCTATGAAGAGATACAGAGTTGTGAGCTTGGCATTTGTTTAATTTTTCTGCCTTCAGAGTGAGAGGAACTTGAATTCAAAACATGAAAATATAAAGAAAATGAATTCTAAAGTTTGTCTGCATCGAAGGGCTCTTCATCCATTATTCTTCTGCTTCTTTTCCAAACAGCTGGGCTAGAGACAGAGGTCCACGACCTCCACGGCACGCCTTGGCTCTGTCATTAGCCATGAATAGGAATCCATAACCCCTGCTTTCCTCCTCCCTCACCCCTCCCACCTTTCAAGATGAAACCGTTCCAGAGTAAAGAAAGGGAACTTTGTGGGTACATGTGAAAAGTGCAAGGCTTTGCTTTTGACTGTCTGTCTTTATCATAGCTTTTCTTTTACAGTGAAGGAGTCTTTACCTTATATCAAATGAAACTAAAATGCCCAGCAAAACAAAGCATATTGAAGAAATCATATTTTTATTTGGGAGAAGTGCTCTCTTTACTAACACCTTGATCAGTGCCAGCTGGTGGGAATGAATTTCCAGTGGAAATCATTAACACAAGTGGAGCAAAAGCAGCAAAATGCAGATTAAATTCAAAACTTCTCAGTAAGCAGATGAAGCCCACTTTCTCACTAATATGAAAAAAGTGGCCAAGTGCAGTGGTTCATGGCTGTAATACCAGCACTTTGGGAGGCTGAGGTGGGAGGATCACTTGAGTCCAGGAGTTCAAGACCAACCTGGGCAACATGGTGAAACCCCATTGCCAAGTCTGACCTGCAGACTCTGGCCAAGCAACGGATGAAAGTAGTTCACAGACACAAGTGTTTTGCCTGTGAGAGTGAAGCTAGGAGACCCCATGGCTTACAGACCCCAAAGAGGGAGTCCAGCCATGCAGCCCCAATATGTCGGAGATGCTCATATTTATTTTAGAAATGATTTAATGACAAGGGTCACAAACAAACACCATTTGCAGGTAATTAACATTGCTGACCCCCCGAGTAGAGAGCAGTCATGCCTGTGGATAATCAGAGGTTGGTTTATGCAGAAATAGGTAAACAAACTTATCTAAATAAAGTCCTCTGCATTCATTCCCTTGTTATCTGCTCTTTGCTATTAGCTCAAGGTAAGAGGATTAGGCTGCCTTCAGCTATAACCCTTTCCCAAAGCTTTTGCAAAAGCTTCTGGCCGTCCAAGAAGGTTTTCATCTTTCCTATAATTTTTCCCACCACCCTGGCCAATCTCCTATACCGCATCACTACTAAAAATACAAAAATTAGCCAGGTATGGTAGCATATACCTTTAATCCAAGCTACTTGGAAAACTGAGATGGGAGGATCACCTGAGCCTGGGGAAGTTGAGGCTACAGTGAGCCGAGATTGTGCCACTGCACTCCAGCCTGGGCAACAGAGTGAGACGTTGTCTCAAAAAAAAAAAAAGAAAAGAAAAGAAAGAACAATTAACAGAATAACAGTTAATTGTTATTGGTAGGGGTCTTTATTATAATAGCACACCTCTAGGAGGACAGAAGAAGAGGTTCTAGAACAGATACAGTTCTGAACCCCTGCTATCCCAGCTGTTATATCACCAGAGATATCTTTCCAACACACTGTTGTGAGGACCTGCTTTCTGAATAATCAGTAGCACCTTTATTGGGACTATTCTTTGAAACATATTTCTGCTCTCTTGTCCCCCATCCCTAAAATACAGTTTATTGGGTTTGTTGTAGTAAACATGAGCTAGTGTATATGGAATGCCATCAGTCATTGTTATGATTCTTTTCAATTAGGTCAGGCTCATCGAGGGACCAGGGATTGTATTAAGAGGGTTGGACTGAGTTGCAGCCTAAAAGCAGGGCAGGTGGTGTTCTGACACCTGCAGCATCTGCACTGCAGCACTGGCATGTCTCTGTGCAGAACCTGGCAATGAATGTGCTCCTTGGGAATCATGCAGGGCAACAGGCCTGCATGCTGGACTTTTCTCACTGGCTCTTGTTGACCACTCTCATCAGCCATGACACATCTGTTTCCAGGCTTTCAACTGAATAGTTAACCAGATAGTGATTTTGCTGCTTTCTCTTGGGCCCAAGCATCAAGAGCATCCAACTTTCTACTGGATTAGAATGTTCCGGTCACACTCCTGCTGGTTTTGTTAGTGTGTAAGGAGTACACTTGGACTTTTGTCATTTGACTCTTTTTCCTACTGCTGTATCAATCAGGATCCTCTAGAGAAACAGAAAGAATAGGATAGATATCGATGCAGATATTGATACATTTATTTGTTTAGAAATATTTATTTATTTTAAGGCATTGGCTCACAGGATTATAGAGGCTGGCAAGTCCAAATTTGTAGGATAGGCAGGCTGGAAACCCATGGATGAGTTGATGTTTGCTCTTCGCACCCAAAGGTAGGCTGCTGGCAGAATTCCCCATTCTTTGGAGTCGTCAAGACATTTTTTATTAAAGTCTTCAGTTGATTGCATGAGGCTCACCCACATTATAAATAGTAATCTGATTTACTGAAAAACCCACTGATGGAAATGTTAGTCTCCCATCTAAAAAAAAAAAAAAAAAAAAAAAAAAAAAAAAACCTTACAGAAAGCTCTAGAATAATGTTTACCCAAATATCTAGGTACTGTAGCCTAGCCAACTGGACATATAAAATTAACCATCGCAACTTCCAAGTACACCATAGTGGCTTAACAAGTATGAGTTAGTCACAGTGAGCTCTCGTCATCACCAATATGGCCAGTACTGCTTTTATTAAAACTATTTCCCAGGTCTTTTCATTCTTCTACAGGCTTTTACTCATCATAAACCTACAGCACAGCAGGCCTGGGAAGGGAGTCAACTGCCATTCGCACTGTACCCTATCCAGCCACCTCCCTACACTCATCCCCAGGCTCCAGCCTACCCAGAGAGTCCAGCCAACCAGTGCAAGAACAGTTCTGCTACTCACATAAAAGGTGGCACCATGCACTCCTGTCCTCCAGTGAACATGCAGGAAGATTGAGTGCAACAGGTGGCGTGGAAAAGTGAGGCAATTTGATGGGATCTTCACAGGAGGGTTTTGTTGTTTGTTTGAAGTTCTGCAAGTTACCTGAATATCAAATACAATTTCAAATATAGGAACCAGCATGAATCTCATAGGCAGAAGATGTACGATGGTAGAATATGTGCTGACTTGGATGATTGATGTATTCTTAGTGTAAACATTTGAGGTGAGTTCAGATTCCTTCAGACTGTCTCTTGTTAGGGAGAGTAAGAATTCTGAGACCCCTTATAACTTTAGCTTAAGCTTGTCAACATAGAGGTGAGAAAACTGAGTTCCCAAACGTAATAATCTGCCCAGAAGCCACTTAACGATGCCAGTTTTTTCCCCATCACATCAAATCACAACTATGTAACCCCTTTTCCGCACTTCCCACCTTTTTTTTTTTTTTTTTAAACAGATCAATCATCAGAGTTCAAGGCTAAAATCATCTTCTGGTATGTTTTGCCCGTATCTGTTACCGTGTTTCTTTTTTCTGTGATGGGCTATTCCATCTATCGATATATCCACGTTGGCGAAGAGAAACACCCAGCGAATCTGGTGAGTGCTTGGTGTGGCAGGGGTCTTTATTATAATAGCACACCTCCAGGAGGACAGAAGAAGAGGTCCTAGAACAGATACAGTTCCCTTTAAGGGAAGAGTGAATTTAAAGTTAAATAGCTAGTGAATTAAAAAACACTTTCTGGACTGGGCATGGTGGCTCATGCCTGTAATGCCAGCACTTTGGGAGGCTGAGGCAAGCAGATCACTTGAGGTCAAGAGTTCAAGACAAGCCTGGCCAACAGCATGAAACCCCATCTCTACTAAAAATGCAAAAATTAGCTGAGTATGGTGATGCATGCCTATAATCTCAGCTACTCAGGAGGCTGAGGCAGGAGAATCACTTGAACCCGGGAGGCAAAGATTGCGGCCAGCCAAGACTGCACCACTGCACTCCAGCCTGGGTGACAGAATGAGACTCTGTCTCAAAAACAAACAAATGAACAAAAAAAACTTCTGGATTAGCTCACTAACAGAACGAAAGATAAAGATTCCTTAGCTTTGAAAAGATTTTCCATTTAATGACCAGATTATACAAGGTCCTGGGGTACACAGATAAGTTCAGTCATGATCCCTGCCCTTCTAGAAGTTCAAACCTAGTCGGGGCCTAGAATTTCAAAATCATATGTGAAGACTAAGATGAGAGCGGGCACTGGGAACTCTGGGGGTACAAGGAGGGCCCCAAAACCCCACATGGGGGCTCAGCTCTCATGCCAGGGCTTGGTTATGAGAGGTGAGTAGGAGTTAGGATCCGTAGTGCAGGCAGAAGAAACAGCAAGGGGAAAGGTGGGTGGATGTGTGGAAACTGCCTGACATCGCTGAACCAGGAGGCTCCGGATGAGAAGCTAGAGAAGATGAGACTGGAGAGTGGGAGGTGGGTCCAAGTAAGAGGAAAACTGGGGTGCTGTTCTAAGGAGCTCGGCCTCATTCTACCAGCAAAGAGAAATCTCCATACGGTTTTAAGTCGGGAGCGTCAGAGTCCAAGTCTGTATCATGGTTTAGATCCAACCAGATATTAGTTCCGGGACAACTTGGAGGGAAGTAAGACTAGAAACAAGAGAAACACCCAGGGAGCTATGGCTTTGTCCTGGGGAGAGAAGATTCAAGTCTAACAGACGAGAGCGGGATATCAGGCTAGAGAGAAAGACATGGAATAGAAACACACTTAGGAGGAACATGGCCGGGACTTAATCCTTCACAGTGAGGAGAAGAAAGAATAAACCCAAGGAGGTGCAACCATGTGCTGAAAGGTTCTGAAGGGCTGAGCATATTTTTGACAATCAAAACTATTTTCTTGGGAACTATTAAAAGATATATTCACATGTACCTGATAACATACCTTGGTTCCTGTTAGTTCCATTTCTAAGTTTTTCTATGATTCTCCCTGAATTCAGGTTTCAGAATTGGCTTCTTAATGGCATTGGGAGACCTTTTCTGGAAGGAACATTCACAGGAGAATTGACCGCCTGTGATTTTGTTGAAACTTAAAATGTAAAAGAATGAAGCTAAAGGTTCTGTTTTGTAAAGTTAAATGAAATCACATGCTAGAGTGACAATGAGGATTGTAACTCATGCTCTCTTAAGTAACAGGCATCTTTTACGGTACCCACAGCAATATTTTAAGCTCATCTGAGCTTCCCTGACATGATTTAGAGTGTCTCTGTCTGCCATAAACTGGCAGATGAATTTCCTTTTTTGGCCCTATTATAGCATGATCAGAATGGTATAAGGAGTAAAGACCATCCCTGCTCATATATTTCCCTCCCTTTCTACCTCCAGTTCTCATGCCTGTCTGCATTTCAAACATATCCAAAAACAGGGCAGGTAGCCAGGGTAACCACAGCTTATTAACAAGTACATAGCAAACTATAAATAAAACAATGTCACAAACTCTGCTATACTCAGTCTTTGCTACTCTTTGTGTGGCTGAGATTCTGACTTTACAGAATGTAAAAACGCCAAGAAATGAATGATCTCTCCTGCCAGTTAGAAGAGGGGGCACCAATGCCCCAAGCCCCAGCCTTGGACTGGAGAAATAACCACCCAGTGAAGCACTTCATTTCCATGTGCCTTTTGTGTGTCTTTATATAGTCTCTTTAGGTCTCTACTCCCAGTGAGTGAGGTTTTCTGTATATTGCAAGCATAACTTTCATTTACATGAGTTGGTAAGAGTAGGTCTTTAAAACTATCTGGTGACAAGATATTCTACCTAACAGCTGTTTTTAATGTCTCTCCAAAGTGAAAAGGTGAAAACCATTCTCTTTTCTCTTCATAGATTTTGATTTATGGAAATGAATTTGACAAAAGATTCTTTGTGCCATCTGAAAAAATCGTGATTAACTTTATCACCCTCAGTATCTCGGAGGATTCTAAAATTTCTCATCAGGAGACGAGTTTGCTGGGAAAAAGCAGTGATGTATCCAGCCTTAATAATCCTCAGCCTAGCAGGAACCTGGAGCCCCCTCAGGAGGAAGAGGAGGTGAAACATTTAGGATATGCTTCGCATTTGATGGAAATTTTTTGTGACTCTGAAGAAAACACAGAAGGTACTTCCCTCACCCAGGAAGAGTCCATCAGCAGAACAATATCCCCAGATAAAAGAGTCATCGAATATGAATATGATGTAAGAACCACTGACATCTGTGCAGGCCCTGAAGAGCAGGAGCTCAGTTTTCAGGAGGAGGTGTCCAGGCAAGGAAGATTATTTGACTCGCAGGCAGCGCTGGCAGTCTTGGGTCTGCAAACATTACAGTACTCATATAGCCCTCAGCTCCGAGACTTAGACCCTCTGGCACGGGAGCACACAGATTTGGAGGAGGGTCCAAAGGAAGAGCCATCGACAACCCTGGTTGACTGGGACCCCCAAACTGGCAGGCTGTGTATCCCTTCATTGTCTAGCTTTGACCAGGACTCAGAGGGCTGCGAGCCTTCAGAGGGGAATGGGCTCTGGGAGGAGGGCCTTCTGTCTAGACTGTATGAGGCACTGGCTCCAGACAGGCTGCCGGGAGAAAATGAAACCTATCTCATGCAATTCATGGAGGAATGGGGGTTATATGTACAGATGGAAAACTGACGACAACACTTCCTTTTGCCAGACTCCTTCTTTGCAAAAAAGTGAGTTACCCCTTTGATCCCAGCAATAAAGTACCTGGGATAAAAGATGTTTTTTCCAGTTTTTCAGTGTCTGTGAGAATTACTTATTTCTTTTCTCTATTCTCATAGTACGTATTTGGTTGGTTCATGCATGTAGGTCTTTTAACAATGGTGGTGGGTGTCCAGAGTGCAGGAGCTAGCCTGTTTCTTTATACAGAGGAAGCAGTCCATAAATGTTTGCCAGGCTGGGTGCAGAATTTATTCAGGTGGGCATACTCTGGCCTCTTTGTTTATTATTTTCAAACAGACACACTTCTGCGATTATTTTCTGGGTTCGTCCCATGTATACAATAGCACTGTAAAAAATATTTCCCAAAGAATATTCATTTTATAAATACTACTTTTTCAGAACTGGGTTTATTGGGAGCTGGAGGAGATACTTAAAACAGGCACATACCACTAGGTCGGTGGTAAGTTGGTTACATGTGAAAACCTCAACTATCATCATGATTCATATTTAGAATGAATAAATCAGGCCCAGACCTTCATGATATCACACACTCTTGGCTACTTTAAGAGGTCATCATCAATACTTTATGAGTAATTCTGGAATATAAACATAAATGAGTATTCTTTTGTAGTCAGAAAAGTGTCCTCTCAATAATTTAGTAGGGGCTTATTGTCTCTCAAAACTAACCTAAAAGAAAATGGCACATATTATAATAGAATATTACATTTATTTCTGGAAATGTGCTTTCAAAAAGATATTTACATAGTCTGTAACTAGGAAGTGTTCAGTAAAGCACTGTGTTACTGTGTTACTATTAGAATATCAAACATTAGAATAGGCAGTGGTTCAAAGACTCTTTGGAATATCTGTGAATGAATATCCTCTATTCTTATTATATTAAAACTCATAAATACAGAACATACAAGAAAAATAAGTTAAATGACCATGTAAGGGAGAGTTTATTAAAATTTGACATAATTTGCTGTGGGAACTAAACTGTGCCATAAAACAGTACCTTTCTAGCTCAATTCCGGTAACTGTTCTCATTTCCTTTACCACTTGTTAAGAAAATTAAATTCTTCAGTCATGCTGCTTTGAAATGGGACAATATCTATTAAGTTGAACCATATGTAATTGTTGATATTTGGCTGTTTTAAATCTGACAAACAGCAACTTCATATGATTTGCCTTAATATGTATTTGTTTTAATCATGAACTCATAATCCATTGATGCTCTTTCAAGAAAACAGATATCACCCGTATTTCCTTATTGATATTTTTGGTACAAGCAGACAACCCTGGTAGGAGAGACGATTCTGGGGTCATGACCTTTTGTGATTGTCCACAGATGCAAACAGTTTCTGATCTAATGGTTTAATTTAGAGAGTAATTATATTAACCAGAGTGTTCTGTTCTTCTCAATCTTTATAAAAACGATCCTGCTGGTTTGGGAGAATAAATGTATTACACTAACTGTAAAAGTAGTTCAAAAGTGAGAAAGAATGAATTGTTATTAAGAGCAAAAGAAAAAATAAAAGGATTGATATAGTCCTGCTTATTAATTCCATTCACAAAATATTTTCTAAGCACCTACCATGTCCTTCAGTGTCCTCATCTGTGAAATAGAAATAAGAGCTGCATTAGGATTGTTTTGAGGATTAAAAGAGTTGAACTGTAGATGGTACTCAGACCTGTACTGGGCACATAGTGAGTGCTCCATAAGTGTTTGTCATCGTCATCATTAACTGCCAGGCCCCACTGTTAACTGCCAGAAAGAAAAGCCAGCCGGGCGCGGTGGCTCACGCCTGTAATCCCAGCACTTTGGGAGGCCGAGGCGGGTGGATCACGTGGTCAAGAGATCGAGACCATCCTGGTCAACATGGTGAAACCCCGTCTCTACTAAAAATACAAAACATTAGCTGGGCATGGTGGTGCGTGCCTGTAATCCCAGCTACTCAGGAGGTTGAGGCAGGAGAATTGCCTGAACCCAGGAGGCAGGGGTTGCGGTGAGCCAAGATCGCGCCATTGCACTCCAGCCTGGGTAACAAGAGTGAAACTCCATCTCAAAGAAAAAAAAAAGGAAGAAAAGCCATTTAAACACAACTATAGTGATTTCAAGATAGACCTTGTCTAACTCTGTTTTTCTTACCTGAGAGTAAATAGTAATTTGCTTCCTACTTTGTGCCCTCAGATTGAAATCCTTTAGTGGTTTAGCCACAGTATCTGGCTTTGTAAAAGGGGAATCTAACTCTGAGTTGCTTTTACATCTCTTGTTATTCCAAGCATGTCAGAAATATTGAGCATTCTCTAATTTTGCTGCTTCAGTTCTTTGAAACAAATGTATATATCGAATCTCTATATATACACACACACATTCAAACATGAACATACAGTAGACATTTCTCGTGGGGGTGGTGACATCTCCTTAGATGTGGTATGTCTGTGTGGGAGGCAGCTGTCATACATCCTGTTCCTTCTGTGGCCAGTTCTCACCATCTCCAAGAAGCCACCCTCTGATCCGCTTGAGATTCCATCTCTATGCCTGAGGTTCAAATGAAGATGACAAGTTGGAGCTTCAGATTCTGACAAGTACAGTTGGCCTTCTGTATCTGTGGGTTCAGCATCCATGGATTCAACCAATAGCAAATCAAACATTCATTTAAAAAAACATCCACAAAGTTCCAAAAACTGAACCTTGAATTTGCATCACACCGAGTACTACATTGAATGCATTTAAGTGAAGTGATGTCTAGGCCTATTGGGCATTACAAGCAATCTAGAGATGATGTAAAGTATATGGGAGAATGTGTGTAGTTTATCTACACCACTTTATATCATGGACTTGAGCATCCATGGATTTTGGTATCCTCAGATACCAGACCCCCAATGAATACCAAGGAACCAATCCCAATGAATACCAAGGAACCGACCCCCAATGAATACCAAGGAACCAATCCCCAATGAATACCAAGGAACTAACCCCCAGTGAATACCAAGGAACCAATCCCCAGTGAATACCAAGGAACCAACCCCCAACGAATACCAAGGAACCAATCCCCAATGAATACCAAGGAACCAACCCCCAGTGAATACCAAGGAGCCAATCCCCAGTGAATACCAAGGAGCCAATCCCCAGTGAATACCAAGGAGCCAATCCCCAGTGAATACCAAGGAGCCAATCCCCAGTGAATACCAAGGAGCCAATCCCCAGTGAATACCAAGGAACAACTATACTATTCATCCTATCCCCAGCTATTCCCAGGATTTTATATACTTGCACATTAGTTAAGTTTTCCTTATCTAATAGAAATAAGAAACATCTATTAGCAGCTCCATTGGCACACCCCATAAATCCTAAACATCTGGTGAAGGAAAATACCACTGCTACAAAGTGAGTGAAACATAGTGCCACTCTTGCTCTCAAGAAGGAAGTGAGTGAAGTGAACTTGTCACTGGAGCCCATAACAGGAGAAAGATCTGGTGCCCTTCACACTGAGTCCAACTGGAAGGAAATCAGTGCAGAGAAAAAGTATTTGTACAGCCCAGACAGAGCACAAGACTGCCAGCATGGTAAATCTAATGAGAACATTAAACAGAGGATTGGTTGTCATGGATGGGTACCATTGGGTCATTAATCAAGTTATTTCCGGCCCACACATTACCACCCCCACATCTTGCAGATCAATTTTTGCGAAATTTTCTTAGAAGAGCTTTATTTTCTTTTTAATTCCCCACATGACATCTTCCATAAACCTTCTATCTACAGATTTTTTTCAAAGGTTTGGCTCAAAAGCATGTACCTCTAATTTTTAAAGTAAATAGTCCTTTGGTTATGGGTAATTTAATAATAGCTCTTATTTTTATTATAGAAGGCATATATTGAGATATATGTACACTTGTTCATTGTAGAGTACCTAGAAATAAATGGGGAGAGAAAGAAAAATTACCCATAATTCTCTTACCCAGATTTAACCACCATAAACATATTTGAATAGAGAAAGGATTTTCAACTGGAGGAAGCTTGGTTCCCCAGGTGATATGTGGCAATGTCTAGAGACATTTTTGATTGTCACCACTCGGGAGGAGGATGCTGCTGGCATGTAGTGTGGCAAGGACAGGAATAAATACTGCTAAACATCCTACCGTAACAAAGAGTTATCCAGCCTAAAATGCCAATAATGCCTCAGTTAATAAACCTTGGTATAGGACTTCCTGGATACTTTCATTGCATGTATGCAAGCATTTTTGCCAAAAGTGGGGATTATATTGGATTCTTTTATAACTAGCTCCTTTCACTCAAAAATATGTAGCTATCTGATTTTAACTACAGATTAAGTTTATGATGCACCAATCTTATCAAGATAGAACATTTGAAACAGCAGATTGGGAATTATTTTTTCAAACATATTGCTTTAAAATAGTTTTAGGCTGGGCATGGTGGCTCATGCCTGTGATCCCAGCACTTTGGGAGGCCAAGGTGGGCAGATCACTTGAGCTCAGGGGTTTGAGATCAACCTGGCCAACATGGTGAAACCCTATCTCTACTAAAAATACAAAAATTAGCCAGGCATGGTGGTGCCTGCCTGTAATCTCAGCTACTCAGGAGGCTGAGGCAGGAGAACCACTTGAACCCAGGAGGTGGAGGTTTCCGTGAGCCAAGATGGCACCACTGCACTCCAGCTAGGGCGGCAGAGTGGGACTCCATCTCAAAAATAAACAGAGTTAGCCAAGCAGCAACCAAAAATACTGTGAGTCCTTTAAAGATAACTGACCCTCTCAAAAACACTATTTTCTGAAAACTGCTACCTCTCCAAAGTGGCTGGATGACTATTATGGTCATGTATCATCCTTTATTGGAGTGCTTAGTTCCTGCTACCACTTCTCCCAAGCCCTCTGTCCTGAGTGACATGTGCTTGAAGGCAGCCTTGGTCATGCAGGCCATTACTGTGAACATTTCAGCAGGAGTGATGTTCCTCCAGCCTCCTTGTCCTGTTTGGTGGCTGGAAAAGTTCAGTCCTACTAGTTTTAATCTTTAACAGATTTTCCAGTTAGTTTTCACTTCCAGTTTTCATGCCGGTGAGTTAAGGTTCTTTCAGCATTGCTACATGCAAGACTCCCTTGAGAGGGGGGTGAGGGCTAGTGTGTTAGGTTGTTTGGCGGTGCTTTTTGTTGTGCTTGTGTTGATGGGTAGAGGCTCCTTCTGTCCCAAGGAACTGAGGCTCTGGCTCCTTGCTACAACTAAAAGCAGATGAGGCATTTTCTTCATTACTCTCCTCAAGAGATCTTGAATTTCTCAGTCTGTCATTTTCTGGATTAGATGGTACTAGGAGGCTTTCCACCAACTCAGAAGATGGACATATGGCTCATGTTTATGTTCTGAGATGGATGAACATTGATGGGGATAAATACCATTGGTTATTTACCTGTTTCTGGAACTCACTTTTGAGGGACATATGAATTAGATTCTGCTCTTAAAGTTCTCATACAGTTAAAATTACTTACATATTATTCTTTCTACTCAGGCCAGCCCATTCTTTCCCATTCTGAAATTGGTTTGAAAAACAAAAACATTAGGATATTTGATATGAGAGGGAAAAAGTAATAGAGATTTTTAACCTCAGGCCCCCAAAAAGGAGGTGTGGTGTATTGGATCTCTATTAAATTTGTTGACTTTGTGCTTTAAAAAGAATTTTCCAGCATTTGATTAACAAAAGGATAGATGGACAAATGGAAACACACCTTAGAACTTTTCAATTGACTGATGGAGGGATTATTGGCCAAAGAAGAATCAGTGTGGGGTATTGATGGCAAAGATATACTCTGGAAGCTGAGATGCTTAGTCTCCGTAGCTTCCTAGGTTTGTCACCTCAGGCAACTTACTTAACCTCTTTGCAGCAGATTCCCTCGTCAGTGAAATGAGGATGATAATTTTTCATGCCTCAGAGGGCTACAGGAGATTTAAATAAATCAATAGTCGAAGCACTTAAAACAGTGCCTGATCCAAAATAAGTGCTCAATAAGTGTCAGCAATAAAAACATCACCAGAAGCACCTATAAAGACATTCCTAGAAGCATTTGTTCATTTTTTTAAAAAAATCTGCAAAGAACACAAAGGCTTATCAGCAGGAGAAAGCTTCAAAAATGAACTACAACTTCACAGAATAACATTAATGAATCTCACAAACATAATATTGAGCAAAAAGAGTGATTGCTAAAAGAACACAGAGAGGATAATTCCACTTGTATAAAATTCCCAAACATAGAAAACTGAACACTATATTGTTTAGGGACACATATACATGTGGTAAGACAAGGAAATGACTAAAAGTTTAAGACTGTGGTTCCCCATTGGGAAACAAAAACAGAGCTCACATTGGAATTAGTAATGATCTCCTTAAATGGCGGTGAAAAGAAAAGTTTTCCTTTGGTTATTCTTGTTTAGACTGAGCATGTATAGTATACATGCCCTAACGTAAATATATTTAATTAAGCAAAAAAAAAAAAAAAATGGAATCCCCAAGCCCCTGAATTTTAGTGTCATACTCATGGGTTCCATAATCAGTGTTAGCTTTGTGACATTGGTCAAGGCACTTGAAATTATGAGGGCTGTCATACATTTTCCCTTGGAATTCAGAAACAAGTATATTAATGGTCATATTCTGTTTCTAAAACTTCTTAGTTTGCAAACTTTTTACTAAGTCTAAAATTCTCAGCAGGAAAGAGCTGTTGACAGAATTATTTTAGATTCTATGTAGAAGGGCATGAGCTTAAAACCTTAGCTTTAGGCCTGGTGCAGTGGCTTAGGCCTATAATTCCAGCACTTTGGGAGGCCGAGGCAGGCCAATCATCTGAGGTCTGGAGTTCGAGACCAGCCTGACCAACATAGAGAAATCCCATCTCTGCTAAAAATACAAAATTAGCTGGGCGTGGTAGCACATGCCTGTAATCCCAGCCACTCGCGAGGCTGAGGCAGGAGAGTCTCTTGAACACAGGAGGTGGAGGTTGTGGTGAGCGGAGATCGCGCCATTTCACTCCAGCCCGAACAACAAGAGCAAAACTCCATCTCAAAAAAAAAAAAAAAAAATTCTTAGTTTTACTGAGAACTGTCATTATTCAAAAGAAACAAATACCTGAACCCTGATAGGAAATGAGAAGGACAAGTAATTCCCACAAACTTCCCAAGTGCAAGCACCTTTTTCTTACTCACAGGTAATAATGCATTAATAAGTAAGATCTCAGACAGGCAAACAGGCTGTCCCACTGATAAAAATTACATAGTGCAAACAAATCCATTTTTTAAGAAGCAGCTAATAGTTTATCTCTGTTAGCTGATTTTAGCATGCAGGGATGAAGGGTTAGGATTTTCAAACACTCTGCCTTTACACTTCAGCTGACTGTTCCTTTCTGTAATAACCTTGCCGTGGTTACGATCGCTTAGTGACTATTAGCAAATAGAGTGTGTTTGCTTTTCCTAAAGCCCATGTTTCCTGCCAGCTTGTTGCCACCAGCTTCCAAAATAAAATATTGTGAAACTACAAATTTAAACAACACCTTCACATAGAAACATCTTTAATCCAGGCATAATGAGGAACTTTAAACATTTAACATCTGGGAGAAAAAAGGGCATAAACAGTACCATAGGTAAGATATTCATACAAACAGAATTATAATTAAGTATAATTAAGGTGTTTCCTGGCTGGGCACAGGGGCTCATGCCTGTAATCCTAGCACTTTGGGAGATCCAAGGTGGGAAGATCACTTGAGCCCAGGAGTTGGAGACCAGCCTGGGCAACTAACAAGACCTTGTCTCTACTTAAAATTCAAAAACACTAACTGGGTATGGTGGCAAGTATCTGTGATCCCAGCTACTCAAGAGGCTGAGGTGGCAGGATGGCTTAATCCCAGGGGCCAGGCTGCAGTGAGCCATGATTGTGCCATTGCATTCCAACCTGGGCAGCAGAGCAAGACCCTGTCTCGGAAAAAAAAAAAAAAAAAGTTTCTTGTTAGCAACCCACATCAACTAAACCCTTAGCTCAAGCCAGCCGTGTTATGTTCATTTTGAGCAGCACATTTGGCAAGCAGTTTAGCCAACCAGAAAACAACTTTAAAAAATCTAGAAGCCAAGACATAAGGGGAAGTACAGAGAGAAAGAATCCAGGACTTAGTGAACCCCTGATAACCATATGCAAAAGACTTTCTTGCAAATGAGAACATTACATATATATGCCTGTTGCTTCAGAGAATGAATTAGGACACATATTTGGGAGTCTCTGAAGGCAGAGTTCAGTTAGATAATTAAGTGGCAGTTCTGAGGTACTTGAGTTTCCTGTCACTGGAAATGTTCAAGTACAGGCTGGGTTCTGCTACAGCTTTTGTAGACAGATTCCCCCACAGGGCTGGGAGTTGGGTTAGATGATCTCTAAAGTTCCTTTCACTTTTAAATGCCTAATATGAAGTATGAGAAAACAATATTTGAAATCATTTTTCTTTCCTCCTTTTTCTTCCATGCAATTGTCTAGCTTGCAACTCATTCTCTGTTTTTCTTATACTGCCATAGACTTGCCCTTTGTGTATAACAAAGAGGAGCCAAGTAATACTCATTTGACATGGTTTGGCTGTGTCGCCTGTCCCCATTCAAATATCAACTTCAATTCTGTCCTCCAGAATTCCCATGTGTTATGGGAGGAATCCAGGGGGTGGTTATTGAATTATGGGGGCTGGTCTTTTCTGTGCTATTCTTGTGATAGTGAATAAGTCTCCTGAGATCTGATGGGTTTACAGGGCTTTCTGCTTTTGCTTCTCCTCATTTTTCTCTTGCCGCCGCCATGTAAGAAGTGTCTTTCACCTCCCGCCATGATTCTGAGGTCTTCCCAGCCATGTGGAACCATAAGTCCAATTAAACCTCTTTTTCCCAGTTTCGGGTATGTCTTTACCAGCAGTGTTAAAACAGACAAATATACCATCCTTGAAAGGGACACACAGGAGCCCAAAAGTTCCCACCTGAAGACTCAGCACCAGACTGACAAGTCTGAGCTTTCATCCTTACAAAAAATGAGTTTGAGTCTAGAAATGTCATCTTCCCCTCTCCCTTTTTCATGGCCATAATGCTTAAGCAAGTCCCTTTTACTTCCTTTTTTTCCTTAGTGAAGTTTTTGGGTTGCCAGAAAAGGAAATACTGTAAAAATAAGGCTCAAAATCTAACTTGTTTCCATAAATCTCTTTCTGACTCCTAGACCAGGACTGGACATTATTAGAACAACTATGTATCAGAGAGGTGTAAATAAATGTTAGATTTACACTTTTAAAGCATTGCCTATTATCACCTTTCAATCAAAATAAATGTTATCTGGTCATATCCCAGTTGCTCAGAAAACCCCAGAGGCAATTATCATTATAATGGAGGTTTCTTTGCTGGAAGTATCAAAGTATGTTCTTAAATATAACTTAGCCAATATCTCATTTCTTACTGCACTTAATTTCTCAGGTGTGCCTAAATCTAAGAATTATATTATTGCGCTTTTTTGTTAAATAGAAAAAGTGAAAGTAAAGTCAAAAGTGGTAGGAGGGAAAGGAAATGTCTTCATATCCCCATCTCACCCAGCTCAAAACTATGATGAGCAAACAAGTACATGGAAAGCATGAGAAAGACACTGAGGCATAGAAGTGCGTGCTGTCCTTAGCTGGGAATGAAATGCAAATAACTCTGAAATTATTCACATAGTAATACATCACCTGACTTCTAGAATGTAAACTCCATGAAGGCAGAGATTTCGTTTTGTTTTTCACTGATATGTTCTCATTACCTAAAACAGTACTGATCTTATAGTAGTTGCTCAATGAAATATTTGCTGATAGAACGTTTGAATAAAGGAATCTTTAAAATTACATTAATTCGTCCTCAAAAATTGATCCACACTAACTATCTTTGACAAAGGCCCAAAGTTAATTCAATGGAGAAAGGGTTGAACATTCAACAAATGGTGCTGGAACAATTGGATAATGCAAAAAAAAAAAAAAAAAATCTAGACAAAGACCTACTTTTCACAAAAAATTAACTTAAAATGGATCATAGACTAAATGTGAAATTCAAAACTATAAAAATTCCAAAAGAAAAACATATAGCAAAAAATCTAAGTGATCTTGGGTTGGCAATGAGTTGTTAGTTACAACACCAAATATATAATTCAAAAAGGGGTTCTGGCCAAAAGAAGAGCAATGCTCAGTCTCTGAGATGCACATGCACTTGTACTTTGAAAAGAAGGTCAGAAAGCAGGCAGCTGGTCAGAGAGAGGCAGGAGGAGCCTGGAGAATATCAGGAGGAGGCAGGAGGCAGACAGAGGCCAGATCACAGAAGCCTGATGTAAGGAGTTTGAGTCACACTTTAATGGCAATGGGGAGCCACTAGAGAATTTTAAGCAGGAGACTGATATGACTTGATATAGTCAATAAAGGTCTATTCAACCTGAATCTGAATGATCAGTGGGCACCTTCAACTTTAAAAGAGAGAATATAGAAGAAGAAAATGAGTTCTTTTGTTTGGGAGGTGGGATTGGTTTTGTTTTTTATTTTTATTTGTTTTTGTTTTGCTGGGAGTTTGGAATAAAGCATTGAGTCTGGGCAATACTAACTTTAAGATACTTGCACTATTGTCATGGGAAGATGCCAAGGAATATATGGAAATACAAATCAAAAAACTGGGGAAAAGGATAGAGCCTAAGAATGACTCATTCTCATAAACAAAATCAGAGGACAAACTAGCTAAGGGAGAGCATAGACTACAAAGAAGGGAAGTCAAGAACAGAACCATGCCTAGATTTGTAGGCGTTTAAAGAGAAGGCAGAGGAAGGATGTTGAAAGACAGGAGGAAATGGGGAAATTATAAAGGCAACTTAGGCCATGTCCCATATAGTCTCTAGTAAAGGAATAGAAAACCCAAAGTGAGAAATTTTCAAAGAGACTGTAAGAAGACTCAAGTCAGAGGAACTAATATGAAGAACCCAGTAGAGGCAATACTATATTCTGTATCAGCAAAATCAGTTCCCATTGAAGGGGGCAGGTTGATTGAAGCCATGAATAAAAGTTCTGGTCAAAATGAAAATGGGTCCCAGAAAATTTATTTTATAAAAATAATTGGGCATATGCACAAGAATATAATATGTTTATCACTGTATTTCCAATAGCAAATATTTTTCAGTGATTTGCATCTCCAACAATAAATAATTGAATTAATTTTATTACATCAGTATGGGCAAAATGAAGTAGCCATTAGAATAAAGAAAAACGTTCATGCTCTATTAAGCAGAAAAATGTTTTTAAAATGGAATGTATCACAGTTTTATAAATATACATACATTTTTATAAATTCATATTTATAAATATGTACATATAAATGCACGCTTTTATTTCTGCTTACCTGTTTTCAGTTTTCATCATGGATATATATTACTTCTGACATTTTAAAAGTATTTTTTAAAGAAAAATGTGGAAATTTTATTATGAGCACATTTACTCTGTTACTGGAACCACCCTCAGGATCAGAGAAGCCTCTAGGCTATTGTATCTTAAAGACCAAAGTCTCAAAGAAAAAGTAATTAGGATGGAATGGTGAGAATTTAATGAACAGTATCTTTCCAACAGTGTTATTAAGAACAGGCACAGCATATAATCTCAGATGGGAACATTCAAAATGCATTTGAAACGAGGAAGTAAAACCCAATGAATACAGCTGGAAATGAATAATTCCATAAGATGTCTATCTAGGTGAAATTAAGGAACAATAAAACTAGTGTCGGTAAGGATAAAAGCTCTTCAACCCAGTCACAGAAAAGGAAGCTCATACAACCTGTGAACCATTACACTTTAATTTTAACTGTTTAAAGGAACCAAAGGAAACTCGGTAGCTGCAAGTGGTGTGTGAATTTTTAAAATATTTTAATACCGTTAAATAAGAAAACAGATGCTCATTTATGGAAGCCATTTTTGTTTGTATAGAATCCGAAATACAAATGTGCAATTGTATAAGCAAATGTCTCAACCTTCAAGCTTGCCTTTTAAGTACTATTTGAGGCCCATGATATGCAGAATAAAAATCATTAAAGTTTCAAAGTTTACAAGGATTTTATAAAGACCCTACATATCTGTTGGGAGAGGGAGTTAGTAAACAAATATTTCTGTGTCATATGTATTTTCAGGGAAAGTATGGAAGGCAACGCCTCAGAATTAAATTTTGGGAACCCCAGTAAAATTTCAGAAAAGCCCAGAACTGATCTCAGAATGCACACACCCAGCATGTGTTTGGCAGAGAAGGCTCGGGAGTTTCAGTGCGTTCATTGCCCTCCACTACGGAGCTGCTCAGGCCATCCTTGCATCCACAGCAAATGGGCTTCCCTCTGCTCTGCTCTCGGGTTCGGAACCCGGAGCGAGTTCCCAGGGAGCGGGGCCCTCGGAGCGAGTGGGAAAGCATCGCGCATGTCTGCAGATCAGCGCAGCCAAGGTGGGTGGGAGAGTGCAGGGGAGCAAAGTGGAGGGCCGCAGCGCACAGCAGTCACGTCTTCCTTGAAATGCTGCAGGCAATGCCAGACATTTACATCTAAAAATGGTTCAATCCGATCCCACAGTCTTGCGGGGAAAGTCTGTCCGATTTCTTCATGACCCTCCGCTGAGGGCCAGGACCAGTTTAATTGAGAGCTTTGCATTAGCAGCCCCCCTCCCCGCTTGCGTTTAGAAACGGAGTAGGGTTACTCCTTGTGCCTGGTGCAGCCTTCTACACGTCCTGCCAGGCTGCAGGCCACACCTTCCCAGGTTGGCTTTGGACTGACGGCGTCCCCTCATAGTCACCATGGCTCCTGGTTGGAGGCAGCAAGGCCAGGGAGAGGTGCTGATGGCAGATATGGAGAACTCCAAGTTTCTCTTCAAAGAGTCAGTATGTCAGTATGTTCAGCTCTCTTATTCTTTAATTCTCTATTTTAAAGTTTAATTTCCTTGTAGTTTCAGTAAACAATCATTTCCACCAGTTCTAATCAGCAGTGCACATCTGTCACCCCCCACCCCCACCCTGTCTTGACTCATTCCAGTCACCTGCCCCAGTCACCTGCTTTGACCCCTGGTTACCTGCTCTGACCTGCCCGAAGCCGTCCTTCCAGCCAAAGTACCCACTCCACCACTCTGGCTTGTACCCTCCCCGCCCCACCTTTAAAATACCCAATCGGAATCAGAGTAGACTGTGCCTCCAACCCTAGCCAATAGGGGAATGACACAGCAGTAGGGGTGATCTCTGTCAGGAATAAGTACCCCTTTCCCTCCCTTGTCCAGGTGTGAACTCGCCATTGTTCCATCTGTGAGCCGCACCCTTCTATAGGAGTAAACTGCCTTGCTAAGGAAATTTATATTCCAGTGCTGCTGCTTTCATGGCACTGAAAATTTTACATCTAACAATGAGAATTCCATCCCTCTAGACTGGCTCCTCCCGCGTCTGCCTCCCCCTTACAGGGAGTCTTGGCCCCTGTACCGGATAAATGCTTCCAGAGTGATCACCCCATAAAGAGGTGGCTGAAATGGATGTAGCTCACCTCAGGTTCAAGTTTGCAGAAAATCACAGCTGCTGCAGGAAAATTCAAAAGAATTTTCATGCACACAACCATGCCTCCTCCAGCAAAGGACATAAATCTCCACCCAGAAGGCCCACTGCCCAGTTTAGTTTTAGTTCCAGCACCCACCCCCTGCACCACCGTGTTCATCTTAATTAGAGATTTTGTAATGAGAACATCTGCTATTCAAGCTCACAAATTTGGCAATCTGATATAATAACGTATGTTTCATATGCAAGAAGGAACTTTCTTGGGAGTGTTTTTGGAAGCTGGTTTTCCTTGTGCAATTTGATTATTTTGTTTTTTTTCCCCTACTTCACAGCCAACTGAGATTTTAAAGCTGAGAAAAACCCAAGATGTATAAACCATGACTCACAGCCATTTGATAAAAGATAAAATTTCTCAGGCTTTAGCTTTGAAAATCAAATATCCAAATTTAAAAAAAGGATTCCAATAGATGTTGGTGATAAAAATCATGAGAACAGTTTCTGAGAAGCGTCACAACACATCTAGACTGTTCTTTCCCCCTGTCCGATTGTGTCCTAATTCTGAGCTTTTCTTTTTAAGTGCATCATGACTTAATTGTTTACAAATTGCCTCTCAAGCATTTTTTCCAGCAGAAGCCCCTGAGGAACCTTCTAGGGGTCTACAAGGTTTCATGGGACATTTTACTCCCTGAGGTCAGCTGAAAGAAGCCTCCTTTTCTTTAGGGTATGGCAGTCCTTTTCCCGACCTGTCAGCATGCAGAGTGCCTGTGGGGACAGAGGGCTGCTCTGGTGCCCTGAGGTGCCACCACTAGCCTCTCTCCACACCCCAGAGCCAGTCAGGAAGCTAATGGGTGTCTGCTACTCTCAAAGCAGCTGAAAACCTGAAGAGATGGAAAGGCTGCTTGGCAGGCTCTGAAGATCTGATTCAATAAGACAACAGCATGCACTTTTCAATTCTCTTAAGAAAAATCCTTTTTGAAAGAGAAATATGTCTAGAGCCAACCATTATCTGCTCAAGGACCAAAGACCTCTATAAATTTCCTCAGTTTTATCTTACACCCTTAAGGGAACTAGAAAAGGTCAAGATGATCTAAATCGGTTTCTATAAATCCAGTAAAGACATTGTTATCAAGCATCTACTGTATTGGGGTACTGGGGGCGTAAGGATAAATGCTGGGTACCCTGCCCTCAAGGAACTTCCAAAACCTCCTCCGTTTACTAGTCATTTAAGACGAGGTGTTTTCTTCGCTGGCAGAGAAAGTCACTACTAAACACATTTCGTACTTCTCTGACCTTTCGTCAGTGATTCCCAAGTCTTCATTTAAAATGTCAGCTGTAATGAGGTGACGCCCTCTGGAGAGACTGGAGCCTCTAACTCTGTCTTCACAACAGCCAGAAATCTGAGTGGCATCCTGGACTCTTCCTTCTCCCTCACCCTTCATCTCAATCCACAATCTTGCAGTGCAAATTCTACCTCCTTCATCTTTCAAGTATTACACATTTCTGCATCCCCACTACCCCGGTCTTAGTTTGGGGTTTCAGATGTCTTACCTGAAATTCTTGAAATGCATTTTAGCTTATATTCTGATTTAAGCCAAATCGGGCACTTAATCATTCTCCACACTATATTGTAATTGCCTTTTTATTTGTCAACATTTCTGCTAGATTAGAAGCCCTTGAGGGCAGACACTGAGTCCTTAATCCCTGTTTCCTGTGCACCTAGCACAGTCATAGGCTAATAGCTGGCATTCAGCCTACGCTAATTAAAGGTATGTAAGAAAGGTACATGGACACACATATGCATTGAATATCTCCAAACTGGTTCTGCAGTTCCTCCTTTTCGGTTTCCTCCCTGATGTCAATAATCACTCTCTATATTTTAGCAGCACCCTGCTACGCTAGTAATTTGTTGGTTTTAATCTGCTGTGGGTGGTAAACTGGATAATCAAAGTTATTTAGACAGTGAATAGTAAGGGCGACTAGGCTCTGACTGAGTCCCTCGTCTACAACTAAAACAAATGAGCTTCAGTGAATTGATTTTGTGAAAACTGTTTCAGTGCCTCTGGGAACTTAGTTTCATCACTATATTCCAGATTGCAGAAGTTGCCCTTAAGCTTGGCTTCTGGGTAACTAAGGTGTTACTATATAAAATATTTTAGTAGTCAATGATTTTAATTTCTACTTTTATTTCAACAGTAATCTTTCAAATTTGCTTCTGAAAATGTATAGCAAGCGTCTTGCTTCCACTACTTTTTAATAATAAATATGATTTCTTACCAAAAGTGTGTTTTCAAAATTTGTCTTGGTAGAAAATATGAATATTTCTATTTTTATTTATATCTTTGCTGCTTAACTTTTTTTTTTTTTTTTGAGACAGAATCTCGCTGGAGTGCAGTAGTGAGATCTCAGCTCCCTCCAACCTCCTCCTCCCAGGTTCAAGCGATTCTTGTGCCTCAGCCTCTGTAGTAGCTGGGATTACAGGTGCGTGCCACCACACCTGGAGATAATTCTTTTGCATTTTTAGGAGAGACTGGGTTTCACCATGTTGGCCAGGCTGGTCTTAAACTCCTGACCTTAGGTGATCTGCCTGCCTCGTCCTCCCAAAGTGTTGCTGTTTAACTTTTTTGAAGCATGATTTAACATTAATTGAGATAGGATGTCAAAAATCCATGCTAAAATGAGTTTAGAGAACCCTTAACAACCTATGGGCACTTGCACTATGCTGTTGAAAATCTCCCCCAATCCTGTTCTTAATGGGTTCTTTGCCAAGGGAAAGCTGAGCAAGACAGCCCTGAGATACTTCTGAGGACAGAGCATTGGTTTCTGCTTTTTAAGCTGTGATTGGTTGTATTTATTTCTCGGAGTGAAGCTGGGGAACACCTTGTAAGAGGAAGCGGAACATCCAAGCCAGGCAATCCTCTATGAAAGCGTAAGTGTCTCAGTTGGAAGTACAAGCCCAGTCCATGCCATCTCCTCTGAAACTGCCTTCCACCTGAGCCCCAGCAAATGTGGGCCTGGATAGCCAGGTACACCTGTGTGGCCTCAGCACACTGGAACAGGAGGCCTGACCCTGGACTAGCAAATGCAAATTGGCTAGGCTAAGCCAATTCGATTCTTTCTCTCAGAAATGGAGACAGAATTAGTAGGTGGATGCCAAGTAGTTAAGTCAGGGTGGAAGGAGCTGATCCAGAGAGACAGGATGCAGAGAGAAGTGGAGAAACATCGCTCTGAGCCCTTGTGGGGGCATAGAGTGTGACGTCAATTCAGAGTACCCTTGTACAGTCGCCTGTGTAATTTGTGGGGCCCAGTGCAAAATGAAAATGTCAAGCCCCTTTTTAAAAGAGGAACATGTCATTAAAGGTACTAAAATATAAAGATGTTTTCATTAAAAATATTTTTTTATTTATAAAATGTAACAGGGGCATACATATTAGTTAGCTTACATTGTGATAAAATACCACAGATGGTGGCTTAAACAACAGACATTGATTTTCTCACAGTTCTAGAGTCTCGAAGTTCAAGAGGAAGGGGCCTGGATCATTGGTTTCTGCTGAGGGCTCTCTTCCTGGCTTGCAGGCAAGCACCTTCTCACGGCGTCTTCGCGTGGTCTTTCCTGGTGCTTGCTGAGTGAGCACCCTCTCTGGGTCTCTTCCTCTTCTTATTAGGACACCAGTGCTATTGAATCAGGGTCCACCTTTAAGGCCTCATTTAACCTTAATGGCCTCCTTAAAGGCTCTATCTCCAAATACAGTCACATTGGGGATCCAGGATTCAACATATGACTCTTGGGTGACCACAGTCCAGTCCATAACAAAGGGTAATAGTGATACATAGGTAACAACGTAGAATTACGAATTGAAGAAAATATTTTGGGTGTCCTAATCTTACATAATATAATAAATATTTGTTATTTCTCTTCTATGAGTTTCTTCTCTCATTTTTGTAGCAATACCACTGCTACCACCACTACCAATACAGTCATCCCTTGGTATCCAAGGGGAATCAGTTCAGGAGCCCCCTTGGATACTAAAATTCTCAGACACTTAAGTCTCTTATATAAAATGGCATAGTACTTGCATACAACCCACATATGTCCTCCTGTATACTTTACTCTCTAGATTACTTATAATACTTAATACAATGTAAATGCTATGTAAATCATTGTCATATTGTATTTTTTAGTGTGTATTAGTTATTGTGGTATTGTTATTTTTATTGTTTTTTATGCGTTTTTTATTTTTTCTTGTGATATTATCTTTTATTGTTTTTTTACGTGGTTTTAAAATGTTTTATTGTGGTATTGTTATTTTTTACTGTTTTTTCTTTTCTGAATATTTTCCATCCTTGGTTGGTTGAATCTGTGAACACAGAGCCCAAGGATACAGAGGGCCGTCTGTACTTCATTAGTGTGAAATCTTGATTGATCATGAGATTTTTCTGGCTCACTTCTGCAAATTTGTTTACTAGGTCATCAAAAATTATACTTTTGGCAACTTTATTTTTAATTGATATAATTGAAAGCCACACGAGCTGCTCTTGGAATATGCAAGGTTGCAAATAAATTTGGTCATTTTAATTTTAAGGAGGATCTTTCTGCTGATACGAATGTTACTGGAGCTGTTAGGAATATTTTATAGCCTGTGACGATATGAGGATAAATTTCTGATAAATTATACATATTCATACATCGAGAGCTGACAATTCTTATAATTTTTCTAAAAAGTCTTAACTCTTCATACAAACCAGTTTCATGTAAGTCTGAATTTTGTTTTAAATGCAAATTTATACAATGGCATTTTATTTCTTCTTACATTTTCTGTAACTTGTGGAGGTTTTACAAGAAACTGGCTTTATGATTTGTTTAAAATGCAAACACCTATTTATGCATTCTATCACTGTATCTTTAATTATAAGAGAAAATTTAATTTTAAATGTCTTCTTCATCAATAATTGATTCATCCCTTGGTTTATATGAAAATATTGGGTTCTTTTAATCAAATGAGATTGTCTTTAAATTTTATTTCTGTTTCTAAGCTTGTGAAAATTTGTTTTGCAATGTTGTGGTAGTTTCCAAAACAAGGGATTCTAAATTCTGAAGAATCTTAATAACTCCCTGACAGGTTTTATTGTAATATCTACGTGAAAATTGTAATTTTGTAATAATTTACTGACAAAGTTTGACTGCCTGACAGCAGTTTCTAGTCAAGAAGTCACGATTTGTGGAGATGCCGCAGGAATGGGCTCCCGGAATAGACCAACAAAGTGACCTCCCAACACGAATCCTAGCACTGCCTTCATGGGGAGCGCCTCCTTTCTCCAGGGCTACGGCTGCTGCCTCCACAGTTCCTGCTTCTGCTGCTGCTTTCTCCATCATCACCACCACCAATCTGGGCCCAGGACCTATATCCTGGCCTGCGCAGCTGAGCTCACTGCTTGGCATGCACGTTGCTCATGGCATGCTCTACCACAAGCCTGAATCAACAAGGGTGTGTGCTGACACTTCACGTTATCTTCTCTGCTCACATGCATGCTCCATTGTCCCATCAGACTTAATTACACAAGTCCCAAGACAGAATTTGAATGCTCAGTGACAGCATAGCATGAAACCAAACACAGGGGCCTTCCACACGCCGGGCCCTGTGCGACTGTACAGCTCACTGCCCATAAACCAGACCTACCTCAATTCCTCATTGGCCAGTTCTGGCACCATCCCTCAGATATCCAAGCTGTCTGTATTTAAATCTTGTCTCAGGAAGCTCCCAAGGCCTACTCTTATATTTTTACTAAAAAAAAAAAAAAAAAAAGCCCCCTATTGGGTAGGCACCACTGTATGCCCAGTCATTGCCCATTCTCTCATCTTCATTAAAAAAAAAAAAAGCAAAGAAAGAAAGTTATTCTTTTCAGGGGAGCCATGTGCCACCTTCCCAGAATTCCATACATCTAAAGGTAATTATATGATTCGGTTATGGCCAATGGGAAAGAAACCAGAAGTCTGCTGCTAGAGATTTCTGGAAAATATTTGCTTTCCTAATAGACATACAGCCTTTTCCACTCTGTTCCTGTTCTTCTTCCTGCCAGGAATGCAGATGCGAGGCTGGAGGCAGTAGAGCCATCTCGCAATCACACAGCAACAAGCCAAGTGGAGCTGACGTGTTGTTGACAGATAACAAGGGGAAGCTGTTATATGAATCCTGGACTGCCGATCTGCGAACTTCTTGGTATCCTGGGAACATAAACTCTTTTGGTTAGGCACTGGGTCAGATTTCTATTACATGCAGCCAAATGCAGTCTTAACTGAGATACCCCTTTGCGTACGTTAGCTTTAGTTGTTCTCGCAACTTGCTGTTTATGCTCCACCCACAGCACGTGAGATCTCTTTTGCCCACAGCACCCTCTCTCAATATGCTGTCATCCCCCAGCCAGCAATTGCAGCTCTTTTACCACAAAACTGCTCTCAGGCTGCCAAATCTGTTGACCCTAGAAGCAGAAGTGCTATCTCCTACAATTTTTTTTTTTTTTTTTTTTTTTTTTTTTTTTTTTTGAGACAAGATCTTGCTCTGTCATCCAAGCTGGAGGGCAGTGGCACAAACTCCTGGGCTCAAGGGATCCTCCTACTTCAGCCTTCCTAGTAGTTGGGATGATAGGTGAGTACCACCACTCCCAGGTAATTGTTTTTATTTTTTGTGGAGATGGGAGCAGACAGTGGGTCTCACTTTGTTGCCCACGCTGGTCTCAAACTCCTGATTCAAACCGTCCTCCTGCCTTGATCTCCCAAAGTGCTGGGATTATAGGCATCAGCCACCACACCCGGCCCGGGATCTATTCTTAACCCTTGCCCAAGTCAGGGTGATCTTCCTCAGAGTTAAGAGTTAGACTCCGTGGGACTCTGATATCACACCCTGGCTTGGCCTTTCCCTCCCTCTCCTACCTCCCCACCCCACTGCCAGTTTCTTCCGGAGCTATTTCCTGATAGACTACACTAGTCTCCCCTTTTCTGAGGTTTAACCTTCTGCAGTTTCAGTTACTGGCAGTCAACTTAGGTCTGAAAATATTTTTTAAAAAATCCAGAAATAAAAAATTTGTAAGTTTTATATTGCATGCCGTTCTGAGCGGTGAGATGAAATCTCAAGCCATCCTGCTCTATCCCACCTGGGAGATGAATCCTCCCTTTATCCAGTATATCATAGTGTAGATGTAACTACCATCCATTAGCCACTTAGATGTCGACTCAGTTTTCAGATCACCTCTCCGTATCACGAGGCTTGTGTTCAGGTCATTCATATTTTGCTTAATAATGGCCCCGGACGGGCACGATGGCTCACGCCTGTAATCTTAGCATTTTGGGAGGCTGAGGTGGGTGGATCACCTGAGGTCAGGAGTTCAAGACCAGCCTGGCCATCATGGTGAAACCCCATCTTTAAAAATAAAATAAAATAAAATAAATAACGGCCCCAAGGTGTAAGGATAGTAATGCTGGTGTGTTGTTATTTTATTATTAGTTATTGTTGTTAACCTCTTGACTGTGCCTAATTTATAGATTAAATTTAATCTTACGTATGTATGCATAGGGAGAAGCATATTATATATAGGGTTCTATCTGCAGTTTCAGGTATCCACTGGGGGTCTTGGAAGATCCCACAAGGAAGGTAACCCCCATGGATGAGGGGGAACTACTATACTTTCACATGAATTTTCATCTCAGGGGCCACCTCTGGAAATTCAACGTAAGACACAAAGATCTCTGAATAGAATAGATATTACCAGGAATTTAAAAGTCATTTAAAACTCAAACCATTTTGACGTTTCTTGTACATTTGAGGCTTCAGTAGGAAAAAAGGTATGAAATCCTCATCACTCTTCACATATCCCAACTTGTAGCCTAGGAATTTTTTGACAGTTCAATTATAATTTGATAGTTCAAATAAATATACATTTATTTGTTTAAATATACCACAAATCAGGCTGGGTGCAGTAACTCAGGCCTGTAATCTTACCACTTTGGGAAGCTAAGGCGGGAGGATTGCATGAGACCAGGAGTTCAAGACCAACCTGGGCAACATAGTGAGACCCTGCTCTACAAAAAAACCAAAACTCTTTTAATTAGCTAGGTATGGTGCCACACACTTGTAGTCCTATTTACTTGGAAGGCTGAAACAGGAAGATCCCTTGAGCTCAGGAGTTCAAGGCTGCAAGTTAGCTGTGACTGCGATGCTGCACTCCAGCCTAGGCAACAGAAAGAAAGACCTGGTCTCTTTAAAATACAGATAGATAGATATAGATAGAAAGATAGATAGATAGATAGATAGATAGATAGATAGATAGATAGATAGAGATAGATCAAATATAATTGCCGTAAGAAGAGAATGTCATTATCTTTATACCAACAATATGAATGAAACACACAAAAATGTAAAATGTGTATCTGCCAAAGTTTTTTAGGGTTCTCATTCACACCTGAGAACAGCTTTAGTGGAAAAAGCACTCCAGCATGGGGCTGGTTCCATGGTGACCATAGTTTGTCACTCAGAGCCTCCTCATTACCTTCTAAGACTATAGTTTCCTAATCCTAAAATGCTGGTAATCTTGCTAATCTTTTCTGTTAGTGATTTGAGAAATGCATTTCAGAGTTTTGTTTTGCATGTAAAAGAAAGCTTTTTTTTTTTTTGAGACAGGTCTTGCTCTGTCATCCAGGCTGGAGAGCAGTGGCAGGATGCAACTCACTGCAGCCTCCAAATCCTAGCCTCAAGCAATCCTCGCACCTCAGCCTCCTGAGTAGCTGGGACTACAGGTGTGTACCACCACACCAGGCTACTTATTATTATTATTATTATTTGTAAAAACAAGGTCTCATCATCTTGCTCAGGCTGGTTTTAAACTCCTGAACTCAAGTGACACTCCCCCTGTGGCCTTTCAAAGTGCAAAGAAAACAGCTTTATCCAAACTGTGATTTTCTTTTCTCTTGATGCTGCGATTTATCCCCTTGATGTCGGTGAAGCTGGGGTGGTTTTGAAAGACTTAATCAATACTTTCATTGAGAAAATTGGTCCTTGCTGGCTAAAGATGAAAAGATGGAACCCTTTCCAACAGCTCACTTCTGCCGGGTGAGATCAGGGGCAGATGGCTCAGTGTCCCTTAAGGTGATTTGATTACCCGTCACTGCCGGACGCCTGGTCTGGGTACGTGAAGAGAAGCACAGACAGACACTATTTAGGAAGCAGAGGTACTTGTCCAATTCAATGACAGGAAAGCAAAATGCCTCTTCAGGTTTGAAGGAAAAATATTTTTTTTTCAAAATGGAAAATTTCTTCCTGTCTTAAAGGGTCCGTTGCAATAGCACATTTTCTTCTGGCTGAATCTTTGTCCTTCTAGAGTTCTGTCAAGCTTGGTTTAGAAAATGTACCAATAAAAAGCTCCATTAATTCCAAAGACTCATAGAACTAGAGGGTTGAGGGAAAAGCTTTGGGATCATACAATTTTGAGTTCAGCTCTTTTGTTTCTCAGCAGGAAGCCAGTGACCTCCTGCCATTCCGCAGTGCATAACCACACACTTTACCCAGTGGGGTGGATAGGAAGGTGTGTGAGCATCCCATGAAGGCTTTTTGGTTGCAAAATCAGAAACCTAACTCCAAGTACTTTAAATAAAGAAGGAAGAGAAATCAAGAGGAAGATATGTGATTGAAAGAACCCTGGGGGCTCTCACAGAATCCAAGGACAAATGGCGCATCTGAAACTCACTGGAAACCTGAGGAACTCAAAAGCCCTCAGGAATCCACTGAGCATCTCCCACCTCTCAGAAACCACGGGGCTTCCTGCATACCTGCTCCTTCATCTTGCACCAGTCTGCCCCACTACAGCCCCATCCCTCTGCCTTCGGCTCTCAGCTCCAGCACCCACCACTGAGTGACTCAATGTCCCAAGTCCTCAAGAGAGAAACCCATTTGGTTCCCTCTCACTGTCATGCCAGCCTGGCCACTGGTGAGTCCACTGAGGGAACCCTCAGGTCAGGTGTCCAGTTGTAGTGCAGTCACCAGAGGCTTGGAGCTGGGGAGTCAGGGCCTCTTCTTCAGTTGTGGAAGTGACCCAGAGGCAGGAACCAACTGGTGTCTTTTAAAACTTGAGATGGTTTGTTCTCCAGTCATTTTCAAATGATTGTCAAATACAAACAAAATTATAGCATGTCACAGCAGTTGATGGAATACAAGAGTAGTCTGGCAGGTTGTTTTATTGTTATTGCTGCAATATCTCACATCTTTAGGTTTAAAAATAAGAAAACATATCAATAGGTACCAGTAAGACATATGGTACAATTCAATAACCATTCATCATTTTTAAATGGAAAAAAATTGTTAACACACCATTCAAAAAGCAAATCGCAAGCTAGTTAAAATAGGTACTAGACAAGAGGTTAATATCTTCAGTATAAAAAAATTTGTTTCAAGATTGTTTTTTAAAATTAGCTTCTCAATAGAAAAAAATGGACAAAGCAAGTAAAAAAGCAATTCATACATCCAAAAATACTCAGCTTCATGAGAGATTAAAATACAAAATAAAACAATACTGAAGTATTATTGGTACTCATCAAGTAGGCAAAGATTGAGATAATGATTAGACTTAAGGCTACTTAGGGTATGGTAAAATACGAATGCAATGTATCTGGAAGCACATATTGGTAAAACTTTCTGGCGAGGTGTGGTGGCTCAAGCCTGTAATCCCAGCAATTTGGGAGGCCAAGGCAGGCGGATCACTTGAGGTCAGGAGTTTAAGACCAGCCTGGCCAACATGGTGAAGCCCAGACTCTATTAAAAATACAAAAATTAGCCAGGTGTGATTGTAGGTACCTGTAGTCCCAGCCACTTGGGAGGCTGAGGCAGGAGAATTGCTTGAACCTGGGAGGTGGAGGTTGCAGTGAGCAGAGATTGTGGGGCTGCACTCCAGCCTGGGCAAAAGAGTGAAACACTGTCTTAAAAAATAAAAAACCTTTCTGGATAGGCTTTTGATACTATTCAGCAAAAGCCTTAAAATTGATTATGTGATTTTACTAGGAATGTATCAGATGTATTCTCATACTTATGTAAGTAGATTCTACCATGGTGTCCCTTAAAATACCAGAAAATTATTTTAAAAAATGTATAACAATTAGGAATTTCAATAATTTATGGTGCCGTAATAATAAAGATGACATGAGAAGCTGGGTAGGAATATACATAAAATATCACAGGTTTATTTTTAGCTAAAGTTTTTTTATATTATCTATGATTTGCATTTTCCTCTTTGTGCTCTTTTATATTTTCCAACATTTTTCTAATGTATAGTAATCTGTCATCAAGAAAGAAAAAACACACAAGCATTTACAAAGATGCTAAAGGGAAATAAAATTTTAAAATAGGAACAAACGGGGAAAGATTGGAACCAACCTCCTTGAAATCAGTATCAAGAAAACTATGAAATGTAGCAATTATTATTTAATAGTTTTATATCCTGTCACCATGAGAAATAAAAAGGAACAAAACAGAGGTTAGTCCATGGAAAACAGTTTAGAAAAACTAACCAGATGCAGTAAAATAGGCTCCTTCAATATATCAATCACAGGCCAGAAAGTGTAAAATAGTAATGAGGAAAATATGCAAATCTGTGATTCATAAAAGATAATCGTATCTAACTTATATTCCTAAAGCTGTTGTGAGGAGTAAAGAAAATAATAGATTTGAAAGCCCCTAGACATTTTGTAAAAAGTGGTATCATGGTAGGAATAATAATTGTGTGGCTGTGTTATTTGTAAAAAATTACAAAAATTACGTGATCCCTTCCAAACAACAGTCACTATTGTCCCTGTTGCCAAAAATCACACCTTATGATATTAATATGTGCTCATTATTGATGTCCAAAACAGGCCTATAAAAACAATGGCTTATGGCAGAAAAATGGTCTCTATCCCTCTGCCCCAACAACCCTGTACCTTTCTGGGCTTGGCACATACAGAAGGCAAGCTATGAAGAGAAATCATTCAGTGGTGCAGTCCTAGAGAGAGTAAAGGACTTGGAGTGTAAGAACCCACAGAAGATCCACTAGGAGTGTATGTGCTCTGATTGCCTTGCAGGTACCACACATGCAATATCCAAGGTCATTTCCACCAACCTCGATTCAGAAAGGGTGAGTGAGTAGAATTCTTCTCTACAGGCAGCAGAGGTCACAGGGGCTAGAAGAAATAACAGGGAGGAGGCAGAGGGTTCAAGAAGAAACCAGAATGTCCAAATAGAAAGGGATGTGCAAGAAGAGGGCCCTGGCTCTAAGGGCCAAGCCGGAGGGACCAGCCCTCACTCAGGAGCTGGGAGATAAGCTGGGCAGTGTATAAGAGCCACCTCTAACCACAGCCCCCATCTCCACTCAGCTTCCTCTCTGGGCTCTGAAATGGTTGAAAGACAAAGCTCAAACCTGAACTTGAGAACTCTTTTGTGCCTGATTAACTCACATCCTGAATCAAGAGCAGTATCTAAAATAGAGAATAATTAATAAATTGATTTTTTTTTTTTTTTTTGGGGGGACGGAGTTTCACTCTTGTTGCCCAGGCTGGAGTGCAATGGCGCGATCTCCGCTCACCGTAACCTCCGCCTCCTGGGTTCAGGCAATTCTCCTGCCTCAACCTCCTGAGTAGCTGGGATTACAGGCACGCACCACCATGCCCAGCTAATTTTTTGTATTTTTAGTAGAGACGGCGTTTCACCATGTTGACCAGGATGGTCTTGATCTCTTGACCTCGTGATCCACCCGCCTCGGCCTCCCAAAGTGCTGGGATTACAGGCTTGAGCCACCGCGCCCGGCCAATAAATTGATTTTTAAAAGTTTCTGCGGACCTATATCCAAATGTGTTTTACTTATCTGATACTCTCTCCTGCTTCTCCATCAATATCAGGATCAAAATTTAATGTCCTTCATCCTTCCATAGATGTATGTCTATGCCATACCAAAAACCCAACTACTGGGTTCAAATCCCAGCTTCACCACGTTTAGATGCGTGATTTAGATGCATGTTTAATTTCCTTGTGACTCATTTTCTTCATCTCGATAATTGGGAGTACAGTATAACATTTATTTTATAGGGTACCAGAAAGGTGAGGAAGATCAGGCAAGGAAATCACTTGAGAGTGCTATATACTGGAAATTACACCATGACTAGTGGTCTTTAAAAGAATCAATTAACATTATTTTGTTTTTAACTTTATATTTTGCAAGTTTCATAACACCACTATTAAAAATGTAATGACCTGTAATCCCAGCACTTTGGGAGGCCAAGGCAGGGAGATCACTTGAGGCCAGGAGTTCAACCAGCCTGGCCGACATGGCAAAACTCCAAAAAATTAGCCAGATGTGGTGGTGTGTGCCTTAATCCCAGCTACTCTGGAGGCTGAGGCAGGAGAATCCCTTGAACCCAGGAGGTGGAGGTTGCAGTGAGCTGAGACTGTACCACTGCACTCCAGCCTGGACAACAAAGAGAGACTTGGTCTCAAAAAAAAAGATAAAATGAGACAGAGAAACTTTTATTGAATGAGATTCCTCTGAGGAAGTGGTTTATTTTTATTGGACAGAAATATTTTGATAAATTGATTGGCATTGAGGATAAGACCCCAAAGCCATGCTTCAGGTGAGAAAAATGCTAAGTTGAGATTCAAGAGGCAAGATGAGGAATTTGTTCTACTTCTGAGAGAGAAGGAAGAGAAGAAAAGCAAAATGGGTTGGGGGCTGGGGCAGGAGAGAGAGAGAGAGAGAGAGAGAAGGAGAGAGAAAAAAAAACTTCAGAATTTTATGTCCAAGTTACCTAATCAGACAGTCACAGGGAGCGACGGTATCCATGGCTAGGATATCTAGGAGAAACTTATTCCCTCTTGGGATTTAAGAAGAGATTTTTCACATAGTTTTGTGCAGTTTTCCCTCATTTTCCAGAGGGACAAATGCCAGGGCTGGAAGAGCAGCTAGTTCTCACCTAGACCCTGGCTAACAAACTAGGCTATGGCTCCAGAACTACTAACAGGGCAATGTGAGTTACATGAGCGTAGGATGAAAGGGGGTACAAGTTTGAAATACCTGCTTTTATATATAGAAGGCCAGTCCATTTTTTATTCTATGCTGCCCTTTTTTATTTTCAGCCTTCCAAAGACCTATCACTTTAGGGAATTTAAGGGAGTTTCACACATCTACACACCCAGTTCGTCTAGGGCTCGCTGTGCCTGCTCCTGTGCCTTCCCATGTCAGTTTCTCCACCCCAGCTTATTTGCTTGATTTCAGCAAAGGCCACACTTTTGGCAATTCCACTTCACTTGCCATACATACCAGTAGGCCCGTTAGGAAAAATGAGCGTCTGCTTATCAATTTCCATTTAAATGTGCATGTCTTTATATTTCTTTTATCCCTAGTATTATAGCATTCAACTTCTTCATATCATTCTATATGTTTTACCTATAAGATTTTAATAAATTGCATAATATTTAATTGTATGTATTTATAGTAACTATATAACTAAACCATAGTGAGTAATGATCATCCTTCTGTATAACTTTTGTTCTCATCTCACTTTAAAAATTTCCCTGTGATAGATTCCTGGTCATGTACCCAGAGGGCATATACACTTATTAATGTTTCTCACATATATTTTCTAAGTGTTTTCTAGGGGGAAATGGTACCAATTTATAATCTTACTAGAAGCTACTATCAGCCCTGAGTATTATCAAGTGTTTTAAACTTTTAAGTTTGCTAGGCCGACTGTGGTGGCTCACACCTGTAATCTAAGCACTTTGGGAGGCCAAGGCAGGCAGATCACTTGAGGTCAGGAGGTCGAGACCAGACTGGCCAACATGGTGAAACTCCATCTCTACTAAAAATACAAAAATTAGCCATGTGTGGTGGCACATGTCTGTAATCCAAGCTACTTGAGAGGCTGAGGCACAAGAATCGCTTGAATCTGAGAGACAAAGGTAACAGTGACCCAAGATTGCGCCACTGCACTTCAGTCTGGGTGACAGAGTAAAACTCCGTCTCGGGGAAAAAAAAAAAAAATCAGTTTGCTAATTTCATGTGCAAAAACATCTTGTTTTTATATTGTTGTGTTCATTTTATTTTCATTATTCATTTATTCAGTTAATATTTATTGTGCCACCATATCCCAGGCCCAGCTGCAGGCCCTGAACATACAGAAGTGAGCAAAGCGCCTCCCTCCTGGAGTCTGGGTGTGAGTTAGGGTGCCATTTTACATTAGATGTTCAGGGAAAGTCTCTCCAATATGGTCACATATAAGCAGAAACCTCAGTGAGTCCCCTCCTGTCATCTTGGGGCCTGTGGAGGCCTGCTGGGAATACAACTTCGTAAAAGGAACACGTCTGGAAGGCTGTGGTCCAAGGCCTTTTTTGCTGGCCATAGGGGGGTCTCCCAAACCAAGGGGAGCACATAGCTCTTCTTAAAATTGAAGGTGTTTATGCCCAAGATGAACTGAATTTTATCTGGGCAAGAGATGTGCTTGTGTATACAAAGCAAAGAGCAACCCGAGGATTCCTGGCAGCAAACCAAACAAAAGCAGAGTAATCTGGGGAAAGGTAACCCAGGCCTGCAGGAACAGCGGCATGGTTCCTGCCAAATTCCATAGCAATCTTCCTGCAAAGGCTGGCCCGGTGTGTTGGTTCACGCCTGTAATCCCAGCACTTTAGGAAGCCAAGGCAGGTGGATCACTTGAGGTCAGGAGTTCGAGATCAGCCTGGCCAACATGGTGAAACCCCACCTCTGCTAAAAAAAAAAAAAAAAAAAAAAGTGCAAAAATTAGCTAGGCATGGTGGCATGCACCTGTGCTCCCAGCTACTCAGGAGGCTGAGGCAAAAGAATCTCTTGAACCCAGGAGAAGGAAGTTGCAGTGAGCCAAGATCATGCCCCTACACTCCAGCCTGGGTGACAGAGTGAAACGCCATCTCAAAAAATAAAAAGAGAGAGAGATGAAAAGAAACAGACACAGAGAGGAGTACACCAGTTGAAGACAGAGACACAGGGAGAAGACAGCCACGTGAAGATGGAAGCAGAGATTGTAGTTATTTGCCACAAACCAAGGAATGCTTGGGCCACCAGAAGCTAGAAGAGGCAAGGAAGGAGTCTTTCCTGTGAACTTCAGAGACAACATGGCCCTGCCTGCACCTTCATTTCAGACCTCCAGCCTCCAGAGCTGTGAGAGAATACATTTCTGTTGTTTGCGGTCACAGTTTGTGGCGCTTTATTCTAACAGCCCTGGGAAACTAATATACTCCCCTTATTATATATTAAATTGTCTCATTAAGTGGGATCTCCCTTAATTCCATTCATTTATTATATCAACCTAACACTATTTTATCAAAGTGTTTTGATTTACTTTAATACTTCATACTTTTCCCTCACTACGTACCTTTTCTACATTTTCTTAGCTAATCTCACGCATTATTCTTCACAATAAAGTTTATTTTTAGAATAGATGTGTCAAGCTTCATGCTGTGTCTTGCACCTGTAATCCCAGCTACACAGAAGGATCCCTTGAGGTCAAGAGTTCAAGATCAGTCTGGGCAACACAGCAAGACCCCATCTGCAAAATAATACTAATAATAATCAGCCAGGTGTGGTGACAGGCACCTGTAGTCTCAGCTACTCAGGAGGCTGAGGCAGGAAGATTGCTTGAGCCCAGGAGTTTGAGGTTGTAGTGAGCTGTGATCATACCACTGCACTTCAGCCCGGATGACTGAGTGAGACCCCATCTCTAAGAGAAATTTCAATTTCAAAATAAAGAACAAATTTGTCAAGTCCTGTTTCCTCCAAAACATAAACCTAGTAATCTCCACACACAAAGTGATTCATTATTTAGCAAGAATAAAAATTTCAAATATAATTAAATTGAATAAGAACATTTTCTGTTTATTTTAAATTATTTCAGTTTTTGCAATTGATTTACATTTAACAATTATATTTACTCCAGGTCATTGGACCAATGTGTGTTTTTAAAACATTTATGTGCTGAGGTTTGGGCACTAAATAAAAAGAAAAAATATGTAGGTCTTAAAAATAATAATGCATACTGCCTTTAGTTGAAGAGAACTATTTTAAAATAATAATCAGATTTATAGTTATTATTATCAATAATGATGTATGTCTGATTTCCACATTATTTAAAATTTTTTTAATTCTTTCCCATCACTTATTTTAAGCAAACAGTAAAACAGACATTCTGCCTTAAGGCTATTTCCACATTCACCACCCATCAAGTCCAGTGCCCCAGTTCCAATCATGTATGTTTGTCCAAAACATTCTGCTTTCCCAAAATCTTCCTCTTCCCTATCTAATCCTTCACATGCCCTTCAAGAGTTGCTTATACCATGTTAAACACCTTGAAGCCATCCTAGTTAGAAATAATTCTTCCCTCTGCTCAAGTTTTTTGTTTTGTTTTGTTTTGCTTTTTTTTTGAGATGGAGTCTCCCTCTGTTGCCAAGCTGGAGTGCAGTGGCGCAATCTCAGCTCACTGCAACCTCCGCCTCCCGGGTTCAAGCAATTTCCCTGCCTCAAGCTCCCATGTAGCTGGGACTACAGGCATAAGTCACCATGTCCAGCTAATTTTCTTTTGTATTTTAGAAAAGGCGGGGTTTCACCAGGTTGGCCAGGGTGGTCTTGATCTCCTGACCTCATGATCTGCCCACCTCGGCCTCCCAAAAGTGTAGTTTTTACTTTCTGTCTATAGCTCATTTTACACTTATCATTTATTGTGTAATAAAGTCAGCTGTGTTTTATTTATGTTTATGGTTTGGACAATGATTTATTAAGTCAGATTAGTTTGAGAAATATCTTTTGTTCTATTGTGTCCTAAAACTTTTTAAAATCAGATTGGCTGATGCCACTTACTCCTCCTGAATATGTGCTTCCAAATAACCCATTCTTATAGGGAGAAGGTGATGAGAACTGGCCTCACCTAAGACATTTTTGTGATAGGGAATTCCCAGCATTTGAAATCCATATTTAATTAGGTCAGGGTTGGTGCCTGTGGCTATTTCTCTGTATGCTAGATGCAGACATCAGTACTACCGTGATGTTTTCCAATGTGCTTCAAATCTAACTTTCTCAATGTGGTGAAATAAGCAGTGGGCAAAGGGGTCCAAAAGACCGGATTCAAGCTCTGGCTTTGTTCTTTTGTGGGTGTGTGTCTTTTTTTTTTTTTTAGATGGAGTTTCGCTCTGTCACCCAGTCTGGAGTGCAGTGGCACGATCTTGGCTCACTGCAACCTCTGCCTCCAACGTTCAAGTGATTCCCTCACTTCTGCCACCCAAGTAGCTAGGATTACAGGAATGCACCACCATGCCCAGCTGATTTTTGTATTTTTAGTAGAGACGGGGTTTCACCATGCTGGCCAGGCTGGTCTCGAACTCTGGACCTCAAGTGATCCGCCAGCCTTGGCCTGTATTGGGATTACAGGTGTGAGCCACTGCACGTAGCCCAAGCTCTGGCTTGGTTCTAATCTTTTACTTCTCTAGGCCCCAGTTTCTTCATCTATATAGTGATGTTATTGCACCAGATCACTAAGAGGTAGAGGTGGAATTCTTTATTTTATTTTTATTTCAACAGCAGTGGAGAATTTTTTGAAAATTCAAGTGGGAAGAGGGTCAGTGGATAACAGGGAGCTGCTCTTGTGGAAGCTGGTAGAAGGGCTGGGAGCCAGCCCCCTCCTTCCCTCACAGCAGCCCTGGAATCTCCTCTTCAGCTGACCCCAAGATAGCTTCTAAGAACACGCTTTGAAACCATTAAACTAGGTCCAGATTTCCTAAGCTACAGGCATTCACATGCTACCTTGTGATTTTTGCCGGAATTAGCATATATCGTATGCTATTTATTCATTCATTCAGCCATTCGACAAGGATTTATTGAGGACCTACTCTGTGCTGGTGATCGAGCTAAACCAGTCCCTCTGTTAGGGGCGTGGCTACATTCTTAGAGAGCCATATCTCTTGGTGGTTAGGAATCTAGGCTCTGAATGCAGACAGATCTATGTTTGTCTGTTATTGTGCAACTCCTCTTTGCTTCAATTCGGTTTTCTGTAAAACAAAATTTAACTCACAGGGCTGAGGATTAAATGAGGAACTACATTCAAAGCACTTAGTACAAGACTCAGCACACAGCTCTTAATAACAGCTGTTATTTTTCTAATCTACTTATTTTTTTAACTAAGTAATTTCTTTAGCCTCATTCTGAGCAAATAAATTTAATACGCAAGCTGTATATTTCTAACACACTTGAAGATATATCACAACAATTTCATTTGAAAATGTTTTTCTTTAATCAGCTGGGCACACTGGCACGTGCCTATAGTCCCAGCTACACCGGAGGCTGAGGCAGGACGATCACCTGAGCCCAGAAGTTCGCGGTTACAGTGAGTTATGACCACCACCACTGCACTCCAGCCTGGGTGGGAGAGCAAGGCCATCTCTAAAAAAATAAAGAAAAAAGAAAATGTTTGTCTTCACACATGAAGTCATTTCAGAATACCTATGGTACAGGTGACATATTTGGGAAGCATAATTACCATCATCCCTTCTACTATGACCAGTCCCTGCTTGGGCTGCATGGAGTGTAAGGCCTCATTTTGCTTTGCGCACTGCTATCACTCCTACTCATCTTAAGAAAACAGTCATTAGACACTTAATTGCCTCAGCATTTTGTATCTAGGGAACCGCCTGCACCCACTTCTTTGCCATCCAGATAATGATCGCAGTTGCGCAAGGTGTGATGACACCAGAGCCAGATCATGCATGCAGCTCAGCAAAGACAACACATCAATCCATGGAAAGATACTAAGACGTTTATCTCATACAGTGCGTCAGAGGATTTTTCAGGGTTGGAGACAAGAGCAAAGCCCCCATGAAATTAGCAATGGGAAGTCCATGTTCAGCACGCAAGTGCACCCACCTTCCCGTAGCACTGCTTTCTCCCCGGAAGGCCTAACGAAGCCTGCAGTGCACAATGGAGCCCTGGGGACTCTGCCAGGGTGAGGACCAAGGACACCAGGCAATCCTGAGCCAGAGACTTTGCTAGCTTCCTATTTGCTGCCATGTAAAAGTAGTCTTTTCTAAGGCCACTTTTCTAAGGCCTGCCTTTCCAACTCCCACCCCACGCACTCCACACAAACTTTCATCACCACGAATGACCTGGCAGTTATTAAAAGAGTTATATGGCACACAGACATAGAGCACGTCAGAGGTAGACACAGACGTTTTCCAGTGACTAGGCGGGGGCCAGCCCTCCGGGCAATTCAGGAACTCTCTGGACATCCAGTTCTGCTTCAGCACTAAACAGAGGCCACCACCTTAGTACTCCTCCTCACCACCCTATAGCTAACAATCTGATGGGTGACCATATTTGGGTGTAGTCAAAGGGCTGTGTTCTAGTCCTTTGTTACCAGTCAATGGTGTGACCCTGGGCAAGTGTCACTCTCTGAGCCTTATTTTCTTCTTTTGTAAAATGAGGAGTGTGTTTGATGGGATTCCTAAAGTCCCTTCCAAAACTAGCATTCTGGTTCTAGTTCTTCCAATCTGATTCTAACGACCTCTCTTCTCCATGACAACCCTTCCAACATTTAACTGTAATGTTCAAGTCATCCCTTCCTTTGCAAACGTTCCCTTCCCTTCCACACGTCCCTGTCACTTCTGGTTTCCAGATCCCTCTCTGCTCTGGTCATCCTCCTCTGGACGGGGGCCAGCTCATCAGCTCAGTTCAGATAAGGGGCACAGCAGAGCCTGCCTGGGACTTCTTCCAGAGCACCTGCTCACTGCCAGAACCAAGGCTGACTCGATTAGAACATCTGGTCACCTTCCCTTCCCCCGGCGCCTCCTCATCCTGTGGCAAAACCACTGGCTTAACAGATATAGTTGAATTTGAAATATTAGCCATTAGGAAAAGACAAAAACATACCTGCTAGCTAGGCATGGTGGCCCACACCTATAATCCTAGCACTTTGGGAGGCTGAGGCAGGAGGATCACTTGAGCTGAGGAGTTTGAGACCAGTCTGGGAAACATCATAAGAACCTCATCTCTACAAAAATAGAAAATTAGCCGATGTGGTAATGCACACCTGTAGCCCCAGCTGCTCGGGAGGCTGAGGTGGGAGGATCGCTGGAGCTTGGGAGGTTGAGGATGCAGCCAGCCAAGATGGCGCCACTGCCCTCCAGCCTGGGACGACAGAGTGAGCAAGTTTTTGTTTTCTTAACCATGCATCAAAACAAAAACAAAAGGTAGCCGCTAATGCATAACCTCATATTTTCCAAGACATTCATTTAAGAAAAGGAAAATATGAAGAAAACTCCTTGTAGTAAGTGCTGTGAGGCGCCTCAGCTCCTCAAAGAGCAACTTGAAGTCCAAGGAGGGAGACAGCCACGGCTTCTGCAGTTAGAGAAAAAGCACCCACTGGGCTAGGTGAGCACAGCCAAGAAGATATTGCTGCCACCGTGTGGCCACAGTTGTTACATTATCTCTGTCCAGCCCTGAAGGACTTAGGGATGACCGCCTGAGGGAAATCCGTGAGACTGGTTTCCGTATTAGAAATCCCGAGTCAGCAAATTAATGTAGACAGCACGCTTGACCAAAATGTCACCAGATCGGTTCTCCTCTGCATCCTTCTCATCTCGCAGAGACTCATCTTCCTCCCAGCCCTCTTTAACATCAGGAACTGAACATGCTTTAGACTAGAACTTTCTGCATGACGATCATCCCTGTGGTAGCAAGGATGGTGGCATCTGTGACTGCCGACCTCCGACTCCCACCAGAGTGGGGGGTGATTTCTGAACCACGGTGTCTCTCTTTCTCAATTCTTAACCTTCTGTTAGCTGCTGGGACAGATGACATGTATGAACCTTCCTGTCTCTTTGCTCCTACATGAAGGGGGTGTAAGCAGTGGCTCACACCCTTTCTTGATCATTTTCCATATCCCTTCAAGCTAGTTACCTTAACCCCCTGGTCCTGTGCCCCAACTAACCCCAATGCACAGAAAATGTCTTTGTCCATAATCTAAGTGGAAGATGGAAGTCTGACGTCTATCTCTGCAGGATGGTGAGCTGCCCCCTGCCCCCTTTTTAATAGTATTATGGCTGTATGATTGCTGTCATGTGTCATCTCCACCATAAACTCTACCTAGAGATCTCCAGGCTGGATGGTGGCTCCAGGGGATACAGTCACAGCAAAGTGGCTCTTGGGGTGCACACCACAGCTCCTATGGTTGGTCCCTCCAGATTCCGACTCTATGTGCCTATGTCTATGCAGGTCAGCAACACCATCTTCTCCCCTCACAAGTGTGTCCCTTTTCCTTCCGCATGTCCCATGTGGGGAAGTGGAAGGTTAGAGGAACAGTGTACAGGAGCAGGCGTGACTACATGTGTCTGGCCTAGTATAATCCCTGTGTGTGATTCTAGGAAGTTCGTCAACCTTAAAATAACTTACTTTCCCTATCACTAATTCACGAGTCCTGCTGACTGAACACAAAGTGCAGAAAAGAAGGTAGTGGATTCATCAGTCACAGAAAAGTGCTACCTTAAGCTTACCGTACAGCTCAAGCTGATATTTACCTAAGCACTTTCCCCAGACAGCTATAAAAATAACTATTGCCATCACAAAGACAGAGAAAATAACCTAACTACTCTGGTTAAAAGTTGATGAGGGGCCAGGTGTGGTGGCTCGTGACTGTAATCCTAGCACTTTGGGAGACAGAGGCTGGCAGATCACAAGGTCAGGAGTTCAAGACCAGCCTGGCCAACATGGTGAAACCCTGTCTCTACTAAAAATACAAAAATTAGCTGGATGTGGTGGTGCGTGCCTATAGTCCCTGCTACACAAGAGGCTGAGGAAAGAGAATTGCTTGAACCCAGGAGGCAGAGGTTGCAGTGAGCCGAAATTGTGCCACTGCACTCCAGCCTTTATGACAGAGCAAGGCACCATCTCTTAAAAAAAAAAAAAAAATTACAAAATCCAGTAGAAGGAGCATTCACTACTTGGCCTACTGGCCTACCTCAGTCCCAGCTCTATATCTTACTGGTGGGTCTAGCTTTGGGCAAAACACTAAAATTCTTGAGCCTCGATTTCCTCATCTGTAAAATGAAGACATTAATATCGAACTCACAGGGTTGCTGTGTTGATTCACACTATAATAGAAAGCAACTGAAATAGAGTTGGTCTTCAATAAATGCTTAAGAAAAGAGGGATCATTACCCAGCCTAGTGGCGATGAAGGCTTATGAAAATGGTGGCCAAAGATGAAAAAGGAAGAGAAAGGTGGGAGAGACATTTCAGAGACGTGACAGAAACTAAGGTGATTTGCCAACAAAGCCGAGGCTTAGGACCCTGCACTAGGACCCAGCTTGCTATCCCAAGCTGACCTTTGAGCCTCTTTTCTCCTTCCAGGCTGCTAGGATGCTGCTGTTGTGTGAGAATATGAAGGGGCATGAGAGAAAAGAATAAAATTGAATGAAATCAAGACCAAATAAAGTCCGTGATGGGACTTTAAATATTTATATGCAGCAATGGCAATTTTGTAATTTGAATTTGAATTTGCAATGCCCCTACTTTCTGTAAATGAGTGGGTGCCCCTATCCTGGGGATCCTCATCCTAATACCTCTCATCAGGACAGCCTGTCTCTCCCTGTCTCTCCCTTGCAGCCACTCTTGGCGGAGATGATATCATCTTCAACAAGATGAAAATTGTTCTTGGGAAACAAAAAAATCTTACTATGTTAATGTGTAAGGTACAGATCCACACACACAGTACACACACAGATATACAGTATGTTTATGGTATTGAATTTTGGGGGAAGGATATCAGAAAAAAATCTAAAAATGCTCTTTAGAGGGTGGCAAAGAAAAATGTCAAGAAACTCTAGTCTATACCGTAAGCACCTTTGGGGGAGGGATTCTGAATTCACATTCACTGTGGAATTCTCCAGACCAAGAAGAGCATCTGTGTTCAATAGGGATGGATAACAAGAAACTGAAGGAACAGAGGAGGCAGGGAGGGAGGGAGGGAGGGGCAGCAGGAGTGAGGAAGTTACTTGCACCCATGCATCCATTTTGGGCTACAAACAAGGGGAAACATTCAATGGGCTTAAATGATAAACAATATGAGCTGGCTTGCTTGGAAGTCAGTTAGGTAGTGAGGTGTTGTGTAAATCTCAGTCCTCACAGGTAACCTCAAAGACACACCTTCTGGAAGCTCCCCTGGAGTCTCCAGTAGGCCTCCCCTCTACTCCCATCTCATTTGTCTGACTTGAGTCAGGTGCCTTTTCCAGAACCAATCACAAGCAAGGCATTGGAATACCCCTGAGACCTGCAGGAGCTGGACCTGGAAATGTTGGCTTCCCCTGAGGCACAGATGCCGCCCAAGGGCAGAGGAGTGACAAAAACCCAAATAAAATGGGGATTCTATAAGGAAGGAAGAAGGAATGAATGAACGTTGGTCTTGGTGGGGTAGACAATAGTGTCCACGTAATTACTGACTCCAATGTTCTCGAACAGTTTTGTTAAGAGAAACAGGCTTCTACCTTGTTACCTCCATATTTTACTAGCCTTTGACAAAGCAAACAATTTTTAAAGTTGTAATTGTGGTCACATTGATTTTGGCTAGCTATTAATTTAGACACACGAACAATAGTTGAATCTTTTCATGTCATATGCACATTTTATGCACATTTTACAGTATGTTGTGGTCTCTTATTTAAGCATGTGAGAGATGAGAGATAGAGGATGCATGTGTGTCTCAGGATTTTTCTGAGGACAGGAATAGTAAGTTTAAAAGGGAACATGGGTCTGTGAACCTGGGGACCAGGGCTCTTGCCTTCGTTTTGCTGAGTTAAGTGGGTGACTCCAGGCAAGTCCTTCCCCGCTCTGAGCTTTGATCTTCTCACTTATGAAATAAAGACAAGTTTGTCAAAGTCTCTGCCATCTCTCAGATTCTGTCATAGAATTTGCTTTTTAAAAAAAACTAGATTATAGATTATAGAGGTTTGTAGGGTTTTACTTATATTGTTGCTTTGGCTAAATATCACTTTTGATGAAATCGTCAACATTGCTCGACAGATGCGGCACCAGTCTTCATCCAGAGAACTCTCTGGAACCATTAAAGAAATCCTGGTGACTGCCCAGCCTGTGGGCTGTAATGTTGATGGCTGCCACCTTCATGACATCATAGATGACATCAACAGCAGTGCTGTGGCGTGCCCAGCTAGTTAAGAAGCACAAAGGAAAAGATTTCAATAAAGGATCATTTGACAACTGGTTAAAAAATACATGTATTTAGAAGCTTATTAGTAATTTTTTCTGATTTTTTAAATGGAAGCAAGCTCTCAATTCTAATATTGTTTTGATGGAAAAATACAACCTGTTTAACTGTAAAACCATGTCACATCGCAGCTTCCAAAAAGTATTTGTCCCCATCAGATGAAGCCTGCTATATTCAGTTTTAAGTGGGCACATTCAATCTTTTGGCAGGATGGATGGATGGCTGGACACACAGATATCTGAATGAATACATGTTCTTGCTGTCTGATCGTAGGTATAATTCACAGGTGACACCGAGGAAATTAAGTGGCAGGTGTATGTCTTTCAGCAATTAGGAACGGTTGGACATTGTCCCTATTCCAATAATAGGCCTGTGGATGGGTCTCAGCTTGAGTCCATCAGCAGCACAGTCATTTGTCAGCTTCCCAAAGGACATTCTGGCATTTTCATTAGATTCTGCTTTCTTCCTATTAACACATCTGAACAGAATGTGCCCCTGCAAAGGGAGGCCAGTGACAGCATTTAAGTCTGTAATGTCAAAGAAGCCCTCCGGTGGTACATACACTTCCCTGGTCTCTTTTCCCTTAAGGATTATGAGATTTATAGACCTAACGTGTCAGAGTGTGTTTTCTTTGTATGCAATATCCCATATCCAAATAAATAATGAATACACAAGCACAAATACCACACACACCTTTAGCCATTTACTGAGTCAGTAAGATTTTGACGTTAGTAAGAGCAGCAATGAATTATGAATGTTTCTAAGAGAAACTTTTAATCCAGAAGGACTTTTTAAAAGGCACTTTCCGATTCTGGCCTAATAGATGAGTATAATCAAATAGCTGCTGTTTAAATTATTTAGTTATTCCCCGCTAATATATAAAGCCCAGCTGACAAAAACCGATTCTAATATCACAGGCTGAGAAACTCCACTGCCTACGCTTCCTCATACCCCCATTCAGTGGAAGAGCTACAGTGTCAACACCACATTGTGATTGTTGCTTTAGTGGCCACTTCCTGCAGCTGCCATCTGGCTGATTAGAAGTGGGGAAGGCCTATGGTAACAAGCCCTCGGGGCCTTTTTCCAACCCTTTAGGAAACAGAAGGAAATGCTTGGGACTCTAATTACAGACTAATAAATAGTTCAAGCAGAAGAGGTTACGGGTCTAAAAGGAGTTGATCCCTTCATCTACCATATTCCACACTCTCTCTTAATACCCCTTTTTCATTTTAGAAGATTCTCTATTCTTTTATTTTCTTTCTTTTCTTTTTTTTAAGACCGAGTCTCACTCTGTCGCCCAGGCTGGCGTGCAGTGGCAGGATCTCAGCTTGCTGCAACCTCCACCTCCCAGGTTCAAGCGATTCTCCTGCCTCAGCCTCCTGAGTAGCTGGGATTACAGTGTGTGCTACCATGCCTGGCTAATTTTCATAGTTTTAGTAGAAATGGGGTTTCACCATGTCGGCCAGGCTGGTCTCACACTCCTAACCTCAGGGGACTTGCCTGCCTTAGCCTCCCAAAGTGCTGGGGTTACAGGTGTGAGCCACTGCGCTGGGTCCTTTCTTTCTTTCTTTCTTTTTAATTTACGAATCTGAATGGCCAACCTATGGCCCTATTGTTAAGAACCTAAGAATTTCTGCCCTGTGTCACACCTGTGAGCCTATCTGACCATTCGTTTGTGAGTATCTGTTATCCGCCAGGTGTGGAACTAAATGATAGGAATTCAAACACAGAGTAAAATCTTGCCTTGAAAACGTATAAAACATAATTCATCCAATACCCTTCGCTGTACTGTATTTATCTACCTCTCTCTCTTTCTCTCTCTCTCTTTCTCTCTCTTTCTCTGTCACTTGTTTCTTTTTCACTCCGTATAGCCCAGAAGTTAAGAATACAGGCTCTACTCTCAGATGTGACTGGAATCTCAGCTCCACCTTCCGTCCTCATACCCCCAGAGTTCTTGTCCTGCTCATATGTTCAGTAACTTACTCATGGTCACACAGCTTTTAAGAGGTGGAACCAGAAAGGGACACAGCTATGATCCAAAGCCAAGCAGTCTGACTTCTGATTCCACGCACCAAACCATGGTGCTTATCAAAAATTGGGGAAAATATTTCAACATCTGTAGCAAACAAAAGGTTAATATTAAAACCTTTTCTACTTTCCAAAATACACATGCTGTTTTTCACTTAAAAATATATAACGTAAAGTTCTTTCCAGATGCTTATAATACTTTTTTTTTTTTTTTAAGACAGTCTCACCCAGGCTGGAGTGCAGTCGCGCAATCTCAGCTCCCTGCCACCTCCGCCTCCCGGGTTCAAACAATTCTCATGCCTCAGCCTCCCAAGTAGTTGGGATTACAGACATGCACCACCACACCTGGCTAATTTTTGTATTTTTAGTAGAAATGGGATTTTGCCATGTTAGCCAGGCTGGTCTCAAACTCCTGGCCTCAAACGATCCTCCTGCTTCAGCCTTCCAAAGTGCTGGGATTACAGGCATGAGCCACCGTGCCCAGCCTTAATATTCATTTATATAATTTTTTAGAATTTAAAAATCCTGTATATATATATATATATATATATAATCTACATAATCCAGATATACATATATGTGTATCATACATATATGCATATATACAAATACATATGTATTATAGTATTTATTATTTATATGTTTATAAATATATGTTTATAAATATGTTTATATATATATGTTTATATATATATGTGTTTATAAATATGTTTATATATATATATTTATATATTTAACCAACCCCCATTGTTGAACGTTTAGGCTGTTAACAATTTTTGCTATTTTAAATCATGGTGGCCACACTCCTGATAAACACAGGTGTATCTATATCTATTTACTTCTTCAGGATAAATACCTATGAATAAAATGCCAGATCAAAGAATATTCACTTTCTAATACTTTTAAGGGCTGAAGCCAAAGCACCCTTCAGGAAGCCTCAAGCCAGCAGGATGTGAGAGCATCTGTTTCCACTGCACCCTTGCCAATGCTGATAAAATGTTGTCAGACTGAGAAGTAAAAGCTTTTCAAGTATCTGTTTCTATTGATTAATAGTGGAACACTTCTTTGTTAGGTAATAATAATTTGAAATTCTTTTGCAAATTGCCTTTTCTGTTTTTTTCTAATAGAGCTTTGAAATGTTTCTTATTGATTATAATTTTTTTCTTGTATTTATATTAATCTTTTATCTGATACAGATGTCGAAATATTTTCCCCCAATTTTTAATAAGCTTGGTAATGGAGAAATTTTTTGCCCTATAAAAGTTATATGTGGGCCGGGCGCAGGCTTAGGCCTTGTAATCCCAGCACTTTGGGAGGCCGAGGTGGGAGGATGACAAGGTCAACAGATCGAGACCATCCTGGCCAACACGGTGAAACCCCATCTCTAAAATAAAAATAAAAATTTAAAATTTAAAAAAAAAAAGGTATACTTGGCTGGGCATGATGACTGCCACCTGTAATCCCAGCACTTTGGGAGGCTGGGGTGGGCGGATCACTTGAGCCCAAACTTCGAGAACAGCCTCAGCAACATGGTGAAACCCAGTTTCTACAAAAAATACAAAAATCAGCTGCATGTGGTGGCCTGCGCCTGTAGTCCCAGCTACTTCTACTCGAAAGGCTGAGGTGGGAGGATCACTTAAGCCTGGGAGATGGAGGTTGCAGTGAGTCATGATCCCACCACTGCACTCCACCGTGGGTGACAGAGTGAGACCCTGTATCCAAAAAAAGAAAAAAAAAATTAAATGTGAGTGTACATGAAGCAGGATATTTCCCTGACCCTTCACTGGACTCAGGACGGGGGTGCATGGTTCACTCAGCCCACCGCTCTGACTCCTCGCAGGAGGGAGTGCATGAGCAGTGGCGGCGGGGACTGGAGGACACGAGCCCTGGAACTGGCCGACGCTTCGGCACCTGCTGCAGCGAACTCTGCTGGGGGGCCCCACAGCAGGTGCAGGAGGAGGTGCCTGAGACCCCTGGAGCTCCAGAGGGTGTGTGACGGTGCTCTTTTAGCTCTGCCATCCTCAAACGGCTTAAATGTCTGCAGCTCAGTGAGCCCTTCGCCTCATTGTGTGGGACGGCTGCCCTCCTCCCGCGAGGGCAAAGGGCCAGTGTGGCAGGCAGCCTTGGTACCCACACTCAAGTGGCTCCCGAGCTCTTGTCTGGCGTCCAGGAAAAATGAGGTCGCGCAAACGAATTGAAGGACGGTAAATGCGGGGGATTTTATTGCCCAGGAAAGTGGCTTTCAGCGGAAACAGGCGCTGGAAAGGGGACGGGGGGTGGGTGATCTTCGCCTGAAGCCCGGCTGTCTCCGGCCAGATGCTTCTCCAAATTCTTCTGTGAAGCTACGCCGTCCAGCTGTCCCTCTGAAGTCAAGCTGTTCTCTCCAACTTCCAGCCCTCTCCCCAAAGCCCAGCGGCTTCTCCTGTCTGCCGGCTGAGTCTGGGGTCTTCTATGCACAGGATAGGGGGCAGGGTGGGCCAGGGGTAGTTTAGGGAAAGGCAACATTCACATGGGAAAACAGGGAGACAAGTTCTCACTTTGGGCCACAGGTTTCAGGCTTGTTGGCTTGAGGGTGGGATTTCATCAGGGACTCACCCTTTTCTGCTTAGAATTTCTCTGTCCCCGTCCCCATCATGCATATAAATGGGATTCTCAATGCCAAGATTATACTTATATTCACTTACATTGGGATTGTTGTGCAACCACCAGAAGCATGACTAACATCAACAGAGGGAAAAAGGCATGGTAACCCAGCCAGACAGAAATATTGCTAAGTTGAAGTGTTTCCACTTTTTAAATAACTTTATATAATTTTAATAACTTAAAAGATGGGGGAAAAACAAAATATCACACTAATCAAGAAATGATTCCACAGATCCTTATCTGGCAGCTCAGAGTAATTGAGTGACTTGGCCAGGGTCATGGTATTAATGGATGAAACAGATTTGAACCGTGACCACCTGGCATCAGAGTCTAAGCTCCACATCATTTAACCTCCCTGAAAACCTAAGTCCTCTTCTTCCATCCCCTCACCCCAGAGTTCATCCTCACTCTTTTCATGGATTCAGGCTTAATCACCTAGATGCTCTCCTTCTGGTCCCTGACTGGCCATAGAAACTTCGACTTCACCTGTGGATTTCAGGCTCCTGCAGGTTCTTAGGAATGTTCTGGCTGTTGGCAAGGTCACCTTCCTTTGGGCTTTTTGAATTGCTGGCTTTGGCAGCGAACCAGTGTGTTGGCTTCTGACTGCTACCTACTTTTCAGGACTCAGTGCAAAATGACGATGTGGGGCCCCTTTTTCAAAAACCAAGAGAAAGAATTTTTCTTTCTCCCCCTCACGGTTTCTCTATTGCCCCTTCCTGGTGATTATTTGCTATGTAATCCCACACTCCCACGGGCACAAGAATACTGGAAGGTGAGAGCAGATCCTCAGAAGCAAGGGGTGGGTGGTGAGCATGCGCACGAGACCACCAGGGCCCATACTGGGGCAGGGGGCGGTTGCAGTGGGGGAACCTGGGACTGGGTGGTGGGGGAGCCTGGGGCTGTGTGAGTGGGTGGCTGGGAGGGGAGCCTGGAACTGTGTGTGGTGGGGGAGCCTGGAACTGGGTGGGTGGATGGTGGGGGAGCCTGAGGGTGGGCGGGGAGTGGGGGAAGCCTGGGACTGGATTGGTGATGGTGGGGGAACCCAGGACCGGGTGGGTGGTGGTGGGGGAGCCCGGGACTAAGTGAGTGGTGGTGGGGCAGCCTGGGACTGGGTGGGTGGTTGGGAGGGAAGCCTGGAACTGGGTTGCAGGGAAGCCTGGGACTGGGTGGGAGAGGAGCCCGGGACTGGGTACATGGGTGGTGGGGGAGCCTGGGACTGGGTGGGTGGTGGCGGGGAGCCTGGAACTGGGCAGGTAGATGGTGGGGAAGAGACTGGGACTGGGTGAGAAGGTGGGAGGGGAGCTGGCAGCCAGGGCCAGGAGAGGCAGGGAGGTAGTGGGAGGCTCCAAACTCCCAGCTTTTGCTCCATCATCCCATTAGGACTTCACTTAAAAGAACCACATATTCAAAGATAAATCAGAATTTCAAGATGGTGACTGCAGACATTGCGGGTGCAGGGACCCCCTTCTGGGCTCGGAGCCTGTGTCACAGGCCCATGCAGCCAGCCCTGCCCCTGCTCCTCTTTCTCCATTGCAGTGCCTCCTCCTTGAGCTCCATCTGCCTACACTGGACCGTAATTAACTTTTTTCTTCCTCCCCTCCTCACCACCCCAGCCCAGAGCCCACAGCCCACAGTCCACTACCCACAACCACTGAGCCGGCTGAGATAAGCACAAACAGCCACAAGGAAAGCCAAGAGGCCCTTCTGTGTGAGGCCAGCTAGAGTCCCAGAGTGCAATCCACTTAGTTACCAGGAGAAATTCTCTAGAACTGTTTTGGATACTATTCCTAGAATCAGCCCAAACCTTTCATTTACATGGTTTTGCATCTTCAAGTTTGTGCAACTTGAAGATGCAAAAACAAATAACTATGGTTCTGTATTTTAGCAGCCTAAACAGCTCTGTTTGTTTAAACAGATGAATAGCTTTCCAAAAATACACAGAAGAGCACTTCGGGTCTGAGGAATGCATAACAATGACAGCTGCAAAGTCACAAAGGAAGTACCATTTAGGTGGCGTTTGCTAACAAGTTGTATTTTAGGAGGTAAAGAAAAAAGTTGTTAAAATAATTAAAGTCAAAACCAAAGCAGAAACCTTATTTTACTTTATATTTAAGTAGAAATTATATACACAACATTATTCTATAATTGTGTGTGTGACTATAACATTTGCTTTTGCTTTCATAAAGATATACGTTAACGATGAGATCCAGTCCAGCCACAGTGGCTCACTCGTGTAATCCCAGCACTTTGGGAGGCCGAGGCGGGTAGATCACACGAGGCCAGGAGTTCGAGACCAGCCTGGACAATATGGTGAAACCCCATCTCTACTAAAAATACAAAAAAAAAAAGAGGGGGGCATGGTGGTGCTTGCCTGTAGTCTCAGCTACTCGAGAGGCTGAAGCAGGAGAATTCCTTGAACCTGGGAGGCAGAGGTTGCAGTAAGCTGAGATCGTGCCACTGCACTCCAGCCTGGGAGACAGAATGAGACTCTGTTTCAAAAAAGCCAAAACAAACAAACTAAAAACCTATCAGATAGATATATATGCTAACAAGCCATATTTAGAAAGCAGAGTTTCTACAAATAGGCAGGTGAATTTCTCAATTCCAGTGAACAGTTAAAAGCTATGCTAAAAAATATAAAACCAATTTTCAAATATTTTTCAATTTTAAAATTATGTGCTCAAAATAAGTTGAGTTTCATGAACTTTGAATTCAAGCAAGATTTTAAAATTTTATTTTGTTGTTTTACTTCTCATGTCTCACTCAAAGATGGCTTTTAAATTTGAACTTAATTGATTTTCCTCCCAAAGGCCTAATCTTACCAAGGATGATTTTGAATCACTTCGGTAACAATGTAAACCTGATAGCAAACATTTCCTGGTATTAATACAGGTCTGTCAAGTTGCAAATGAATAGACTGATGGGAGAAATAGCCTGTTTCTGAATGACACTCTATATGTTTATGTGTATTACACAAAATAAGGTTACACACAAAAAAGACCCTTAGCCGTTTCGAAAGTGCTGAGAGATAGTATACTCCAGTTGAGAGAGAACTGAACTACATTATTCCAGCTCTAAGGACACTTTAATTTAATTTGGGAAGAGGAAGCAACATTTGCAGCTAAAACAATGTTAATGATGGAAACCAGGGGCACAGAATCAATCTGCCCAGGCTTTATCTTAAGTCCTTTCTCCTTTTTCCAAATTGTCCCCTTTCTATCTTCTAATCTTCACCTGTTTATAAACCTTAATTCCTTTCTTGATTAAACCCCTGAATAAAAATCAGCCCCTCCAACACACTGTCTCACAACCAAACGTGTATTATTATTTAGCCTGCTTGGTGTTAATTGACAAAACAAAACCCGAGACAAACACGCTGGGCTCTAAATTTTGTGCTGGTGAGAGTGAGTCGATGGTCACTTTATAACACAGAGGGGCCAGCTGCTGTCAAAACTGAATTAACTCTCGTGCTCTTTCCGTTCTCCCTTGTTTCCCTACTTGACTGGTACGCCCTTCCTCTTCCCCACAGCCCTCTCTACATCCTACTCCCATTCTTGCCCATCCTATCCTTCAAAAGAGTTCTTCCTGCCTTTTTCATTAATGTATCCATCATGCCCTGTGTTAGTGATCCTCAAAATAGACACATGTCGTATTATGGAAATCACTTCCCAGATCCTCACCATCCTTACGGGCTTCTTCGTAAGACCATTCTCCCTGAGAAAGAAACTGTGGTTCAGGTGTCTTGCTGGTTCTCTGTTGCCATCTTGCCTTTCACAGGCACACCTTCTTCAACCTGAAAAAAAGGAAGGCACCCATCTCATCTACCAGGACTTCCACCATGGATTGCCTCAGGGCTTAAAGGCCTCCAAGGCACCCAAAAGGAAATTAATCTGAAATCCTTGTGTTCGTATTGAGACCACGAAAGACTCCAACAACTGGGTAACAACTCCTTCTCCAATTCAAGCGGCTTCCACCTATTTGGAGGCAGGGCTGATAAATCATTAAAAATTTTTCACAATAGATCACAATACGATTTTGTTAGGATATAACTTGGAGAAGTGAATGGCTTTCCTGTAACAAAACACTTCTCATTTCCAACTACTTATTTTAGTTAACAAAGTTTCTCAACACTTACATGTGTAAAAATGACAAATATGATGAGAATTGGAGTGGACCCCTATGCCTTTCTGATTATACTATCCTTTGGTCTACTAACTAATGCACTAGCAATATACCAATGGTGACGAGATGTTGTCTGAGAAAACATATTTCAAGGCCACTGCACACTAATTGTTTAAAAAGACTGTTCGGGCGAAGTGGCTCTCACCCATAATCCCAGCATTTTGGGAGGCCAAAGCAGATGGATCATGAGGTCAGGAGTTCGAGACCAGCCTGGCCAGTATGGTGAAACCCCGTTTCTACTAAAAATACAAAAATTAGCCGGACATGCCTGTAGTCCCAGCTACTCAGGAGGCTGAGGCAGGAGAATTGCTTGAACCTAGGAGGCAGAGTTTGCAGTGAGCCGAGAATGCACCACTGCACTCCAGCCTGGGTGACAAAGTGAGACTCCATCTCAAAAAAAAAAAAAATGAGAATACATAAATAAATAAAAAGACCCATGATACAGAATACTTCTCTTTATTGTATCAGAAATGTTGAGAATTGAAGCTGAAACCTATCTTTTTCTAAGTAATATTCACCCATGAATATATAAAATAACTGTTTTTTGCTTTTTTATTCCTGTTCCTTCTGTAATGAAATAACTTTTTAAACACCCTATCTCATTCAGACATGTGGTTCTAATGGAATTGTATCTTTATATTTAGTAACTACTAACATGTGTAATATAATGATATTGAGGACCAATTGAGCACTAATAATAATTGTAATGATAACTAAATCCAGAAGAAAGCCTTTAAACACTTAGAGTCCTATGGTCAAAGAAATTAAAACATCAATTTCAATTTGTATGCATATTTTTGTTAAAGAAATATATTTAAGATTTTTAAGCATAGAAAACACTGGGATAAAATTTTGTTGGAGAATGAAATAGAAATATGACTTCAAAGAGTTTAAGGAAAAAGAATAGGATATAACATTTCTCTCTCATGTCTACCTATGCCTTTCTTATCGGTATGCTATCTAGGCTCCATTGCATACAGTAAAAATAATTTATCTATGTTATTTTTTTTTTTTTTGAGACGGAGTTTCGCTCTTGTTACCCAGGCTGGAGTGCAATGGCGCGATCTCGGCTCACCGCAACCTCCGCCTCCTGGGTTCAGGCAATTCTCCTGCCTCAGCCTCCTGAGTAGCTGGGATTACAGGCACGCGTCACCATGCCCGGCTAATTTTTTGTATTTTTAGTAGAGACGGGGTTTCACCGTGTTGACCAGGATGGTCTCGATCTCTTGACCTCGTGATCCACCCACCTAGGCCTCCCATATCTATGTTATTTTTAAGCAAAAGTGGAAATTACATACTTCGCAACTGTGTAGATTTAAGTTGAATTTTTAAAATATCAATTTTTAAATGTTCAAGGAACACATAGCATTTGAAAATCCTCTTTGGGAACACACAAGCAAAAAAGTTTTCAGCCTACTGCTCTATCTTATTCCAGTGCACACCTCTTCCCTCCCCGGCATTGCCATCCAGAATGTTCTTTCAGCTAGGATGCAGTAGTTAGGAGCACAGGCTTTTAAGTCAGGAGGACAGAGGACCAGGACGAGGTGTGGCAAGCGAGAACCAAGGGTGCCAAACTTGAGACACTCATTTCCGGTTCACGCTCACACCAACCCTACGCTGACACCCACGGATCAGAGAGTTGGCCTCCCTGAGTGTGGCGCTGTAGGCGCCCCTCTTGCCTCACCCTAGTCTCTTCCACTTCTTACTGAGCGATCTCAGTAAATCAGTTAGCTCTTCTGAGCTTCAGTGATCCCCTTAATAAAATGGGGAAATAATACTATTGTCCAGAGTTGCAAGAGAGGATTAAAGTAGAGAACTTGGCAAAGTGCCCACCTGTGGTTGCCAGTCGATAAGTGGTTGCTCTTTTTTCTGACACCAGGGAAGTGTCTGATAAACAATTCATAATGAGACAATGATCACTGGACAACTTAATGGATTATCATTCCCAAAAATGTTGATTTTAGGAGGCCTTTGGAGAGGCAATATTTCTCTCTCTGTCTCTCTGCCTCTCTGTCTGCCTCTCTCTCTCTCTCTTTCTCTGGCTCTCTCTCTCTCTCTCACACACACACACACACAGCCAGCATGGCTGACCAGTGAAATCTGTAGGGAATAAAAGGTAATATATACTTTCTTCACTATCATGAGGCTTTCGACTGACACTCCCATAACAAAGGACAGATTAACAAGAGAAATGCATAACCAGTGTATTTAACCTAAGTGTTATGTGACACAGGAGACTTCAGAAATAAAGACCTAATGACCTAGAGGACACCGTGTGTTTTTATGCTTAGGTTGGATGAAGAATTGATAGCGTGTAGAAATGTGATTGGACAAAAGGGTGTGATCTCCTGGTAATAGACTGAGGCAGGGGGGTCCCAGTAAGGACTGTTTGCTTAGATTTTTCTTGGTCTGGGTAGAGGGCAGGACTCTTCTGGAATGAGGGTTTTGTGGCTCATTGTCAGGTGAGGTAGGTCAGAGAATTTCCTATGACCTTGGTTCTGGGTAGAAGGGCGGGAGAAGGCCAGAGTGACCTTCTTGCTTCAGTCGTTTTCTCCACCGCCAAGGTGCCATATTTGGGGATACATTCTGAGCCTTAGCAGGGCTCCCCTTTCCTCCTGTCTGTCTCCTCCTGACAGATGGGAGGAAAGAAGGAGAGCCCTGCTAAGGGCCCTCTCTCTTCTGATTATGCTCCTGTGTGCCCTTTCTGTGCTTGGGAACATCCCTGTCTTTCAAAGCAAACTCAAAAAGAGCAGGAAACTTGCCTTTCCTTTGCAATTAGCATAGACATAAGCACTCAGCCTGCATAATACTTTAGCATAACTATCGTGTAGTAAATACAACCTAACAGCATTGCCTCCAAAAAGGCACTATTATGGAAATAACTAAAGTGTGCAGAAAGGGTTGACTTCCATGTGGGTACAGTGAATGATTCTGTGAAAAGCCTAGTGAAGATTTAATAGTCTCTTTAGCAGCCGAGCACGGTGGCTCACTCTTGTAATCCCAGCACTTTGGGAGGCCGATGCGGGCAGATCACAAGGTCAGGAGTTTGAGACCAGCCTAGTGGACATAGTGAAACCCCATCTCTACTAAAAACAAAAAAAGTAAGTCAGGCTGGTGGCGGGTGCCTGTAATCCCAGCTACTCCGGAGGCTGAGGCAGGAGAATCACTTGAACCCAGGAGGTGGAAGTTGCCGTGAACCAAGATCGCACCATTGCACTCCAGCCCAGTTGATAGTTTGAGACTCTGTCTCTAGCAAATAATTATAATCATCTCCTTTCCTGCCCAAGTGTTAGCATCTGCCTATAGAACCTGGATCCACCCGTAAGCTTCCGGTTACCAAACGCTGAGGGTGGATCAGGCAGGGCGGCCTACAGGATGCAGAGATGAGGAAACCGAATGCTCACCTGCAATTACCTTAAAATTGAGAGGCTATATTTAATTTCTTCTCTTTGCTCTTCATTTTCTCTTTTCTAGCTTTATAACACCAAAACTGGCATTTTCGTTCGTTTGTTCGTTGTTTGGTTTTACATGTCCAGGGTCACAGGGATACTAAGTGTTCATTCAACCCTGCTGTGTAAGGGAATTTTACTCATTCAAATATCCAACAGCAAATATTTTTGAGTGCCTAGTCTATGTCAAGCAGCTGTTGTAGGTGCTAAGGACATAGCAGAAACAAGAACAACAGAAAAAAAACCCTGCTGTTAAGATGGGGTGAAGGAGGTGTCTCTTTTTAATAAATCGAAAGTGCGGCTGGATGCAGTGGCTCATGCCAGCACTTTGGGAGGCCAAGGCGAATGGATTGCTCCAGTCCAGGAGTTCCAGACAAGCTGGGGCAACATGGTGAAACCCCAACTCTACAGAATACACAAAAAAATCAGCCAAGTGTGATAGAGCACACCTATAGTCCTGGCTACTCGGGAGACTGAGATGGGAGGATTGCCTGAGTCTGGGAGGCCGAGGCTGTAGTAAGCCATGGTCACGCCTCTGCACTCCAACCTGGGTGACAGGGTGAGACCCTGTCTCCAAAAAAAATTAATTAATTAATACCTAGACCCTCAAGGTTTAAGCAGACAGAGAAAGCCCCCGTCTATCTCCTGAGCCACCAGCTCCTTAGGCTTCTGTCTTCAATTACCTCTGCCATCCTTTACCTTGGGCCCCAGGGATGGGTCCTACCTGCTTTAACTATCTACTGCACACTGAGGCCAGTGGGCCAAAGGTGCTAGCTCTGTGACTTTATAAATAAAGTTTGACTGGAACCTAGCCACACTCATTCATTTATGAGTCATCTGTGGCTGCTTTCCCACTATGACAGCAGAGTTGACTAGTGGCTACAGAGGCCGTACGGCCTGCAAAATATTTACTGTCTGATCCTTTAAGAAAAAACAACAAAAGTCTCCTGGCCTAGAGGCCTAACCCAACCCTGCACCTGCCGAGTGCCTCAGTGTATCTGAAAAAGGCTTAAACTTTCCAAAAGACCTTAATAAATAGCTACAGGAAACAAAAAGGAAATGAATGCAGAGAAGAAAATAAGCATGCAAACATTCTGAGCCCGGGCTTTGGTATCTGATCCTGTCATGGCTGACTCAGCACAGTTCATGGCTCATGTCTTCCATTCCTATCTTCTTATCCAGCCCCAAAGGCAAACCCAGAACTGCAGACTCCTCTTTTCTGCTCCCAGCCTGTTCTGTGTGGAGGTCATCATCTTATGGTCCAACATTTGGGAGCTACCTCTGGGACATCTTGATACTTTCAGGTCAGAACCCTGGCACACTTCTATTTCACAGCCCTCCTGGGACTCTTTTTTAAGAATTTTTTTTTAGAGCAGTTTTAAATTCACAGCAAAACTGAGAGAAAGGTACAGAGATTTCCCATTTTTCCAGTACTCCCACACATGCATAATCTCCCCATTATCAACCAGAGTGGTACCTTGGTTGCAACTGATGAGCCTACATTGACAAGTCATTATCCAAAATCCATAGTTTACATTAGGGTTCACTCCTAGTGGTGTGCATTCTATGGGTTTGGACAAATGTAAAATGACATATATCCACCATTTGTTGTTTGATGTTGTTGTTGTTTTGAGTTGGGGTCTTGCTCTGTTGCCCAGGCTGGAGTGTAGTGGTGCAGTCATGGCTCTCTGCAGCTTCAAATTCCTGGGCTTAAGTGCTCTTCCCCCCTCAGCCTCCTCAGTAGCTGGAGCTACAGGCATGCAACATCAGGTCCACCTAAGTTTTTTGTTGTTTGTTTTTTGTTTTGTACAGACACGGTCTGGCTATGTTTCCCAAGCTAGTCTCCAACTCCTGGTTCCAAGCAATCCTCCTGACTCAGCTTCCTAAAGTGCTGGGACTACAGGTATGAACCTGTGCCCGGCCTGTATCAACTATGATAGTATCATATAGAATCTTTTGGTTGCCCTTAAAATCTTCTGTGCTGCACCCGTTCATTCCTCTCACCCCCCAATCCCTGGTAACCACTGATCTTTTTAGTGTGTCCATAGTTTTGCCTTTTCCAGAATGTCTTATAGTTGAAATCACACAGTATGTGGCCTTTTCAGATTGACTTCTTTCCTTCAAAAATTTGCATTTAAGTTTCCCCCATGTCTTTTCATGGCTTGAGTAAAATTTTAGGCCTAAGTAAAATTCCATTGTCTGGATGAACCACAATTTGTTTATCCATTCACCTACTGGCGAACATTTGATTGCTTCCAAATTTTGGCAATTACAAGTAAAGCTGCCATACATAACCACATGCACATTGCTGTAGGACAAATGAATCCAATTCATTTTGGTGAACACCAAAGAGTATAATTTTTGCATCATATGGTAAGAGTATGTTTAGTTTTGTAAGAAACTGCTAAACTTTCTCCCAAATGGCTATATTGTTTTACATTCTCACCAGCAATGAGTGAGACTTCTTGTTGCTCCACATCCTCATCAGCAGTTGGGGTTGTCAGTGTTCTAGATTTTGGCCATTCTCATAGGTGTATAGTGGTGTCTTATTGTTGTTTCAATTTGCATTTCCAGAGTGACATATGATGTACAGCATCTTTTCATATGCTTATTTGCCATCTGTATATCTTCTTTGATGAGCTGCCTGTTAAGATCTTTAATTTTATTTTTTAATGAAAGTTGTTTCTTTTATTGTTGTTCTTTAAGAATTCTTTGTACATTTGGGATAATAGTCCTTTTTTAGATACTTTTTCACAAACATTTTCACCTGGTCAGTGGCTTTTTTTTTTGTTTTTTGGTTTTTTTGAAACGAAGTTTCACTCTGTCTCTCAGGTTGGAGTACAGTGGCACGATCTCAACTTACTGCAAGCCCTGCCTCCCAGGTTTGAGCAAATCTTGTCTCAGCCCCACGAGGAGCTGGGATTACAGGCATGTGTCACCATACCCAGCTGATTTTTGTATTTTTAGTAAAGATGGGGTTTCACCATATTGGCCAGGCTGGTCTTAATCTCCTGACCTCAAGTGATCTCCCCTCCTCCTCCTCCCAAAGTGCTGGGACTACAGGCGTGAGCCACTGTGCCCAGCCCGGCTTTCTTCTCATCCTCGTGACATTGTCTTTGGCAGAGCAGAAATTTTTCATTTTAATGAAGTCCAACATACCATATTTTTTTTTCATGGCTCATGTCTTTGGCGTTGCATCTAAAAAGTCATCTCTAAGAATGGGCATGGTGGCTCACACCTGTAATCTCACACTTTGGGAGGATCATTTCAGCTCAGGGGTTCAATTGAGACCAGCCTGGGCAACATGGTGAAATCCCATCTATAAAAAAAAAAAAGCCAGGCATGGTGGTGCACACCTGTAGTTTCAGCTACTTGGGAGGCTGAGGTGGGAAGATCACTTGAGTCCGGGAGGTAAAAGCTGCAGTGAGCCGTAATCTCCCACTGCACTCTAACCTGGGTGACAAAGCAAGACCCTGTCTCAAAAATAAAAACAACTTTCTTCAAAAGTTGAAGAAAACAACAACAACAGCAAAAGAAAATTTGAAGAGATCGTAAAGCTATAGAATAATTAGGGCTTTGGTAATCAAGAGTAAAACGGAGTTTGCTCAAAAAAATCACCCTTTCTTTCCCATTTTAGTAGTAAAACACACACTAAAAATGGAAGAAGCAACTATAAGAGGTTTTACTCACCTAGGCAAGATGAATTTTTATAATTGTAAGGTAGTTGCTTACAGAAACTGATTTCCACAAAAAGTACAAAATTTCCCCAATATTGTACACTTCCCCCCACCCAATAACTGGTTTTTAATTCAATGATTTTCCTTCATCACACAGTCATGGAATAAATACTCTTTTCCTTATAAATTAAGTGGATCTAGACTTTGGTATAAGATAACAATGAGGAGAATTATTAATAAAGACAAGATTAAGCTTAATCATTTGCCTTTGGATTTTTATCTTCCACTCTATATATTAGTATTTCTAAGAAGAAGCAGATGAGGTCCAAAATATATTATGACTAACATTTACTTTACTTCAAAGGAAAAAAAAAATCTTTGTTTCTGTGGAATTGTTGGGCCCCTGTTCAGCATCAATTTCATTCTAATGAGCACTCTTTTCTGTCTTGCAAATTACATTTAAATTCCATATATTTTGCTTTGATACATTTCCAAAGGAAGATTCAGACAAATTGTGTTTTTTCTTTTAAGTGTAATATTAAAATCCCATCCTATGCCACTCCTCTAGGTGCCTTGTTACAATTTTTAAAAAGTCATCAGCTTTCTTCTATCTGTGGAGGTTTATTGGGGTACAGCAGGGCTGGAACAAGGTGAAGGGGCGCTGTTCATCAGATAATTGTTCCAGGATGAAAAAGCTCCCGGGAATATATAATGTGCTTCAGCAGAATTAAGGAGGAAAAAGCAAAGGTTGGAAGGAATCTGATCTTGTGGGCGGCAGACGCACAGGAGAGACTGCTCATGCATGACATGTTTCAGATCTTTTGACACAGTCATGCAAGCAACAGAAAGTTATATGGTTTTTAGTCTTCTAGGTAGCAGTGAAATAAAAACGTGGGTGGATCAGGAAAAAATGAACTTCTCCTCATGTTTTATTTAAATGGCTTTTGAGCTAGTTCTAGACTGTGAAGGAGTTGATAAACCACCCAGTTCATACACACTCACATCACCCTGCTCCTCCACACTCATGCCAAAGTTGTCCACAGACCTGTCCTAGCCAAATAATCATTTGCTCAAATTGCATGGATGCAATTTGACTGACACATGTGGACATCGTGTTGATGCCCAGGCACGACAGATGAAAGAACACACTTTTTGCCTCTAATGAGAAAGTCATACAAGTAGATTTAAAATGACACACAGAGCCAGAAGTCCACTGATAGGCGCAGGACGTTAGGAACCAGGCACCTAACCCAGCTGGGGATGAGTGTTCGGGCACTAAGGAAACCTTCCCAGCGGAGGCCACAGCTGACTGGATTTTGAAGATTAGCTGACAGGAGTTATTCAGGAAAGGAAGGGACATTCCTGGTATTCTCAGCTATGCAATTCCCAGATGTAAGGCATGGCATGGGAAAATTGTGTTTTGAAAAGAAAGTAGACAGGGCTAGAGAAGTGAGTGTGAGGACAAGGAAACACATATGAGTCAAAAGAGATATTTGTAAGAAAGGGGTGTACCAATTGGGTGGGATGTGGGTAGTGAGTGAGAGCTCAGGCAACCACATAGATGGTGGCACAATTAAGGGTTCAGGAATAGGGGGCTTCAAAGAGGAGGAGGAGGAAGTAGGGTGGGGGACAATGGTGGGCACAATTTAGATAAGATGAGTTCAGTCAATGGAACTATCCCATAGGCAATTGGATCTGAAGCTCAGAAGACAAGAAAAGTAGAAAGATATATTTTGGTGCCATCCAGGGGATAGGAGCAGTCAGAGTTGGGGATGAGATGGTCAAGGAGAGATATGGAGTCCACAGCATTTACAAGGTCCCCTGAGAGAGAGAGTGACTTAGAAGGGCAGATGGGCAGAAATAATCCATGAAAGCCAAGGAGAGAAGTATGCTTTAGAAATAGAGTGCTCTGCCATAGAAAAGTAATCAGATCAAGCTGAAGAAGGGACTTGGCTTTTGTAAGCATGACATCCTTACAGATCTTGGCAGAGCAGTTTTAGTGGAGTGGGCAGGGTAGAACTCAGACTCAAAGGATGAAGACCAAATGGAGACAGGAAAGCAGAGAAAGGAATAGCAACTGGAATCTCAAGAAGTAAAAGGCAAATAGGAAGAAGGGACAGAAAATAGAAGGAGATCCAGGCCAATGCCGGGGTAGGGTGAGGTAGAGAGAAAGATTTGAGGTTTTCCTTAAGAAGATACCATCTCCTGCTCTTTCCTGCCCACTGAGAACTCCAGCACTAATCTAATCCAATTCTCAGGTAAAGTTGAATGAATAAATAAATAAATAAATAAATAGAAACAGTGTGTATTGTCCAGCAAAAGCATTATGTATTTTTCCCCTTTTGTCACCCCAGCAGCTCTACCCCATGGATATTTTTATGTTGTCTTGCTTTGAACTTCTGGTGATACTAAGTCAGGAAGGTTTACTAATTTGCCCAAAGACCCACTGTCACAGTGGAATGGGAATTTGGTTGCCGGCCTGTCTGAATCTGAGGCACTGAAGCCCTGGTAGTGAGAGAGAAGGCCAGCCACTCTCTAGCAATTTCACCCCCAGGGGTCTGTTTCCTTCTAAGTGAAATGAAAGCATCCGGCCAGGAGGTGTTCCTTACTCTCTTTGGTGCACCTTGCAGTCAAGACTCAAGAGATCCACTGAAGAAGCAAACCATTTGTTGAACAAACCATGTGAAAATCCATCTATTTTATTTTGCCACTCCAGCTTCCATCTACCTACCGGAGCACACAATTCTATTGTTTTCAAACTCTAATTTCGGTGTAGGAGGAATTGAAGTGGTTTTAGCACCGTAAGTTGCTAGCTCAGCATGCCAAAGACCCATTAACGAAACACAAATGCCTTTGTTAGGCAGTTTCAGAAGAGCTTTTCTGGAAAGGGTTTTTTGTTTTTTGTTTTTTTAAACAAGGTGTCACTCTGTCGCACAGGCTGGAGTCTAGTACTGCAGCCTTGACATCCTGGGCTCAAGTAATCCTCCAGCCTCAGCCTCCAGTGTAGCTGGAACCACAGGTGTGCACCATGACACCTGTGGCTAAATTTTTTATTTTTTTGTAAAGACGAGGGGTGTCTCACCATGTTGCCCAGGCTGGTCTCGAACTCCTGGGCTCAAGCAGTCCTCCCGCCTCAGCCTCCCAAAGTGCTGGGATTATAGGCATGAGCCACCATGCCTGGGTAGCAATCTTTTTATTTGCTTTATATCAGGTTTCTTAAAATATATATATTTAAACTTTTTATGGATATGTGATATACATTTACAATAGTGAACACATCCTAAGCATTCAGCTTGATAGATTTTCACAAGATGAACACACTGTTGTAACCAGAATCTAAATGGTTGACTCTCTTTGAAAATTATTTGTTCTTTGTTGCCACAGTTATAAAGCTTGCTTGGTAATTCAACTCTCTACCTCACAGTGAATTTAGAAGGGCTAGCTAATTATAGCTTTAAATGTAAAACACTTTGACAAACTTGAAGTAGGTAGAGAGCTGCTTAAGTTGATTATAATATCACATGGTTTCTACTTAAATTATTTCACCTGGGAGAATGTCAAACTGTCCTCATTAGCAGATCACAAAAGAAATGTGTTGGAAAAAAGTCACTTTAATGGAGACTTGTGAATTTTTTAAACTAGTGGCGGCTCATTTCCTGAAATATTCCTGTTTAAGTTCTCTGAGTCAGCCTCCCTCTCTTCCCATACCTTTCTCTGCATTCCCTTTTCTACAGCAATGGGAAACTTTGCATTTGAAATTGATAGTAGTCCCTAAAACCTCCACATATTACGAGTTGGTCATATATTGGCTGCCACTGATCTCCAGCCACAAGTCTTGTTTTTCAGGTGTTAATGATGTTTTAGCAAAGTCACATTCAGAATCTAACTATCTCCAGGCATGGAAAACTTTCAGAGTCCAAGCTTCTTCTATATCATTTCTAGTCTGGAGGAGCATGGTTTGGAACAGCTAAAGTAACCTCATCTCAGTGTAGAGGGAAGGAAGCAGGAAAGCAATTGACACGTTTTGAGGACTCTACTTCCACTACCTTATGGGGCCATGGTGGGGAGAGTGAAAGAGCCCTCTGTGACAATGATTCTGATGATGAAATCTAGATTCTCAGAGCGAACATCAAGAAGAAAGGTATCTGATTCTCTTTCCAGAAGCACCAAGAGGGACTCTTTTTGGACAATTTCTTACCTGACTAGGAAAACTTCTTTCCAAAGCAAATGTCTTGTCTTAAGACCTTCTATGTAGAAATCTCATCAAATAACCGGGAAATATTAATCACCAGAGAAGAGAAAATTCTGGGAGTCATCACCATGCTCAGACAGATTTTCATCTAGTTTCCTGAGGGCAGCTCGCAGAGATTACCTAGGAATCTGTATCTACATAATAAGACAGCCTTTGTTCCCAGGTGTTTGGTCCCTCTCCTTCCTATAACGTGTCCATCCCATCCAGCTTCCAAAGAGAAACATTTACAAAACAACACCCACCTCTCGTGTCCATATGACTTTCCCATGAAGAGAGTATTCAGGCAGCAACCATCTGCCCCTCTTTGAGCCTCATGCTTTGTGTATGACTCTTATGTTCATATGTACTTTCATAAATTTTGTTTCTCTTTTCCTCCTATTAATCTGCCTATTGTAAGTTCATTTTCAGTGAATGTTTATAGTGCAGAGGGGAAGCTTTTCCTTGGCCTGAAGGAAAAATAATGGTTCTTGTGGCACATAAAAGGAATCTCCTTAATATTATTTAGCTACGCTCTTTGTGTCCAATAATTGCAACATGACTGGGAACTGCTGGAATGATTGGTGCCTGTATTAGTCCATTTTCACACTGCTATAAAGAACTACCTGAGACTGGGTAATTTATGAAGAAAAGAGGTTTAATTGACTGACAGTTTCACGGACTGTATAGGAAGCATGACTGGAAGGCCTCAGGAAACTTACAACCATGGCAGAGGGCCTAGAGGAAGTGAGCACCTTCTTCACATGGCAGCAGGAGAGAGAAAGAGAGAGAGAGAGAGACAGAGAGAGAGAGAAGGGGGAGGTGCTACACACTCTTCAACAATCAGGTCTCGTGAGAACTCCCTCACTATCATGAGAACAGCAGGGGGGAAGTCAAGCCTCATGATTCAGTCACCTCCCACTGGCCCCTCCTTCAACACATAGGCATTACAATTCAACATGAGATTTGGGTGTGGACACAGTGCCAAACCATATCAGTTCCATTTCTGACAGTTATTTTGATAAATCTAGTCCTTTTACATAATCTCTAGGAAATTAATTTTTCTTTATTTGCTACCTGCCTGGAAGATCTAGCTCACAATCTGGATTTGTCTTTACTGTAGATAGATAGTTCCCATTTCCAAATTATGTGCCTCCACTCTTTCAAGCTCAGAGATTTACCAGGGGAGTGAAATTTAGCCCAGTTTTGGAAGTTACTAACTTTATTCTCTGTCTTGGAGCAAGCATCTATAGTTAGCAACTTCAGAGTCTATTGTTATTTTTGTTTTGTTTTGCTTTGCTTTGCTTTTGAAACTGGCTTTTGTACTATCTTGGATTCTTAGGTTATTTGTTATTTATATGTCTTATCTTCTCAAGGAGAATAGTAGTTCCTTGAATGTAGGAAGTAAGTCTTATAATTTTTTCTATGCCCAAAGGGCCTTACACAACATAGTGCTAAAAAATATTTGTTAATTGGATGGCCGGTAAAGGAAAAAAAATGCCCAATAGACCATATTAATTTTTTTTTACATTTAGGAATATGCTGCCTGATTTTGAGGTTTTTCAGGTTTAAACCACTGTTGCAAGCAAAAAATCAATATCCAATAAAGTTGAGTATCAGAGACAACAGCACCTTTCCTTTAATAATTCTAATGATAGCTTCAGATGAGGACCATAACCGATTCTGATCCACCCGGGAAGAACTGAGGTTTTTGCCCACAAGCAGCTAACAAAACCATCACAAACAAGCTGAATGCCTCCCTACAAAACATTTTAGATGATATTCTTGCTCTCACTCACCTCGACCAATTTGTACTCTCAAGAAAAGATCATTTTACATATCTGACAATGAAAATTATTCTCTCAGCAAAGTGCAGCACCCCTCTTACGCAATCCATGGGAGTGACATGAATAGAAGGAAATAAGAAAGGTACCTCTGGATGCATGTAAATGAGCAATGTAGGGGCTTCCTTGACCTTCTCAGAGAAGACAGCCTTTATAACTCCTGAAGAGTGGTATCATTAAGTATTTCAAATGCAAAATATGAATACATCTGTTTTGCTAATTAAGATGTCTGTTCAACCAAGTACTTGGCATCTCATTTAAATAATTATCTAGTAGAGTATATTGCACTCCTATTTGGTATATCAAGAGTGTTCAATCAGGAGAAACCCTAGCCTGCTTAGGAAAGTTTGTTAATTAAAAGATTTGCAGATTTAAATAGAGTACCTCCAGCTTTGGGAGAATCCTCAAAGGTAAGTCAATAAAAATTATAGCTCTTATTGTTCATCTGGAACTAACAACAAGCTCTGGCAGACATTTGAACACTTCCTCAGACAAATAGAAGTGGCTCCATTGAATAGGCCACTTTAGAATGCCACCTTTACTATCCTCCCAGGGCTGGACTCTTCCTGCTTCTCCAACTTTGCTCGTCTCCCCAAGGATCTTTTTCCATTACTGAATCTGAACACAAAATCAAAAAAAGTTTTTTGGCCCTAGCTGTTCAGTTTATATAATAATGACTTGCCCAGGTTTGAGGACAGCCTAATTTTCCAGTAAGGGATTAAGAGCCAACTTAATAAAAAGAAAAGAAGAAACTGGATGTCTGTGCTGTGCTATAATTTGGTTTTACTATTTTGACAACAATCCAATAGCATGAAATTCAGGACAGATTTTCAAAGAGTTACTTTTCTTCAAGGTCTGCCATTGAAGGGTCTATGAATCCCCTTGTAGCCAGTGTTTCATTCATTTTTATGATGGATATTTTTTGGAAATTAAATTTAGTTTTGGAAAATAGTTTCAGGCTGGGCACAGTGGCTCATGCCTGTAATCCTAGCATTTTGGGAGGACGAGGCAGGAGGATCACTTGAAGCCAGGAGCTTGAGACCAGCCTGGGCAATATAGCAAGACCTTATCTCTACAAAAAAAATTTTAAATAGGCTTAAGCCCAGGAATTGGAGGCTACAGTGAGCTATGATGGTGACTCTACGCTCTAGCCTGGATGGCAGAGCAAGACACTATGTCAAAAAAAAAAAAAAAAAAGAAGAAAGAAAGAAAAATTATTTCAAGAAATCGAAACATGTTTTCAGTGCACCAGAAGGAATTCATGCATTGAGTAAACACTCATTAAATGCCTACTCACAAGAAATGCAAAGATGAACAAACCCAAGCCCTGCTCCATGTCAGTTCAGTCTAATGGGGCCACAAGCACAGAAACATAAATAAAATATAACACAGGATGCAAGTACTATACCAGGTGTTGAATAGAGCCTTCTAGATAAGCTTGAGGAAATTGACTAGACTTTTCAGAAAAACCGTGTTTAGAATACTTCTATAAACAGGCCTCGCACAGTGGCTCATGCCTGTCATCCCAGCACTTTGGGAGGCTGAGTGGGGAAGATCACATGAGGTCAAGAGCTCAAGACCAGCCTGGCCAAAATGGTGAAACCCCATCTCTACTAAAAATACAAAAATTAGAGGAGTGTGGTGGTGTACATCTGTAATCTCAGCTACTTGGGAGGCTGAGGCAGAAGAATCGCTTGAACCCAGAAGGCGGAGGTTGCAGTGAGATCACACCACTGCACTCCAGCCTGGGTGACAGCAAGAGACCTCGTCTCAAAACAACAAACAAAGAAAACAAAACTTCTGTGAAACAAACTATCTTTTTTATTAGAAGTTCACATTTTAAGCTTTTTTTAAAAAAACTGAGATGTACACATCATTCTAAAAATGAAACTCTTTGACCATCCAAATGATCAAAACAGGCCACCTGGGTGATAATGGGAAGCTGTTGAAAGCATGTGCTCCTGGCCTCCAGTCTTCATAAACTTCCTGCTGACATGACTGAGGACTCAGTAATTAGATTTGCTTCCTATATCAGCAATTAGCCAATTGTCTTATAAAGAAGACTTCCTTAACTTTTTTTATGGAACCATTAAACTTAAAACTCCTGGGCTGGGGCGTGGTGGCTCACACCTGTAATCCCAGCACTTTGGGAGGCTGAGGCTGGTGGATCACTTGAGATAAGGAGTTCGAGACCAGTCTGGCCAACATGGTGAAACCTGGTCTCTACTAAAAATACAAAACTTCGCTGGGCATGGTGGCGCACCCCTGTAATCACAGCTACGTAGGAAGCTGAGGCAGGAGAATTGCTTGAATCTGGAAGGCGGAGGTTGCAGTGAGCCGAGATCGCACCATTGCACTCTAGCCTGGGCAACAAAGCGAGACTCATCTCAAAAAAAAAAAGACATTTTTGGGCCCAGAGTATCTGTTGGATTCTCAAATAATATCTCTAACTACATGCACCTGTCTCCTTTGCATTTGAAAAAAAACACATATGTTTTCTTTCTCATTGATTTGTAATCCAAGGTTCTCTTGGGCATAACTTAGATTGTGTTGGCACTGGGATGCACATGTTATAGCACTGGTACCTCTAAAAGCATCTTAGCCATCATTGGGGTTACTGACTCCCAGCAAACTCTTGTGCTGTCCTTCAGTAAGACGCCCTTGCTTTCTCCTCATTCAGCCTCTTCTAGGGCTTCTTCCCATACTCATTTGGTTCACTTTCTGGCTATCTCTTTTTTCTTATCTTTTTTTTTCTCCTTAGGTATTGCCTAACTCTGCTAAGGTAGCACAGCACTAACTTAGTACCTGCTAACTGCTCTGTTCAGACCCGCATTCCTTTAAACTTCGACGTGGTGGACCAATTTTCCAGGATGTCTTCTGCGGTGGGGCCCTGTTACTGCTGGCCTTCAGTGGGTTCAGTCTAACCATTTCCTATTTATTAGTTATATTAATTACCACCCCCAGAGGAGTGACAGAAATCCTGGCACAGATATTAACTCCAAAATACAGAACAAATTTCATCTGCCAAAAGCTATTTCAAACACTGTTCAAAAGATTAAAGAAAGGCCAGGACAGCTTCACCCTTTATTTTTTGTCTGACCTATTTCTACCTTGCCTGTCTGAATTGTTAACAATGTTCTATATTATTTTTCAAGACAGGCATCCTAGCCAGAAAAAAAAAAAAAGTTTCTTTATGAACATTTTTATTGGATTGAGCCAGGGCAAGCCTCCTAAAACTTGCCTGTGGGGAGCTCCTGGGCACCAGGGGTGCTGGTGAGAGCACTTCTGACTGAGCGGATGTTCCAAACGCATGCGCCAAGCCTCCCTGCTCCTCCACCTTTCACACAACCACTACCCAGCCCATTTCTTACCCAGATCCGATTTATAGCATTTGATTTTCTAAGAATGGCACTATAGGCAATTCAGACTTATCTATCAAACTATCTTCAAAGGAGCTGTAGTTGCCAATTGAATGAGAAAACTAAAGTCAGGCTTTGATTTCTTGACTTTGATTTCTTTTGTCTGGGAGTCAACCAATATTTATTGAATGCTAGACCAAGTTCCAGGCGCAGTGCTGGGCACCAGGGCGTACTGGAGCAGATAAGATAGCAGGAATGCCTTCCTTTGTGAGGTGTACTGTCTGGCCTGAGCCTCCGTTTCTACAATCATCTCTCCATATGGGTGTGGAATTAAAGAGGATGGCATTTGCTTAAAGTCATTCATCAAATGAAAAAGGCAGTGCTATCCTATGATTACAGCAGTGCTCTGGAAGGCTTAGGTACTATTAAGCAAAGTGAATTTCCCTTTATACCATTGCAATGACAGTAAGTGCCTACAGAAATGGCTGCTTACCAAGTCAGTAATAACTTTTATAAAATATATTGCAAGTTTTGGAAGACAGCCATTAGGTGAATTGCAAAATGTAAAACTTTTCTCTATTTGCCTACCCAATTCATCTGAAAATTGAAGTTCACGTTACTCCTTAAGGAAAACTAGAAACTAGCCATTTGAACTAAGTTGCTTATTATGGACTGCTTTACGAGTGCAGCAGTTATTGACAAAAAAGCATGGTGACCCTCCAGAGAGCCAGCAATCATCGTGGATGCACTGTACATACAGGCAGGACTTTTGAATTCCAATCATGACCTGCATTAACTCTCACTAATCCAAGGCAGGGATGCTATACAGCAGAGATTTAAAACTGGTGGTGTTCTATTAAATTATACAATAGATTAGAATTCTAGTCACACGATAATTGAAAAGCCAGCCCCAAGACCAACAGCAACCCACATTCATTAAGAGATCTTTGATACAAGGAAACACTCACCAGCAGAGAGAGACACAGACAGTCTACATGAAGCCAAGTAGCCAAACAAAAATCAACAAATTTGGTCTACTGCCCAGATATCCCAAAATTTGGTGCTCTGCATCAGGCCTTGAAAACATCAAGTTGAAGGGGTTTTTACATTTTTTCCAACCAGGCTTTTTGGCATCAAACGATTGAAATTAAACTTTCTTCCATCACACCAAAAGAGGGTGGATTCAGAGGCAGAAATGGATCAAACACATTTGGAATGATATCACGTGGAGGGATAAAACCAAGGGCATGCTTTTTTCTAATAAGTAATTGTTCCTTCTGTGGCATCAAGTTTATTTTATGGATTATTTTCAGAATGTATCACAGAGGTTAATCCATTGTTACATCCTTGGAAGCTTCGAAGGTCTACCAAATTAGTTTACAATAAAGGAGGGGCTTGAAGAAATGATGGTCTCTATCCTTTTGCTTTCATGATCTAAAATCTTTTCTATGATGAGATAAAAGGAATAGATGACAAATACACATGACTCTTTTGCCTTTTTGGACATATCTATTATATTCAATTGACTCTCTGTTGGCATAAACCATGAACCGATCCTTTCTTTTTTTCTTTTTTTAGGCTAGTCAAGTAAAGCAGTAAAAATGGAGAAGGAGCAAAGGAATCTGTAACTGGTTGTGATTAATTAGTTGTAAACACCACTGCATTCAGGCCACCCCATGAAATAATTCTTATTTGAGTAATAATGTAGGATATTTTACTCATCAAAAACTATCAACCATTAATAAAAAATCAATGAAAAAATTAAATTATAGGCGCTTACCCTTATATATAATACTGTGCCTTCCACAGTTCAGTAAATTAAAAGCAAACTAATGTAGAGGGTCCTGGGAGTGTGGAATCTGGGGCATGACTGATTACAAGCCGAGGGATGGTTGGGATGAGGGAGGAAGAAGAAGAAATAGGGCAGGTAGAAGCCCTCAATCACTGTCTCTTTTGTTTTTCAAAACCATTGTCTTTCTCATGAGAGGTGAGGTGACAGTGGATTAGTTAGAATATGGGCCACACAGCTGAACTAAAAAGAACCTTACATATAAAAGCTCAACTGACAAAAGTATATTTTCCTCTCCTAATAGTCTGAAAGCAGGGATGGGGGCAGAGTGGCAGAAAGCTTTGCTCAAAGGATGATTCAGGGCCCCAGTTTCTTTCTGTCTATGCTCTGATGTCCCCTGGAGCATTGTTATGGCGGGGCCAGTGCCACAGCCACAGATGGGCTGTGGGACTGGAAAGGAAGGAAGGAAAGGACAAGCAGGTATCTTTTTTTTTTTAAGTGGCTTTATTAAGATCTAATTCCTATATCATACAATTCACCCATTTAAAGTGTACAAGTCAATAGATTTTAGTATGACATCATTAATATTTTTAATTGTGGTAAAATATATGTAACACAAATCTTGTCATTTTAACCATTTTTAAATGTATAATTCAGTGGCAATAATTACATCTACAATGCTGTATGACCGTCACTACTATCGATTTCCAAAACTTTTCATCACCAAGCAGTTTTAAACAAGTGATACGTGTTGTCCATGTTCCTTCCCTTCTGCTTCCCATTGCTGCTTGTACCTGAATCAATTTGGAGTTCTGGGTGCAAGGAAGAATTGGTGGGTGGGGGGCAGGGGACTCACAAATGGGCAGACAACCAACTTTGCATTGGTTGTAACATTTTCCAGGATAAGTCTCCACTCTGCATATGAGTTTTGCACAGTGGGATGGAAAAGGGGTGATGTTTTAATAACAATGACCTTTTCACATTTTGGGAAGTGGTGAAGAATTATTTTGGAGAATGCCTCTTCTTCAGTTTTAGAGAACACTGTTATAGGCTTTCTGGTTTCTTCATCAGAACGTGAAGAATGAGGGACCTTGAGTCTAGAGTCAGAGTAACTACGAAAAAGGAGTCCATTCTGATTTGCAGAGGGCCCAGCCACAGAGCAGCAGGCAGGGCCCAAGGAGGGAGGCCCGAGAAACTCCACGCAGGGACTTCTGGCATTAGCGCTCACGTTTTCCTTTTCTACGTTGAGATGCCCTTATAGTAGGTGGTGTCAAGTGTTCGGTAAACCTTGTCAACTGCATCCCAATGCCAGCTTTGTTCTGTAGTGACTTGGGTAAAAACAGGAGTTCAGGAGAAGGTAGAAAAGAAGTCTGAAAAAGCAATTTCAGGGTACCAAGAAATGATCAGTCCATATAGGCAGATCCACGAGTGGGAGGAGTGGAAACAAATGCAGTGTGACTTCCAGTGGGTACAGGACTTTTTATTTTTTGAGGTGAAGAAAATGTTCTAAAATTAGACGGTAGTGACGGTTGTACAACTCTGTAAATAAACTAAAGATCACTAGTTGTACACTTAAATCAGGCAAAATTTATGGTATCTAAATTATATTTCAATGAGTTGTTTTTTTATTATTATTTTTTTTTTCTTAAATAGCGACAAGGTCTCGTTATGTTGCCCAGTCTGGTCTCAAACTCCTTGGCTCAAGTGATCCTCTCACCTCAGCCTCCCAAAATGCTGGGATTACAAGTGTGAGCCACCATGCCCAGCCTCAATGAAGCTGTTTTTTTTTTTTTTAAGTGATCATCAGTACAGCAGCCTGGAGCAGGAAGTAACCAGCAGCGCTGAGCTATGCTGCTAAGACAGGGCGGTGCTCAATGACTGCTTAGAAATACCAGTGCGGTTCTGTGCTTTCCAAGGTTATTATGTAAGGTGAAGGAGTAGGTCATATTATTTGAATATTAAAGGAGATATTGACCCAAAAGGCTGGATAGCTTTGGGTTACTTGGTTATAATAACAATTGAGACCTTTCTCTACTCTGCTTTTCTTTTTTTTTTGAGACGGAGTTTCGCTCTTGTTACCCAGGCTGGAGTGCAATGGCGCGATCTCGGCTCACCGCAACCTCTGCTTCCTGGGTTCAGGCAATTCTCCTGCCTCAGCCTCCTGAGTAGTTGGGATTACAGGCACGCGTCACCATGCCCAGCTCATTTTTTGTAGTTTTAGTAGAGACGGGGTTTCACCATGTTGACCAGGATGGTCTCGATCTCTTGACCCCGTGATCCACCCGCCTCGGCCTCCCAAAGTGCTGGGATTACAGGCGTGAGCCACCGCGCCGGGCCCTCTACTCTGCTTTTCATAGTACCTCACCTGTTCTCTTAGTTCCTAAAGTCTCACAAGCAGAAAACTACACACACACACACACACCCCACACGTTGCATCTAACAGTGTTGTATCCTCTTCTCTTCTGGCAACAGCAGAAAGGAGTGAATGCTAGAGCCGGGGTCCTCGTGGAGCTGCACAACTAACAAGGGTGAAGCTGCCGACTCTCACTTCTCCCACCTCCAGCTTTCCTATGTCAGCTTCTCACCGAGAGGCAGAATGGCACAGTGGGGAGACACGGGCCCTGAAGCCAGACTACCAGGGTTCATGTCAAATCCCAGACTTACAAGTTACTACCCATACCACCTAGGGCAAGTTATGTAGCCTCTCCATACTTCAGTTTACCTCTTGAATGATTGGGCTCATATTCATACCAACATGTAGGAATGTTGTGAGAATGAAATGAATTCATACATCTAAAACACTTAGAACTGAACCTGGCAATAGCAGGCATGCTAAAATAAGCACTGGGTATTTATTATTATTATATTACTCATAGTAGTATGCAATTCATAATATCCTGCAATCTCCAGTGAATTTGTGAACCAAAAATGTAGGAATCAACTGACTTGCAAATGGAAGAGAATGAGAGTAGGTAAACTCACGGGTTATTTAGGACTATGGGTGGTACATGCTAGAGAGTGATTTGCAAGGAACCAAAGAAGCCTATCTAGTCCCTAGTTGGATGCAAGGGCCAACAGGGAGCTGGTTTGTGTTTCTTGCTGGAGAAAATCAGAACATCCCTGGAGAAAATCAGAACCAAAACCAAACAAACAATAACTCTCTTTTGGTCCTCTACCCAACCCTGCTTGATGAGAGCCATTAATTTATGTTTATGTCTCTTGGGACTATTTGGGTTGCACGTATCAGGAGTTCCAACTCAAAATGGCTTAAGCAATTAACAACAACAACAACAAAGACTTTGTTTTATGTAACTGACAATCTGAGGAAAAGTGCAAACTCAAGGTGAAAGTCAGCTTAATACCAGGGCCAATGAAGATCACTAAGACTCGGTCTCCTGAGAAACCCATACCCCACCCCGCCCACTTCTCTGTGTTGTTTCCTTCCTATTACATGTTTTCCTCATGGCAAGATGGCAACAGCACCTCTGCTTTACCCTACTCCATCCTCCTAGGTACAAATCCATTGAGAAATAAATATGCAACCTAATTAAGTCTTGCCAAAAGCATCCTTGCACCTCATTGGCTCTGACCAGGTCCCATGACTGTCACTGAACTATCCTTGGTAGCCAAGTGGAGGAAATACTTTGGATTGGCTGGAATCTCATTCTGAGCGGCAGGGATGGAGTCAACACCATATGAACAACCTGAGCTCAGAGCGGGACGGGAATGATTTCCCAGGAGGGATTTGGGATTCTATTTTACCGGCTGTATGTCCTGCTATTCTGTTATACTCTGTTCTGTTCACAGGTTCTCTTCCAACCCCTACTGTCTTATCTTAGGAGCAGAACAAAGCCGACAAGCCAATAAATATATTCAGAATAGAAAGTGCTTGTGATGTATGTAAGGGGGAGGGGACATAGTCTGGGAGAGGGTACCATTTTAGTAGATGCTGGGTTGAAGTCCATCCTGGCAGATCTAACATGGTGTCTGGAGACTAAGGCAACGGATGAGTCAGGCTAGCAGTCATCACTGGGAAATTAACATGAAAAATACAAACATCAGAGAAGGTGGTTGAAACATGGTAAAAGAAAATCCAGAAGTGGAAGAGACTTGGGTTATGAAGAAGTGAAGCACTCCAAGAAGAAGAAGGGGGGTAACTGATACTAATCACAGCTGTCGTGGCACACCAATCTTAACATGCATGGACTCTTGCTCACAATGCACTTGGATTTGGATGCTACCCGCATGTATGTGTCACCGCAGCTGAGTGTTGAAGTGGGCAACACTCAACATGCGATGTGGGAGGGTGGGAGTGACAAGAAGGGCCAGTGGCTTTGGACACTTTTGCTTTCTCTTGGAAGCTTCCTTAAGAATGTCTAGGTTCCCTTCACAACTTCTGTTTTTACAGAAATTGAGCAGACTTTTCAAGTCTTCACCCAGGACTTCTGGTTACGGCTTCAATATGTAAAGAACTTAGAAGTGGTTCCTACCATCCTTACAACAAGAAAAAAGATGAACAAAATCTGAGAAATCAATGAGATTTCTTGGACCAATCAGAGAACTGAGGTCACCGGGCAAATTGCCACCCCTAAATGTGAAGAGAGGTAAATCCCAAAAGTTTATAGCTGAGATCTCCTTACCTGGATCAGAGGTCACTGGAGCCATTGGTCAAAACACTTAAACGGTAATTTTGATAAATTTCTGGAGGCTTAATATGGACTATTGAGAGAGGGAGAAATTCCTGAGGGTCACATTTTCATGGGCCTGACCTCCAGGAGCCCCACAGGTGGTGAAGAGTTGAGAAGGCGCCCCTTGCCCCCTGGTCAGGGGAGGGGAGAGTAATCACTGTGATTACGAGAGCACTCCCCGTTACAATACCAGGGACAATTTTACTAAGACTTGGCTGGGTACAGTGGCTCACGTCTGTAATCCCAGCACTTTGGGAGGCCAAGGCGGGAGGATCAGCTGAGGTCAGGAGTTTGAGACCAGCCTGGCCAACATGGTGAAACCTTGTCTCTACTAAAAATACAAAAATTAGCTGGGCATAGTTGGGAAACAGTGCGGGGGTGCCTGTAATCCCAGCTACTTGGAAGGCTGAGGCAGGAGAATCACCTGAACCCAGGAGGGGTAGGTTGCAGTGAGCCAAGATGGCAACAGCACCTCTGCTTTACCCTACTCCATCCTCCTAGGTACAAATCCATTGAGAAAAAAATATGCAACCTAATTAAGTCTTGCCAAAAGCATCCTTGCATCTCATTGGCTCTGACCAGGTCCCATGACTGTCACGGAACTAACCTTGGAATTAGTAATTGCTGGAGGCTGGAGGATTGGGAAGAAATGGGTAGTAAATACTCCAGCCTCGGCAACAGAGTGAGACTCTGTTTAAAAAAAAAAAAGATTACTAAGACTCAGGCTAGTGACTCCCAGGGTCAAAGGCTCCCCAGAGCCTTATTCCACCTGGGGAAAGGGCATCTCTCCCATTCCAGGCTCCTCTAGCCTTCCTGTCTCATGTAAAGAGAGGGGGGAAAGGCCAGGAAACACTTGTGAAGGTCAGGGACTAGGGACACAGGCCTACTAAAAGGCTGAAGTTTAATGAGATTGCAGAACATTTCCCCTTCCCCAGAGTTTACCACCACATCCACAGGCTCCAGTTTAATCACAATGGATTCCACCTGAAAGAGTGGCATTGTGCCTGACTCTAAGGAAGGACGAGTTCTCAGGGAAGCCCAAAGACAACAGGGAGACAAAACAAGGATGCTAGAGAAAGCTTGTAGCCTCTGGCACCTGCACCTACAGCCGCAGCAGACATTCAACAGAACCTGATTTCTAGCCAGATTAGCATGCAGTTTCACACTAGAGGCCTGTTTGCCTCTGTTTCTGTTTTCTAATACAGCATGTAACTTCCAAGAAAAAAATTATAAGACATGCTAAATAGGTGAGGAAAATTCTGAAGAGACAAAGTAAATATCAGAACTAGATTCAGATATAACACAGATTCTGGAATTATCAGACAGGAATTTAAAATAATTGTGATTAATATGGTAAGGTCTCTAATGGGAAAAGCAGCCACCTCCAAGAGCAGATGGGTAATGGAAACAGAGAAAAGGAAATCTAAGAATCAAAAGGAAATGCTGGAAGTTAACAATTGACACTGTGACAGAAAATGAAGGCCTTTGACGGGTTCTTCTAAAGACTCAACACAGCCAGAGAAAGAATCAGTGAGCTTGAACGTAGGGCAATAGAAAATTCCCAAACTGAAATGCAGAAAAGTCTTCAGTCAGTTAAGGACTTAAGAGTTTCACCCACTTTTGTCTTCGTGAAGTATTGCTATTAGTCACTTAGACCACGGTGTCCTCTGACAGTGAGTGACTGCTTTTGTAGGACTGCTCCTCTCACAGGAGCTCAGGTCAGTGCTCAGCTCTGCTCAGCAACCCCAGTAACATTCACGCACCCTCTCACCTACGCAGTTCTGGGCAGTCATTGCCTCAGTGTTTCTTATTTATCTGTTTGTTTATTTGTTTGTTTTTGAGACAGGGTCTCACTCTGTCACCCAGGCTGGAGTGCAGTGGCATGGTCACGGCTCATTGCAGGCTCAACGTCCCTGGGCTCAGGTGATCCTCTCCCCTCAGCCTCCCAGGTAGATGGGACGATAAGCACACACCCCTATGTCTGGCTATTTTTTTTGTATTTTTTGTAGAGGCAGGACTTCGCCATATTGCTCAGGCTGGTCTTGAACTCCTGGGCCCAAATGATCTGCCTGCCTCAGCCTCCCAAAGTGCTGGGATTATAAGTGTCAGCCATTGTCCCCAGCCTTGCCCCAGTGTGACTGATCTTTCTGATTGATCTCATCCTCAATCATAGAGATCTAGGCTTAGACACAGTGGTTCATGCCTATAATTCCAATGCTTTAGGAGGCTGAGGTAAGAGGATTGCTTGAGACTAGGAGTTCGAGATCAGCCTAGGCAACATGGTGAGACCTTCTTCTCTACAAAAAAAATGTTTTTAATTGGCCAGGTGTGGTGGCATGCAGCTATACTTTCAGCTACTCAGGAGGCTGAGGTGGGAGGATCACTTGAGCCCAGGAGTTTGAGGCTGCAGTGAACTATGATGGCACCACTGCACTACAGCCTAGGAGACGGAGCAAGACCTGTCTCAATAAAATAAAATAAAACAAAATAAAGCTAGACAGCATTTGGGGGGCCAGCATTGAGAAGGTCTGTCTGACATCAAGCTATGTTTTAGAGACAGATTCCAGTTGGGAAATGACAGGTAAGCGTGAGGCTGGGCCTCAGCCATGAAGAATTGATATAGGGACAGGTTGTCCAAGCAGGGGCCCAGTTGGGTACTGGGTGGGGGTGTAATTTCAGAAACAAGGGAGAATCCAAGTTGTCAGAGTGGGGTAGACTGACAAAGACTGGATCAGTCTAGCAGCAGTGGCAAGTGAATTCCAGTGAGGTCCCACCTATACCGATATCCGGGAGCCGGTCAGAAGCCCCCTGCCTGCCTGATGCAAGGCCTTACCAGAGCCCGAAGGTCAGGGTGAACCAGAGTCTTGGATTGCCTCCAGTGCTACTGACAGTGGAGGAAGGATTCCTTTTATGTGTCAGCTTGGCTAGGCTGTGGTATCCAGTGTTTGGTCAAATAGCGTCTAGATGTTGCTGCGAAGACATTTGTAAGATGTATCATCTAATTAGCTGAAGGCCTACAGACCAAAGAGTAAGGTTTCCAGAAGTAGCAACATCAATTCTGCCTCAAGATTGCAGCATGGAAACCCTGCCTGAGTTTCCTACCTGCCAGCATGGCCTATAGACTCAGACTGCCCCACAATCACCACTTCCTTAAAATCTCACTCTCTTATGGGTTCTGTTTCTCTAGAGAAGTCCAATAGAGTGTCTCCACAAGTTCATTGACAGCAAAGAGTTAATCCTTTTTGCTATAAAAAATGCAAACTCACATTTTTAACCAATGGAGATTTTTTTTTTTCAGTGAAAAACAATCATTCTGTCCACTTATCTGGCAGTGGTGTCCACAAGAAATACATACTTCATCCAACTTTGCTGCTTTTCATTAATTCTCAGCTTTCTATAGTTGTAACACGATGTTGCTCTTTGGCATGTTAGCATGAAAATAAATGCTTATTTTTGAAGAAGTCATCGTAACCCTGACAAACCATCTCTAACTGCAGCATGTGAGGTCTCCTACATCTTAAATGGCTGGTGGATGCACCTCTGGCAACAGTCAATTGCCTGTGGAAACCAGCAAACCAGGGCCAATCACAAACCACAGTTCCACTTGCTCAGCCACTTGTGGAGCCAAACGGACGGAGCCGGAACTTCATTGTTGCTTCTGCTTTTTGCTTTGCTTTGATTTTTAGAAAAGAAAGAAAAATATAAGATGCTGCTCTCTGGGAATCTCAGCAACATGCTGGCACATCAGAGGGCCCCCTCATTCTCAAAGTATCTCTCCTGCCTGGAGCTCACAGAAAGCTTCCTCCTTGGTGGGTTTGAACATTTATTACTTCTCAGATTCCATATTAAGTGAAGTCTGGTGTGGATGGCTTTCATGCCTCAGTGCGATGCAGTGTTTTATCGTGTTTTGTTTGTGCGTGCGTTTGCTTTTGAGACAGGGTCTCACTGTGTTGCCCAGGCTGTAGTGTAGGGACACAATCAGAGCTCCCTATAGCCTTGATTTCCCGAGCTCAGGTGATCCTCCTACCACAGCCTCCTGAGTAGCTGGGACTACAGATGCCCACCACAATGCTTAGCTAATTTTTGGTGTTTTTGCAGAGATGGGGTTTCGCCGTGTTGCCCAGGCTTGCCTTGAACTCCTGAGCTCAAGCCATTTGCTTGCCCTGGCCTCCCAGGTTGCTGGGATTACAGGCATGAGCCACTGCACCAGGCCTTTAACAGCTTCCTTCACTGGAAGATGTGTTTCTGTTTTTGTTGTTGTTTCAAACCAAATAGCTTTGTTAATTTAGCAAGTTTCCAATGGTGTGGTCCCTACCCACCAGATACTGTGACCACATATTGGAGGCAGACACAAACCACTATACAGCAACAAGAGAACATGTGTCTAAAATAAATTTCTAACAATGTATCTTTTAATAGTTACACTCATACTTTATTTTGACAAAGTTAAGATAGAAAAATATCATAATGTGAATATAGCAGTTGCTCTTTTGGTAACGTGGTTGGGGATATGCAGTGCAACTTGAAAGGGATTGCTTTACAGGTGGCCCTCTTCCGACTGGGTTTCAGTTAATTCTGAATTATATTCCAGCCATTGCATTTGCTTGAAAGAATATTGGACACAGTGAAAAAGAGAATAGGTTTGGCATTCAATAATAAATATTATAAAGCAATGAACCAAAACAACTTTCAAAATAATTACTAAAAGCAAACTTTAGACTTCATGATTAACGCTAAGAACTCATATTTTCAAAATAGCTTTAACAGTTTCTATCACCATATAATAGAATAGTTGGACACTTATTTTAAAAAACGAGTGAGTAGAATCTGAGTAAATATGGTATTTCAGATGACTATACACAGTAAACATCAATTCAGTATATTTATATATCATTTCAGCAATATACTCTTTGCCCGCTTGGCGATAAAAACTAGTTCTGTCATCAAAAATGCATCCCTGAATGTCATCTTTGAACTTACTAAGCACTGTCTCATTTCTACACTCCATCTTTGGAGGGGGTGGCTTAGGGACTCTTGGTACATGCAGATATTTAGTTATGGCTATAATGACAAAAAATAAATGTGCCAGGAGTCTGAAGCAGAAACCGTTGCCTTACTTTGTTAAGTACCTTCACATTCTTTTGTCTCTGTGATGCCTCAGGTGAAGTCACACTAAATAATTCACACAGGTGCTAAATTTGTGGCTACCTGTCAGTACCTTTCAGCCTCTTTCTTTTCTTCCCTTTCCCATTCCGCAAAGAATAAAACGGGGAGGCCTCTCATGAAAACATGTCATTCTAACATATAAAATAAGTGTATGCACAAGGTACCTACTCTCCTTCTCAAGGACTGGGTAACTCCTCGTTTTCTATCAAATAATCCTTCTTCAAATACCTGGTTCCCCTAACCAACCTCCACACCTCGAGGTAAGCATCTTTTAACGACCTCCTGCTCCCTTCTTCACAGCTCCCAGCCACCAGCAGGACTCCTCGGGGGCCACGCCTGGCCTCTTGCCCACTTGGGCCACCTGCCGCCTCCGCACCTTCTGACCGGCCATTTCCTCCCTCCCCGGGCAGCTCCTCCATCACGAACGGCAGCTGGTCTCCACTTAGCTGCGCCTCTTCTCCCCGGGGCTGGGCCTCCAGGTCCTCGTAATTGCTTTGTTTTCTGGTCTCCATGAACTTGGCCACACAGTAAATGATGGAGCCCAGGGTGTTCACCACCACACCAGCAATAAACAGAGAGGTGGGCTCCACGTCGCTGAAGGCCACCATGCCCACCGTGATGGTGGCAATACTCTTCACCACGCCCACGAAGCTGGTGGTCACGGCTGAGTTGATGTAGGTGCAGTGCAGAGTGGTAAAGTTCATGGCGCAGCCGATCAGGATACAGGCCACGAAGATGCAGACCATGGCCGGGTCCTTCCAGCCCGGGAAGGTCCAGGCGTGGATGGAGTCGGTGCTGGCAAAGGAGCAGATGACCAGCAGCGGGGTTGCGGAGACAGCGATGACATACTGCGCGGTGAGCGGCCCGTGCTCGGTGTCGGCGCTGGCCTTCTGGATGAGCACCAGGTAGGCGGCGTGGACCAGCACTGCCAGCACGCCCGTGACGTACCCGATGGGGTCACCCGTCAGGTCGCCGGCTCCTGTGGCGCAGGAGGAGGACAGCCGAGCCCGGGCGGGAAGGAAAAAGAGAGAAGACAGCAGGTTGGCGTGGGGCGGGGGCACCCACGGAGAAAACGCGTCGGGTAGGGAAAGCAGACTGGGTTCGCGCCCCAGCTCTGCCCACCGGATTCCTGAGTGACAGACCCCAGTCGTACCTCGGCCACCTGAGTCAAATGCGACAGCCAAACTCAGTGTCTAGTGCGCCTTCCCGCCATGTCCCCGGGTCACCCCATCTTCCCCTGTCCACGACAAAGGTCCCGGAGAGCGCACATGCCCTCGGGGAAGGTGCTGTGGCTTTCCCGAGCTGACACGGAAGTCACTCCGGCGCGTGGTACCTGCACCTCCCAGCCCCTGCCCCGTGGGGCACCAAAGGAAGAGGAAGCCTCAGCCAGTGGCCTGTAACCCAGAGCGGGCCAGGCGCTGGGGAGAACGCCTGTCCTGGCCCCCAGTGAAGCTTCCCCCTGCCCCGGCCTCTCGTCTCACTCAGCACCTGGGTCTGCTTCAGGCCTGCAGCCCCCGCGTGGCACCAGCCACTCTGCAGTAGCCCCGGGAGCCTAAGCTTCGCCCCCATCCCCCATCCCCATTCCAGCCCTTCGTGACCCAAGGAAGTTCACGGCCCCCTCCTTCCGGGTCGGTCCAGGCTTGGAGGACTCTAGCTCCCAGGCTCAGGCGGCTCTCCCACCTCTCCCGGAGGATGGGGTGACCGGGGAAGACCAGTGGAGGGGGCTGTGGGAAGAGCGATCCGGGTGAAGCAGGGGTGAGGGTCGGAAGCCAGGACCTTGGGGGCAGGAGGACTTGGGGAGAAGAAAGCCGGAGAGCTGCAAAGGGCTGGCTGGGTCCCGGAAGTCCCTATTGCGAGCTGAGAGACCACTCTCAAAGCTCTCCGCAGCTATCTGCCTCAGTTTCCCCATCTGGAAGTGAGGGCGTTGCACTCAGTGAACCCCGCGGTCTCTTCCCTGCTGGGCGGGGTGGGTGGGGTCGGCTGGGGTCGGCGCGAGGCCAGCTCACCTGCCAGGGCGGCGCCGCAGGTGGTGATGAGCACGGCCGCCAGCACCCCAGGCGAGGGCGCGCCGTTCTTGAGCACCAGGACGCCGATGAGCATGGTGACCAGGGGCAGGCAGCGCTTGAAGACCACGTACATGGGCAAGCTGAGGCCGCGCAGGGACCAGAGCGTGAGGCTGGACTGCAGCGTGGAGAGCACCGCGACCCCCGCGAAGGAGCGCGCCAGGCTCAGGCCGAAGGGGGGCACGGCGATGAGCCCTAGGCGCCGCAGCAGCTCCAGGCTCAGCGCCGCGGTGGAGCTGGTCAGGCACTGCACCAGGGTCAAGAAGGAGAACTGGTAGCGGCTGATGAGGAACTTGAGCAGGATGTTGAGGGAACCCGAGAAGACCCCGTGCGCGATGGCCACCGAGATGCCCAGCACGCGGCCCCGGCACAGCTGCCGCATCGCGCCGGCCCCGCCGCACCCAGCGGTGGCGGAGCTCCGCGACCTGCGCGCAGGGAGCCGGGAGGAGCCGAGCGAGGGCGGCGGGGGCGCCCGCCCGGCGCGGCGGCGAAGGGCAGGGGGCGCCGGCTCGGCTGCAGAGGGCAGCTCCGGCCAGGCGATCTAGCGGTTCGGCAGCTCGGCGTCCGACTGCCCCACAGCTCCAGGGAGGCAGTGACGAGGGCGGGGGACTCCGAAAAGTGGCAGGGGTGGGGGGGCCGGACTGAGAGGAGTGGCGGGAATCCTAGCGACAGCGATTTGTAAGTGGGTGGTGAGCCGCGATGGGTTGTGTCCCGCGCGGTTTCACCGTCAGGGACGCTCTTCGGAGGGAAGGAGGCGGCTGGGTGCCCCGGGGCGGCTGCCGCAGGGCGGGACGGGGCCTCTTCGGGCGCGGCGCCCCTCTCCCCCAACAGAGCCAGAGGCTCTCGCTTGCCCCTTCTTCCCGGCCGAAGTGCTTGAGTTGGAGGGACCCGGGACACAGCTAAAGATTTTAGAAACAACAGCGCATCAGGATCGAGCGCCGTTTATTGGTCGCAACAAGTGACTGCGCCCCCGGCCCCCTCGCCCCGGCGCTGCAGCAGCTTTTCCACCCACAGTCCCTCCCCGCGCAGCGGCAGGACCTCGTCCCATTGCTCGCCAGGGAAGCGAAAACCGTCGGTGCCGGCGGGCCCCCGAAGCTCCCGATCCCGTCTCCGACGCCCGGGCATCGCAGGAGGAACCCGCGGCCCGGGGCGCTGTCCCGGGGTGCTTCGGTGCCCAGAGGAGGGCCCCTTCCGGTGCCAGGCCACGCGCACCGCTCTCCGCGTGCCTTCCAGAGGGTGTCCTGGGATTATGCGCGCGGCTCCGGGGAAGCTTTCGGGGGGTGCAGTGGTCTCGCACGGGAGCGGAGCCTGGAAGCGGGGATCATATTCCAATTAAGGCAAATATATAAATAAGCAAACGCGCGGAAACCAAGTCTCTACCGCAAGTAGCCACCACCAGGAACTGAGGAGCTCGGGGGCGAGCTTCCCGAAGCGCGGGCGGCAAGATTGGCTGCGCTCGCAGAGTGGGGGAGTAGAGGGGAAGGGGGCGGGAACCCGGGGCCCCTCATCCTGCAGGTAGACTCCGCGTGGCGCTCTCTGGATCCCAGGGAAGGGATTGCAAAGAACCCTCACCCTGCGGGACCCTCGTGGGTTGCGTTGGGAAGCAGGACAACCGGGAGGCGGAGGGGTGGGGGAGTCACCACCTCTCTGGACCAGGGTACACCTTTGCACCGCAGAACTTGGGAACTGTGAGTTTCCTATTTGACTAGGAGAAAAAGGGAATTCTAATTTTGTGGAGGGAGTAAGGCTTCGGTGATTCTTTATTCAGAATTCATTTCTTTCCCTGGAAAGTAACCTGCGGACCTGTAGTTAAATCATCAGCAACAGAGGGTTTCGCCCAGCCGAGGTCACCGTCAAGAGCCAGTTTAGTTTTCAGGCGATCTGAAATTTGTGGCCTTGGCCAGGATTTGGCTGTAAGGGAAAGGTTCAAGATCAATGCTCCCCAGCACCCATGTCGTTCACCGCCAGCCGTTTGTTTTTCTTAGCCCGGGGATCGCAGCCTCCTAACCTTTTAACGCTGCATCACGTTGTCTTAATACACAGGATCCATTTCTCTCAGTTCTTCTGTTTTCTGCCCCTTACTTCCACCTCTGTGCTGAATGCGACACTTCAGCCCAGGTGTTGAAGTCGTGATTTACCGCAACAGGGGAAGAAAAAAAAATTACAGCTGAGATCAGCAGCACCTAGGCAGCCCTTCATTTGGGCCAGCATTTTGGGCTCTGAGTGCTCACTTCGGTGAGCTCGAGAGAGCTCGATGTCAATCAGTCCACCAGCTCGTGTGCCCAGCGCCTAGGAGGTCACCTCCCTGCCCCCGATAGGTGGGCACCCAAGAAAATGTTTGCGAATGGCCCAGGGTACCAACTTTCCAGGAATGGTTGGAAAGCATTATACTGAAACACGTGCTTCCGGTTCTCTGGGGAGCTCTTGGTTTTTGTTGCTAAAACTTGTGGTTACACGCCGCTGACTGTTTAAGTGACTCTATTTTTCTAGAGTTGATGTTATTTAGGAAATAATGAAGTCTGAAGCAGGAGTTCACATTCTGTGTGGTGGTATAACTGTATATTCAAAAATATTGATTAAAAACTCTGAAAATTAACTTTTTAAAGACATCAGCAAATAACAGATTTCTGCTTCTAGAGTCCATTCCAATGAAAGTATAACTGCTTTAAGCCATCCTAAGTGCATATTATTAATATAAAAAAGTGGCTGCACAGACCTACTTTTGGAATGATTCATTTCTGCCCGCAATTATAATTGCATCCATTTGTGATACTAACATTAGGTAAAAGATTTGGGGCTGATTCAGCTATCTTACTCTTCTCATTTAGGCAAGACAATTTAGCTTAATATTTGAAACCTACAGTAGCATAAAACAGAATATTTTCTCCACTTTGTTGCATATAATTCTTTTCTATAAGGGTTTTTTGTTGTTGTTGTTTTTTCAAAAGAACACCTTAACTCCCATCTCCCACAAAACCAGATACTAGATGAGCTCCTTTAAAAAATTGTGAAAAATTAAGAATAACATGTTTAGCAAAATTAAATTATCAAGATGAACATGAATGTAGATCTCAATAGCTATTTGACCTACTGGTATCAGGGTACCAAGGGTCTAGACTCAAACACATCATCTTTGGAACCACTCAATAAATACTAATGTCATTAAATAAATCTTTTAGTTTATCCATTCATTCAACAAACATACAGTACAGGTATTTTGTGCTAGGTAGTCTGTTAGCCACAGAGGGCTCAAAGATGAACACACTGGCTTCGTCCTTAGCAACAGTGGGATTGTGTGGCAGAAAAGAGGGGAGCACCAGGACAAGTACATCAACTTGACAGCAGTAGCAAAGAAGGCTTCCTGGAGAAGGAAATATGGTCTCTTTGAAATCTTTACTTATTTCATTGTTTTTAATTGTAAAAGTAACACATGCTCATTGTAGTATATAAAAGAAAAGCAAATTTATAAATATGTAAACAAATTTATAAATAAGTAAATCTTATTATAAAATAAGGATAAGTGCTCACCATCCCCAAGCCTACTGCACAGAGCTTGCTGTGCTTGGTGTGGAACCTTTCAGTCTTTTTTGTATCTGTGTTTATACACACACAAACTCCTCCTTTAAAAAAACAACAAAACTAGGATATCATATACATTTGTCTATAATTTCCTACTTTAAAAAGCGTATTATGGGCATTAACCTTCTAGATAGTTCCCAGTGATACCTGCTTCCCCATTCACATCCTTATGTTAACTCCTCCTGCGCTGTACCAGGGTTGGTCTGTGCAGCTAACAGAACCTGGCAGAAGTGATGGAGTTCACTCCTGACTTTAGGTTATAAAACACTGAGGCTTCCATCTTGGATGTCCTTTTTCTCTTGTATCACTGAATCTGGGGAAGCCAAATGCCACATTGTAGAGCATTCTTCCTATGGAGAATCCCATGTGGTGAGTAACTGAGACGGGGTTTTGCTCTTGTTGCCCAGGCTGGAGTACAACGTATTGATCTTGGCTCACTGAAACCTCTGCCTCCAGGGTTCAAGCAATTCTCCTGTCTCAGCCTCCTGAGCAGCTGGGACTACAAGTGTGCACCACCACACACAGCTAATTTTTTGTATTTTTAGTAAAGAAGGAGTTTCACCATGTTAGCCAGACTAGTCTCGAACTCCTGACCTCATGATCCGCCCACCTTGGCTCCCGAAGTGTTGGGATCACAGGCATGAGCCACCACACCCAGCCTTCTTAGTGATTTTTAAGAGCTTTTTGTAAAGTTTGGCTATTAACCATCCACTCTATATATGTTGCCAGCATAATGAAACGAAGTATATCTTTCTGTTATATCCTCTTTTAGCTTTGCTAGTGATGTACTTTGCAATTTTAGTTTTTGTATGTTGTCAATCTTCTTTAGTTATTTAATGTGACTTTTATTTATTTTATTATTATTATTTTAGATGGAGTTTGCTCTTGTAACCCAGGCTGGAGTGCAACAGCATGATCTCGGCTGTTGTTACCCAGGCTGGAGCCTCCGCCTCCTGGATTCAAGTGATTCTCCTGCCTCGGCCTCCCAAGTAGCTGGGATTACAAGCACCTATCACCACGTCTGGCTAATTTTTGTGTTATTAGTACAGACAGGATTTCACCATGTTGGCCAGGCTGGTCTCGAACTCCTGGCCTCAGGTGATCCACCTGCCTTGGCCTCCCAAAGTGCTGGGATTACAGATCTGAGCTACTGCCCACAACCTAATGTGACTTTTAAATAATGGGTAAGAATTTACCAAGCCAAGAGCAGGGCACTCCAGGCACATGGACCAGCTGAAAACCCGCATCACTTATATGAGGAATTTGTGAGCATGCTGGTGCTGCGTAAAGATGGGCGGTGCTGCAGACAGAGGCAGGTGCTATCCCTGGAGGACCCTGGCTGCTTGGTGAGTTGTCTTGAATTTTTTCCTATAGGCAGTCTTATAAGCAGAGAAAGGTTTTATACTGAAATTGATGTAATCAGATTGCATTTGAGATCAGTCTCCGGCAGCTGTGTAGAATAAGGTGGCTCTGAGGGCACAGAACTGGAAACAGACACCCCATTTAGGAAGCTGCTGCAATTGTCCAGAGAAAAGCTGATGATGGCTTGAACTGGGGCAATGGTGGTTGGATTGAGGGGAAGAGATAAAGGGAGCGGTGTTTAGGCGCTATCTTTGGTTTCAAAAGATCCATGATAGATCATCATTTGATGTATGCAGAGAAGTGGGAATAAGGGAAGAACCAAGGATGGCGTTTAGGTCTTTAGCTTGACCCAAATGAATCTTTTATAATAGCTTGACTTTTGACAACAAATGAAAAAGCATGTGCAGGAGGAAAAGCTGGGTTAGTGGGCAAGTGAGTTTGTTGGAACAAAACGAGTGCAAAGGCTTGCGGGAAACCCAGGTGGGGAAGGTAGGTGTATAGATTTGGGAGTATTCAGTATAAACATGAAAGTAAAACACATTTAAGTGGATTAGTATACACAAGGAGAAGCCTGTTAAGTAAGAAATTTTAATTCATTTTTGGAAGAGCCAAATTATTACTAAGATACACAGTTAAGAAGTGCCAAAGGCAGAAAGGACAGTTGACTCAGCCTGGATCTCCCTGAACCTGATGGACCTGGTAGGGTCACTAGACTCAGGCTCAGCTTAGCTCTTGAGACTTGGAAACTCAATTCTGTCAAATCTCTCAGGAATAATCAGGTTCTACTCACCAGAAGTTCTACACCTTAACTATTTTTCAGTGTGCCAATTTCTGTTATTCCTAAGAAAAGGGGGCTATGTGGCAGGACCATGGGTTTGGATTCAATCATTCCAGATTTCAAATTCGTTTCATTTCTTGGCTACTATGACTCCTGAGAACACTGGCTTCCTTGTCCTGAAAACAAGGAGGGCTACCTTGCAGGGATGTTATAGGGATTAAAAGTGATAACATATATAAAGCATCTCACACGGTGCCCTGATCACAGATCTGTAACTGAGTTCCCTTTTCCTCTATCCACTCTTTAGTGCTGTTCTGTCACTGCAGGTGCAGGAGGAGCTTGGGGGAGGCAGATAAAAGCTGAGCTCAGCAGCCAGGGGACAAATGCTGATTTCCCAACCTGGAAAGAATGACTGGTCATCCTCTAAAGTCCAAAAGCTGCTTAGCTTGTGAGTTACCAAGAATTCAAAAATCTTGCACATTGTCATTTAGGAAAGAATCCAGGTTTGCTCCTTAGAGTTTTCCAATTCTAGTTCTAGGGAACCAACTGGATAAGCATTCATCCACTCTCATATTGACAGACTCCAAGAACCTGAGTTATATATCATGAAGCCAGTGTTCTAACATCCCTGGAATAGAGGGGAAAAAAATAAAACAAGGGAGAGGTTAGTTTTTAAATTACAAGTTTTTGTTTTAAAAGATACATAATAGATCATTTTGTTAATAAAATCTCTTGCGTTCTATAAAGAAAAAATTTCATTACAAATATTATCTGGGTTAGATATATTTGAGACAAAGTGTCACTCTGTCACCCAGGCCAGAATGCCATAGCCTGGGTCACTGCAGCCTCAACCTCCCAGGCTCAAGTGATCCTCCTGCCTTAGCCTCCCAAGTATCTGGGACTACAGGCGTATACCACCATGTCTGACTAGGTTGGGTCGGATACTTTTAAAGGTCTATCACAAATTCTGCTGATACAGAGAACACCCATTGTGGACCCACTTCTACTAACCACAGCTTGGTATAACGCCATTTGTTCCTAAAAGGCAAGCAGCAAGAGAAAAGGTTCTGTGAAACTCATCAGTGTGACAGCTCTCAGGATGTGGTTGAGCACCATGTTCATTGCAATATACTTAGGTTAAGCCGTGTCTTCTTTATGGGGTCTCTCAAAAGCAATCTGTATTGCTGATCTAAGAATCAAAAAGAAGCTGAACACTGTGGCCTGTGCCTGGAGTCCCAGGTTACTGGGAGCCTGAAGTGGAAGGATGACTTGAGCCCAGGAGTTCAAGACCAGTTTTGGACAACACAGTGAGGCCCCACAGTGAGGCCCCCTTCTCAAAAAACAGAAAAAGAAAATTTTTTTAAATTTTCCATGAGACCATTTATTCATTCAACACATAGTTGCTGAGCCCCTTCTGTGTACCAGACACGGTGCTAGGGCCAGGTCTGGCACTAGGACAGAGTCTGTCCTCTAGGCCATAGGCACTGAACTGTGTAACTGATCAGATTTCCCATGTATGAGGCTAGAAACCTTAGTAGCAACTCTTTGGCCCAGTCAGTGGTAACTGGACAGGACTTTGAGGTATGTATACTCAGGCCCCACTCCTGGCTCTGCTTTCTGTCTTTGTTTCCACCTTTTAATTTATGCTGTTTTGTTTTTATATCTTAAGTTGGCTTAAATGTTTTCTGCAACAACAAGGAAATATATAAAGAAGACAATTTACATATATTTTAGTTTATTTTTGCTCTGATTATTACAAGCATATTTTGTTCTTTAAAAAAAGAACTTAAGAATTATAATTGTTGCCATTTATAGCATATCTTATTATATAGGAAATATACGTGTTATGCAAAGTAGTTTTGCTTTTTCCCTTTTAACCTACTTTTTTGGTTTTTCTTTTTTCAGTTCATCTGCACCTAGAGCTTTTTCAAGAAAACTTAGGGATGTGGCAAGGAGCATGTATAGCAGGACTTAGGGCTGGTTTCAAGGGCAACAGCTAGAAGCCTTAGTAGGACCAAAAACTACTTGTTCAATTGACAGTTTTGAAAAATTTTGATATTAGAGGAGTGAGAAGACAAAATTATACAGTCATGGGTACAATATCTAAAAATATGTGAATAAATTTTTTTTTTTTTAAAGTAAGCTCTTAGCTCACAGCATTCCATGTTCTTAAAGCATGGCACCAGTCCTTGAGAGAATCTCATTCAGTCTATATGTCAAACACTGAGTAGATGCTCAATAAACAGCTACTAAATAAATAAATTAATTAAATGTATTCTAGTGCCATGTTACTGAATCACAGATATATCTATATTATATATAGTACTGTCTTCATATATACAATGTAATACAAAGAGAAGTCTTTTGGGGAAGTCATAAAATGATAAATGATCAACAGATATGCTTTATTTTTATTTTTATCCACAGCAGTGATTATATTTTACATCAAAATGACATAAATTAAAAATGAAACATATCACTATCTATATAAGTATAATCTACTGATCTCCCCTATTTTAATCCGTTTTATGACAGAGACATCTTAATAGATATTACAAGATATAACATAACATTAATTATTCCTTAGAATTTTAAGTAATATGGCTTATGTATCAGGCTTAATGAGTGAGCCAAAGTCCTTATCAGCTCCCTCAAAACTGATTCGAGGGTAAATTTGAAATATTTGAAATCTGAATAACATATAAAATCATAATGTCTATGTTTTCCATAGTTAATTTATTCGCTGTTAAGCGGTTCTTCAGCCAACATCCTCTGTCTCTAACCAGAGTAGTGTATCTCAAGCAGGAATAGTAAGACAAGCAGGGTCATATATCTTTATCGTTTCATCCCAAGAACAGTCAGCCACCTATAAAACAAAAATGAAATAAGAAGAAATGTATTTAGATGTACAAAAATTCAAAACCAGCAGTAAAAGCCCAAGTCATTTAGAGTGTCATAAATCATCCATTAGTAAACATATTTTGAATAAGAAAAACATAGGACTAAGTTTTTGATAAAAGGTCTATTTTCCCTTTTTTAAGATACATTTCAGGGATTATTTCCAATTGACTGAGGTTTCCTGCAAGAATGTTCCCCACCTTCACCCCATCATCTGAGATAAATGTTGAAAAGATACGTTCCCAGACTGTCGACAAGATGCTGTACTCAATATTGTGGGAATAGAGAGGAAGATAAAGTAAAGTTCTTGCCTTCAAAAAATGGCTCATTCAAGACTGAGTGTGGAAGGTGCACTAACAGACTCTTAGGGGGACTCTATGATTCCAACTGGGACAGTGTTGGACAACATCACAATGCCATGGCATTCCCACTGGCCCTCTGTAGGAGCCAGACATAAAAGACAAGGACATTCACATCTACAAAGCCATAGGGAAACATAAAGGGAAGAAAGTCCATGGTGTTCAGGAACTATGCATTAAAAATTTAGTGAGTGTAGCAATGTCTCAGGGTATAAAATTAATAGATGAAAATCAATTTTATTTCTGTATACTAGTTTTTTAATAGAAATGGATGAGGCTGTTTTTGTTTTAATCTATGTGGAAATGTACAGGACTTAGCCAAAAGAATCTTGAAAAGAAACAGCAAAGCTGCACGACTTAACATTAGCTGACCTACAGGCTTAACATGAAACTACTGTAACCAAGACAGTGCAGGATTAGGTAAAGACAAGGAGACGAAAGGAAGAGAACGGAGCTCAGGAACAGGCCCTACACTTGGACCAATGTTTTTCAACCAGGGTACCAAAACAACTCAAGAGCAAAAGGAAAAGTCTTTTCAATAAATGGTGGTAGAACAATGGAATGCCCAAATGGAAAAAAGTGAATCCTGACCCCAACTTTGCACACAAAAATGAATTTGAGATGGACCATAGACGTAAATATAAAAGCAAGCAGTATAACACTTTTAGAAAAAAATATATGAAATAACTAATAGACTGAGCAGAATAACATGTAACAGAATGATGGTGGGAAGATGGGGAACAGCATTCTTTTCTTTTTAAAAAAAAAAAAAAAACAGGAAAATATATTCTCAATACAGAGGTAAAAAAAGATTTTTTAGGAATACAGAAAGTAATAACAACAAAAATTTGGCAAGTTACACTCAATCAAAAATAAAGCTTTTGCTCATCAAAAGACACTGTTAAGAAAATGAACAAGCAAGACACAGTTATATAAAATATTCATAAAATATACACCTGACAAATAACTGTATCCGGAATACATAAAGAACCAATACAACTCAATAATAAAAGACAAATCAAATAAAAATGATGGGCAAAAGTAAGCACATAAAAAAATGCTCAACATCATTAGGCATGAAGGAAATGCAGATAAAAATGACAATAAGATACCATCATCTACTCACTAGGATGGCTAAAATTAAAGATTGACAACACCAAATGTCAGCAGGGATGAGGAACAGCTGTGACTGCATGTATTGCTGGTAGGGATGTACACCGTACCACCATTTTCGAAAACAATTTGGCCGTTTCTTACCAAGCTAAACACATACTTATTTTTTGACCCAGTAATTCCACTCCCAGATGTTTGTCCAAGAAAAATGAATACATTTGTTTACAAAACTATGTATACAAGAATGTTCATAGCAATTTCATTCACAATAGCAAAAAAATCAAAAACAAGGCTGAGCACAATGGTTCATTCCTGTAATCCCATCACTTTGGGAGACCGAGGTGGGTGGATCATCTCAGGTCAGGAGTTTGAGACCAGCCTGGTGAAACCCTGACTCTACTAAAAATACATGAAATTAGCTGGGTGTGGTGGTGCCCACCTGTAATCCCAGCTATTAGGGGGGCTGAGGTGGGAGAATCGAATGAACCTGGGAGGCACAGGTTGCAGTGAGCTGAGATAGTGACACTGTACTCCAGCCTGGGCGACAGAGTAAAACTCTGTCTCAAAAACAGAAAAGAAAAGAAAAGCCTTCTGCCGCAGGATTTTGACGTGCACCTGTGAGATTTGGGTCTTTTCCTAAGTCGGTGCTCACCAAAGAGAAAGCCATGTTCAGTTCGAGTGCCAAGATCGTGAAGCCCAATGGCGAGAAGCCAGACAAGTGGAGTCTGGCATTTCCCAGGCTCTTCTGGAGCTGGAGATGAACTCAGGCCTCAAGGCTCAGCTCAGGGAGCTGAATATTACGGCAGCCAAGGAAACTGAAGTTGGTGGTGGCTGGAAAGCTATTATAATCTTTGTTCCCATTCGTCAACTAAAATCTTTCCAGAAAATCCAAGTCTGGCTAGTACGCGAAGTGGAGAAAATGTTCAGTGGGAAGCATGTTGTCTTTATCGCTCAGAGGAGAATTCTGCCTAAGCCAACTCGAAAAAGCTGTACAAAAAATAAGCAAAAGTGTCCCAGAAGCCGTACTCTGACAGCTGTGCATGACGCAATCCTTGAGGACTTGGTCTTCCCAAGCAAAATTGTGGGCAAGAGAATCCGCATGAAACTGGATGGCAGTCGGCTCATAAACGTTCATTTGGACAGAGCACAGCAGAACAATGTGGAACACAAGGTTGAAACTTTTTCTGGTGTCTATAAGAAGAAGCTCACAGGCAAGGATGTTTATTTTGAATTCCCAGAGTTTCAACTGTAAACAAAATGACTAAATAATATATTTGCAGTTAAAAGAAAAGGAAAATAACCAAAATACCAACTAACAAAAAATCAATAACAAATCGGAGTAAATTCATACAACAGAATGTGCTCAGCAAAACAAAGGGAGGAATTGCTAACAGGCTCAGCACCATGGATGAAGCTCATAGATAAGAGGTCAGAAACAAGTGAGAACATACAGAAGAGTTCCTTATAGAGAAGTCTAAGACAGGCAAAACTCATCTAAGGTTAAAAAAATCAGAACAATGTTACTCTACTCACATGGAGGGAGGGGTGTGGATGGGGAGATTGGAAAGGCATAAAAAGGAAACTGGGAGAAAGATCAAATAATTGGGATGTTGTGATCAAATAATTGGGATCTGTCAAAAATGTCTAATATTTGTAAATTTCAATATATGTTAATTATACCTTAAAATAGTAAAAATAATGTTAACGATAACTAAACAAGAGGTGCGAGTACAGGAATAAATAAAATAAGAATGTTGATAGTTGCTCAAGCTAAGTAATGAAGTTCATTATCCTATTGTGTTACTTTGTATGTTTTCCACAATTAAAAAAGAAAAAAATGTAGAAAAAAGAGAAGAAAAAATATGAAAGATGAAGTAGCAAGAGAGAGATTTTGACCAAAACTACTTGCACTCCATTTCCCATTCTTTCATGGTTATTACAAAGGCTGAAAATTACACAAGAGAACCCCCGTTTTGACTAATGTAATTTCTTAGCTATCACTAAGTTTGAATACAAGAACCATTCAAATTAATCAGAGTAATACTAACTCCTTATCATTGACTAGCAATGTTCTGAGATCAGAATCCAAATTACAGAGAGCATTAGAAACTTTTTAGTCAAAAAATTTAAAAACCACACTCTTCAACATCTGGTTGCTGCCCACTTCTTCATTTCTCATTGTACCAGGCTCACACCTCAAATCCAAGTATGCTGTTCATGCCTCTTTGTTCTTGTTCCTTTACTGATCCCTTCCCCTTAACAACTCTTTTCCTTTTCTGTCGGCTCCTCTGTCCCCTCTTGCTCTGCCAGAGATGTCTCTCTTTTTAAGAATCAGTTTAGGCATCACCACCTCTACAAAGCCATTCATAGTACCCATAATACTTGATTGTACGTATTTTACCCACTGAAGACAAAGAGTTGTCTTCAGCTCTTTGAGGGCATGGACCATGTCTTCTTAGAACATAACTCAATGAATATTAGTTCAACAAATTAATTTTATAGATTAAGATTTCAGGGATTAACTCTGTCCTCACGTTCACACTAGAGTAGCAGAGCCACAACCAGAATCTAAACCTGTTGAATGTATCCACTAAAAACAGTGCCTCGTAGAAAAGGCAAAATGAAAATCATTATTTGCCTAATCTTGCAGTTTTAAGTTTTTATACCATGGGACACAAAGATCATTATATTAAATTATACCTGTCTCATCTATGCATATTTTTTCAAGGGTTGGGCCTTTCCACATGTTAAACATCAACTACTAGAGAGAAGAGAATCAGAGAAATAATACTTAGGTTTCTAGTGCAAGGTATCTATAAATTGTGTTTCCACAACCTTATTCAGCACTCTTCAATCCAGATTCTTATTTACTCAGGACTCATAATAACTACCAAATGTCAAGGCCACTGATTCAGCAAATGTTCATAAATCTATACTTAATTGGTAATATAAGCTAGATCTAAAACTGCAATGATATAAAATTATGAATAGATTAATTCAAATTGATGCAAATAACATTTCTCTATTTGTTAATTAAACCCTATCTGGCTCTACAAATTTAAACAAGCTAACAATAAAGAAAATAATAATAACAAGGTAAGAAAAAAAAAAGCACTTCATTAACAAAGAGGCTCCAGATTCTCCAAGGTTGCCACTATAGGAACTTCCTGGTAAGGAAAAACTTCTTGTGCCATGTGATCCCCAAGGGATCTCTTAGTCACTATCATCACCACTGCACTGGCTTCTGGTAGCACTGCTTCCCCTCTAATTCCAGAGCTGAAAGTAAACACGGGTTCTTTCTTAATGCTCCATGGTATCTGTCTGTGGTCAGCCTAAGAGACATTTTAAAAAGACTGTACTAAAAATAAGGGCTAACAAAAAGACACACATTAAAAAAAAAAAGACTTTGTTAAAAAAAAAAAAGTGTTAACAGAAAAAGTAAGTAATGAAAATGGCATGAAAATAAATAATCATCTGCTTTATAGGATGAGGGACACTCGTTCTTTAGCTTGTCAAACAAAGACGCATCTTTCCTGGCTCCCAGACTGCTTCCTCATGACAAAAGCTTCCCCTCCCATCCCCAAGAATGCATACCTGCCCCTGAAGACTCCTTCAAGGCCAGCCTCAGGATACAGAATGAGAAAGATGATAATAGGAATCTCCTTTCCCACCTACCCAAGATTCTCTTTGTCAGTTTCAGTCCCTTATATGTGAACCCACTTCTTTGCCCATTATCTTGCTATCAGAAAAACTGTGAAAGACTGAAACCAGAAACAAGATGAGTAAGTGTCCTTTCAGGGGGAGGCTGGCATTCCTTTAGGGACCATATGGGTTACCTGCTTCTACAGAGCTCTGTGCATTTCACTTTCTGACTAGATTACTTTACAACTCTGCAGATTACAGAAAACCGACAGCAATGCAAATGATTCCCATCCATTAAAGTTGCAAGGGAATGCTGTCTTCTAGAGATGCAACTGATGCCACCCCCAACTCCTGCAAGAGATGACTCCAAACTTTAGGTCTTATTTCCCTGTAGATAGTCCAGTTTTGCACCTATTAGTAAATTCATTTCAGCACTCAATGATTGCCTGTGTCTGTTCTTCAGTTCCTTTAAGCTAGCTGTAAAATCTTTGAGTTACATAAACGAGTTAACTAAAATCTTTGATACATCTTCATACTATGAGAGTCATGTCACCACTTTGAAAATTATCCTTTAACATGGTCACATACGGGGATTCAGTTTACTATCTCAAAGGGGTAACCATTATTTCAACGAAACATAATAACTCTTGCTTTCTTATAGGACATACACAGTGAGTAACAGAAAAACCGCTTCATTAACAGAACAAACATTATGAAATGGGGAAAAGGGGCAGATAATTATACTTAAAAAAGAGGCTGAGAATAACTGCTAAAATTGAATATGAAATTAAAGGCAAATAATTATATAAGATACACAGATATGATCAATTTAGCAGCTCATCAGAGGATATAAAAGTTTTTTCTAGTACTTGACTATAAGAGAAATATGTAATAGGCCCCTATTACAAAAATTACTCAGTGCCAACAGAACAGCTTTATAAAAAAATATATCTTACTTCATATGGCTGTAAAAAACCCAACATCTCAACTCTCTGGTAGACCAAAGGCATACATTAAACTATATTTAGTTTAACGGAGGCAATTCTAGAAAGTGGTTGTTCTCAAGCTTTAGTGTGCATGAGAATCACCTGGCGGTCACACAGACTGGTCCCCATCTCCCTTGCCTCAGGCTTCCAAGTGGGATCTTGGTTCCACACTGGGCTGATATACAGCCTGGGGTCTTGAAGCCAAGGTCTACAGATAGGCTTCAGAAAGTCCATACATGCAACATTTTGTGTATATTTCATTCTGGTGAGAAGGGAGAGAGAATCCATAATTTTCTTCAGATTCTCAACCTCTGACCCCAAACATGAATCCAGAGTATTCTTCAGCTGGGCATTGTAATCGTCTGCGGCCCTTTCCAAAATTCAGCTAGAACTGAGGACCTCTGATAAAGAGTATGACATGTATCAATTTTTTAACTGGGTTTTGTCATGTGAACTAAGATGAGATACTTGTGCAAGAATTTTTTTGTTGTTGACTAAAATAAATTCAAAACTTGGCCGGATTGAAATATTCTTCTTAAGGAAGAATTCTCTTCCTTTCCTGAGGAGAAAGAATAAGAATATGCCACTAATATAATGGAAAACACCTTGTGCCATATTTTTACATTTTTATTTAAAATTTAAGAATCAAATCTGATAGGTTAACATGAGATAGGAGGAGACAGAATTGGGAGGAGGACTTAGAGGTAACATGATTGAACTATCTTTAAACAAAAACCCAAGTCCTCCCTGAAGCATTCCTAAATCAAAAGTTTATGTAGCATCCTGGTCCTACTCTACATAAGCCAGGATCCAGAATTTCTGCTGAAAGACATGAGAAAATTTTATTAATCATTTAAGCTATGGTTAATGACAATATTTTTATTTACTTTCCTTGAGACTTGTACCCTGCTGAGTTCTAAATGGGCTGAGGTGGTTTATAGATTAAACCGCAAAAAAAAAAAAAGATTAAAAAAAAAAAAAAAAAAAACTCCAAAAAACAAAATCTGTACTAAAGGGAACAAATGGAGCAGAGGATTTCAAGCATCAGAGCTGAGCACATTGTAATACCGGCAAAATAACTTAGGCTCTATGCTTTATAACAATGAACGAGGAAGCAAAAGCATGCTAGGTAATATAGTTCTGTTTTCCAATAACATTCATGTATGTTTGTAAAAGCTAAACCTCAAAATAATTTTTTATTAAGAGTCAGGAACTGTATCTTGATTAAATCTGTAAATCCATATTCCTTGGGTTCTATATACAGTATACCTTTGATAAATGCTTGTTGACTAATCCATGTGTGAGCCATAGTGTTCTGCAAGACTTTGTTGAGCAGAGTGAGCCTCTCACATAATAAAAAGCATCCAATTAGGTGTGAGGTCAGAGACTGGGGTAAAAGCAACAAGTTTTATGGGATATGGAACATATATATTTTTTGTTTGTTTTTAATTTCAGGAATGTTATTTAGAGAAGTTTCACAGGGAGCTTTCCTTTGTGTCCTAGGAACTGTTTGTCAAATATTCCTCAGCATTACAAAGCTATCTAAAAGATAATCCATGTATACATCTATTCATCCACTTATTCAACAAAGTCTTATTACGAACCCCCCCCCCCGTGTCAGAAATATGTACAAGTTATGAAAATAAACATAATGGTCCTGGGTCTCTGGCCCCACAGATCTTAATCATAATGAAGAGACAGGTAAGCAAAGAGACACCTATCCTGCAGAGTAATATGTACAATGATCGAAGAATTATGGGGGTCCCATAAAAGCAGGCAAGGGGCCATTCTAATGGAATGTGAGGGAAGTGCCCACTTTCAGGAGGAAGTAATATCTAAGCTGAGGCTTAAAGGAGGAGCCTGCCAGACAGTATTTGTTGCTGTTTTTGGGTCAGGGGCACAATGGAAAAAAGGAAAATGTTCTAGGCAGTGGGATACATCAGGATAAATGAAGAACTAAGAGTTTTAGTTTTAAGGCAATTTAAATGTTTTAATTGCATTATAACTCCTCTGATGAAATTCAATCTTTCAAAAGGTGGCTTTTTTTTTTTTCTTTTTTTTTCTGAATCCCATGTAGGGTTTCTTGAAGGCCGAGGCATCTCGTTTGACCCTCTGCCCTAGCAGTATGAGTGTGCATATGGACACCGAAGGGCAGAAGTCTCCAGGCTCTACTGCTTCTGCCCAAGCATATATAAGTGGAAAATTTATTCCTTAACTCACAAGCCCCCACTATGGTACATTTCATACCTATGGCCTTCTGAATTTCCTTTAAGACCGAAATGCCAATCTTTTCCTAAAAACTCAGAATGAAAATTACCAACATTACAGAAAAAAATGGTTTGTCAAATATTATATTTCTTTACTTAAGGTAAAATTTGAAGAGAAATGAATCTTCATTATTATTTTAAAAGATGCTATCTACTAGGGTAGTAAAAAAATAAACTAACAGGGTAAGAGCCCATATAAGTTATATTTTTAATTATTTCATTTTCACTTTAATACAGCAAAATGAGTATTTCTATTGTAAGGATAGGCACACTAAGAAATATGAATTACTTGCTTTGAACTAATGTGCCAGTTTCTTCAGAACATATAATAAAGTTTGAAAAACTGAACAGAAATTTATTTTATGTCAATAAAGCCTATTCATTTCTAAACAGAGGTATGCATGGCATGTACATCAACACGTCTTCAAACATGGAATGCCAGAGAGCAACTGTATTAAACCAGTATTTCGGCATTTCCTATGTTCAAAATACTGGACTAAATACTACATAAATCCAAAGACAGTAAAAAAACAAGCATTCACTAAGAAGACTATAATAAAAATTTACCAATGGTAGATCAAATCATATGTACTGTAGGATATCTTCAATAATAATGGTCCCATAAATGTGGATTTTAGAGAAGGAAACATTATAATGGAAATATGATACTTTAAATACATGTGAAATTTAGAAAATGAATTTATATCCCTTAATTTTATCAATTCCCTCCACTTTATTAAAATGTTTACATGTGCAACTGATAAGGTAACTTATCTCAAATATTTTAATGTGATTGTTAGTAATAACCAAGAATTCCAAATGACTCATTAGGAGATTTACTTTATTAAGAAGCCTTCCATTTCCTATTTATCATTATACACTTTTTTTCTTAATTTTGTGGACAACTGCTTTTGCCCTTGGGAAACTTGTTCAATCTACTGTAATTATCTGTATGACATATGGCCTCTTTAGGAAAAATGAGTAAGAGAAACAGGCAGAAAGATATAGACAGAATGAAAAAAAATCACAGTCAATTCTACATTTTGAAAAAGCAGCCAAGACATTATATTGCAGTATATTAAATTTGGGGCTAAAGAAACATATTTTACTTACTCAACCAGCTTACAATAGAAAGTGACAATAGGAGAGAATATGGCTTATTATGATTATCATTATGGAGTTTATGTAAATGCAAGGAGAGAGAGTTGACCAATAAACTAAAAAAAATTCTTTTCATTAATTCATTCAATATCTATTTAGCACATATGTGTCAGGTAGTTTACACTAATCCACTGTGTATCTCCTGGCACTGAAGACAGTTGACACAAAATATTTCCTGAAGCAGAGAAGGAAAGAAGAGGAGGAATGAAAGGAGAGAAGAACTTAATTCTGGAGTCAAAAAGGCAGAAATAGTTTCCATAGGCAGAGACGGAGGAGAGCAAGAGAAATGGGTGAAAACATGGAGAGGACAAATAACAAAATGTAATTGTTCTGCAACAGAGAATTACATAGGATGGTGACAACTAAAATTAAAAAGGAAAACAGATTATATTGAATCTTGAAAGCCAGACTAAAAGTTCAGACTCTACACTGAAGGGAATGAATGGGCTTCCTCCTGAAGGTTTATGAGCAAAGATGACAATGATAAAAACGACAATTTAGCTGGATTGATCTGCAAATTAAAACTAGTATAGTATGCCAGGAGGCTAATGATCTGAGTGGTTTAAAAGCATCACAGGAGTGATTGACCATGAATTCCAAAGAGAGAAAGATAGGTTAGGAGGCAGATAAAGCAGCATCTGTATTGGATGACAAATGCCTTAAAAAAGAGACAGCAATAGGAAAAATGTATTCTGTTGCAGGAACATGATATGTCTGTCCATTTATTCCAGTCTTTTTTCAAAGGTCTCTTAGCAAAGTTACATAATTTTCTTATCTAGAGTCCTGTATATTTTTAATTTTTATTCTTTTGGAATCCTACACCCACAAACACACACATGCACGCGCACGCGCGCGCGCGCGCACACACATACACACACACAGTTTTTGTCGCCGTGTAAACGTAATTTTTCCCATTTTATTTTCTAACTGATAATTGTTATACCTATAGGGTATTCAATGTTGTATATTTATTTTAACTGACTTTCTCATTGGACTCTCTTATTATTTTAAGTAATATTATTATTAAAAATTATTACTTTTAAAGTTGATATATTTAATACTTAGATTATTCAATTTGACAATCATTTGAAGTACAAATGACAATAAAATGTTCTACCTTTAAAAAATTTACTCCATTTTGTTTTCTCCTATTACTAACTGGCCACACAATTTTTAGAACCATGTTGATTTACAGTGGTGATAATGGTAGTTTTCATCTTGCTCCTACCCTTAATGTATTTCAGGTCAAGCACTAACAAAATCAGATTTGCATTATGGAAACCTCTCCCTGGAAGCAACATGGAGAATCGACAGGATGATGGAAAAAGTCTAGATACCAGGTTTGAGATTGTTTGCAGTAATCCATGGTAAAGGTACAAATAAGTGCTTATCTAAGGCAGTGGAGGTAGAAAGGCATTGTCTGGATTTCAGAGATATTGGTGAGAAAGAATTCATAAACTCAATGCCAAGTTGAATTTAGGAAGTGCAAAGAGACAGGAAAACTAGGATGACTTCCCATATCTCTAGTATGGTTCCAAAATGCAATCAATTGACCAGGTTAGGAATACTTAAGGAAAAGCATCTACTCAGATTTCACAGTAAAGTCCACTGGATAAATGGGGCAAGTATCACTATCATAGAATTAAATGACAGCTTCAAGGAGAAGTTGCACCAAACTAAGAGGGCTAAGATTGAATATTGGAGAACATCCACTTTTGGAGTGATGGTGATAAAGATATTTAGCAAAAAGGTAAGGCAGAAGAGGTCAGCATGGTAGCACTGAAAAAAACAGGAGAGGAAGATTTTTTCAAATATCAAAATTATATAGCTAAATAAGAAAAAAATCTGAGAAAAGGTGAATTTGGTTTTCAGGAGTTTACTGGTGATCTTTTTGGGCTTAACTTCAATTGAATGATGAAAGGAAGATGGGTTTAAAAGAGAGTATAGATCCTGAGAAACTAAAAGCAAGAGGTCAATCTACTAATTCTAGATATTTAATAATAGAAGAGAAATAGAACTTACTGATAGTGAGACAGGACAGCGGGGTGAAGTAATGGTAAGCCCTATAGAGCTTTGAAAATAGAAGAATGGATTGAAGATCTAAAAATAGTGGATAAGTGAAGAAGCAAAGATGTGGATGAGGGAACCAGTGAGAAAATTAGGAACCCACTGGAAGGTTGGGGAAAAAAGAGAGATAAAATGCAAACATTTTGGGGTGACAGAGACAGAAGAAGATGCTCATTCCTGGGAACTCTCTTTTAACAGTAAGTAGGACATAAGGTCAAATGTCTGATACTGACACTGAAAAAGGTTGAGGAAAGATATGGTGGAGGATGTGCTAAAAAATCAGAAAGGCTTCAAAGGTAAATTGAGTAGGACCAAGAGTTGAAATGAAGTTTTTAAAAAAAGTAATCTGAAGTGTGCCTACTCATTACATTTGCTGGATTTTTAGAAGCAATGCTTCATAGTCAAGAGAAAGACAACTGAATAGGAAAGTGAGTGATTCAGGAATGGGAGCTCAGAGGCAGATGTCAACAGTAAAGGGATGCTATAATTGCAAGAGGTGTGTATTAGTCTGTTTTCATGCTGCTGATAAAAACATACCTGAGAATGGGAAGAAAAATAGGTTTAATGGACTTACAGTTCCACATGGCTGGGGAGGCCTCATAATCACAGCAGAAGACAACAGGAGCAAGTCATGTCTTACATGGATGGCAGCAGGCAAAAAAAAAAAAAAAAAAAAGAGCTTGTGCAGGGAAACTCCCCCTTCTAGAACCATCAGATCTCATGAGACTCATTCACTATCATGAGAACAATGCAGGAAAGACCCGCCCCCATAATTCAGTCACTTCCTACCGGGTTCCTCTCATGATACGTGGGAATTATGGGAGTTACAATTAAAGGTGAGATTTAGGTGGGGACACAGCCCAACCCTATCAGGGTGTCCATGTAGTGCAGAGGGCAGCAAACACAGCCTAACACCATCCAAGGAGCACACCAATACCCTACAGAGCTGGACCTGGGAAATGTTTTATGGCTTGGAGAAAACAACAAAGACTTGTTATATCATTGTAAGCTAAAAAAATTATACAATTATGAAAGCATCAATGAGGAAACAGCAGAGACTAATGCCTGAGGACACTGACTGCTTCTGGCACTTATTCTTTTCAACTCTAAAGCTAGTCTGTGACAGACACAGAAAATACCACCTGACATAAAAGGTGAACAGGACACAAATATCCTAACTACCAATAATGCTTGCCATCTTCAAAAATCCAATTTTTCAAACTCATTAGAGAATTCTTAAATACTTTTATTTATTGCCAACCATTAAACCTGATACTGAAGTTTGTGGGAATATAGATTTGAACCAAAACATGAGATGAATTGTGAAATGATACCTAACTGAGCATACTGGCTCATACCTGTAATCCCAGTACTTTGGGAGGCTGAGGTGGGAGGATCACCTGAGCCCAGGAGATCCAGACCAGCCTGGGCAACATAGTGAGACCTCATCTCTACAAAAAAATTAAAAAGTGGTGTATACCTGTAGTCCCAGTGACTCAGTAGGGTGGGGTGGGAGTGGGGGCTTGAGGTGGGAGGATCATTTGAGCCCAGGAAGTTGAGGCTACAGTGAGCCATGATATACCACTGCATTCCAGCCTGAGTGACACAATGAGACCCTGTCTCCAATAACAATAATAATAATAATTAAAAATAAAAATACATTTAAAGAACTAGTTTAAATAGGAACCAAATCTAATCATCTTCCACTGAAACAAAACAAAAATATACAAAACTACTTCTATTAATATTTTAAAGAAAACTCATTATTGGAGCTATATGTTCCTAGCATGGACACATTTAGATATTCATTCACTAAAGACTATGTTAGGCTGGGCATGGTGGCTCATGCCTGTATTGCCAGCACTCTGGGAGGCTGAGGCAGGAGGATTGCTTGAGCTTAGGAGTTCTAGATCAGCCTGGGCAACACAGCAAGATCCGTCTCTA
>NW_016107380.1:6743962-6751994 GCF_001604975.1 Cebus imitator
AAAAAAAAAAAAAAAAAGAAAGAAAAGATTATGTTTACCAAGCATTTTGGGAGTCCCAGAAGGTAAACTTGTACATATAGTATAACCAAAACTTTGAAAAATACACACACATATAGAGACTGGAAGAACAGTTACTGTTGGGAAGGAGGGGAAGGGTTCAGATTTGGGAAGAAGCTTCTAGAATGCAAGCAACGTTCTATATCTCAATGTGGATAGTGATTATACAGGGGTGGTCACTTCTGGATCACTAATTGAGCTGTATACTTAAAAATATGTGTATTTTAAAATACAATTTTACATTTCAATTAAAAAGGTTTCTTTAAAAAAGACTGAAAAGAAATGTAACTATATGGTATAACAGAGTCTGTTATACCTATAGTATAATCTTTTTTCTTTCTTCTAAATGTAATTTCCAAAATTTTGTCATGAGAAAAACATTAAACTTTATTAAACATAGAGCAGTATGATATCTGAAAGTGATAATGTTTACTTTAAAAGAGATTAAAATGATAACTATGTCCCAGAAACAATGTATAAAGGTATGTAAACTTGTATCCATATTATAAATACTAAACAAAACATCACTGAGCATTTGGAAGAGCAGAATTGACACTGCAGAGCACAAAGTCAGGAATTCTAAAGATAAATTAATATAGAAATTCCAGTTATATAAAATGGTACATTATAGGTCTAGAATCACAAATCTACAAATGGAAAAAGAGTATCCAATTTCGAAATAATAAGCATAAGAGAGAAAAGATAAAATGTTAGAATTGTACAAATCATGATCAGAAAAAAAAAAAATCAAAGAAAACGATGCCTTCAGCCTGGCTAACAAGACAGGGCATAGAGCATTTCTCAGCAATTATCCTTAAAGAATGACCCCAGACACTTATTTGTCAAGTTTTAAACTTTTAAAGACAAGCTCTTACATTCTGTTAAGAAGAAAGGTGGTGTAATGTAAGAATGCCCTTGACCTCATTTCTTAGATCTCTAAGAAGGGAGAAGCTAAAAAGAAAAAGAATTATACATAGAAGAACTCAGATAAATCTCTTTTAAGACTGAGAATATATAAAAACACAGAGCCTTAAAGTAACATCAGCAAGGTCCTACAGCTGCTAAGATCACAAGAGACAATAGGTATTTGAAAGCAGATGGAAAGATACTAAGAAGTGAGAGAAAGATACATTCTAAGGGAATAAAATATGATCAGAGAGTAAAATTAAATTAACCTGTAATCTGTAAATCTGACACATTATGAGACTAAAGAATAAATATAATACATTAAAAATAACTTAAACCACCTACTATGCCAACGAAGGTTAGTGTGGCAGATTTTAAGTGACTACAAATTCTTCACAGGTCCTTCCATCAAGTCTATTTGAGAAAAGGCCTAAGAATTCTGGCACTGGACAGGATATCCAGCCCCAAAGGGACCTCACCCACTTTGTGAAATGGCCCCGCTATATCAGGTTGCAGCGGCAGAGAGCTGTCCTCCACAAGAGGCTGGAAGTTCCTCCTGTGTTGAACCAGTTCACCCAGGCCCTGGACCGCCTACAGCTGCTCAGCTGCTTAAGCTGCCCCACAATACAGACCAGAGACAAAGCAAGAGAAGAAGCAGAGACTTGGCCCAGGCCGAGAAGAAAGCTGCCGGCAAAGGGGATGTCTCCACTAAGAGACCACCTGTCCTTCAAGCTGGGGTTAACACCGTCACCACCTTGCTGGAGAACAAGAAGGCTCAGCTGGTGGTGACTGCACATGACGTGGATCCCATCAAGCTGGCTGTCTTCCTGCCTGTTCCGTCTCAAAAAATGGGGGTCCCTGACTGCGCTGTCAAGGGAAAGGCAAGACAGGTCCACAGGATGACATGCACCACTGTCACCTTCACAGTGTTAGGCCTCCAAGTCCAGGCCTGGCCATTTTAGCCTTGGTGACCCACACGTACACCTCTGGATCATCTCTAGGAACCAGAAAGTCTGAAGCAACCACAAGTAACCAGGTGGCCACAGAAAGAAATAAAACTACTTGTTCCTACCTCAACTAATTGCTGCAACTTGCATCCATTATCCCTGTTCAGCCTTGCAAAAATGTCACCCTGGACATTGGATTTCTCAAGATTCCCACTCCTTTAACTATGTAATCTACCGCACCCTCCCCTCTGACTGCAACTGATACTCCCCATCCTTACGATCATGCCTGTTTGTAATAAATGAACCCTACCTTGTGATCGTGCATCCTGTGACGCTCTTTTCCTCCCCAAGATAAATTACCGACCCCTACCCTTGTGACCATGCATCCCATGATGCCATTTCCCTCCCTAAAATAGGTTACCACCTTTAACTGACCACTTGCCCCAACCTATAAAACCAATTCCTATCCCACTGCCTTCCACTGACTCTCTTTTCAGACTCAGCCCACCCACACCCAGGTGAATAAACAGCCATGTTGCTCACACAAAGCCTGCCTGGTGGTCTCTTTATGCAAGCGACTTGCCTAACACACACAGGTTAACTCGGAAGACAAAGGGGCTTTGTCTAAGCTGGTGGCAGCTATCAGGACCAATTACAGAGACAGATATGATGAGATCCACTGTCACTGGGGAGGCAATGTCCTCAGTCCCAAGTCTGTGGCTCACACTGCCAAGCTGGAAAAGGCAAAGGCTAAAGAACCTGCCACTGAACTGGATTAGATGTACACTGTTGAGCTTTCTGAACATAAAAATAATTAAAATAATACAAATTATCCTTCAAAAATATATATAAATTAATAATATGCACAACTCAAATGTTTGTGTTTAAAATGTATTAATATTAGATATATTTAAAAAATAAAATGCTGGTTGAGATCACCATCTTAATTTGAATAAAATCTATTACTTAGGGATGTATGTTCTCTGATGAAGTCCTCTCATCACAAAGTTCCTTTTAATAAGGTAGGTCTATGTGTGGAGGATTTAGAAAACATCTGGTATTCTTCAGACCTGGGAGAGGAAGCGCCACAGCTGAGGAAATGGAGGCGCTGTGGCTGCTGCCGCAGGTGCCAGTCTGGGCTCACAGAGGACAGGTAATAGAAATATGTAAGAATGAGGAATTCAGAAACATTTACTTAGGATCCTTTGTTTGGGGGTTCCATGTTTCAATATGTACATTACAACTTTTTAAGACTAAAATAAAAAACAGGTGCAATTATTTTATTAAAAACCATCTATAATAAATGTATCAGAAAAGGAACTAGTTCGTTTGAAACACATTATATTTATGTTGAAAATAATGCCATTTCACTCATCACTATTTCAGTTTTTTCTCACATGCTAGTAAGTAATTTTAAATTATTATTTCTAATGTTAATGGAAACATTCTAATACCGAATGAGAATCTTTTAAACTCAGAATTACATCTTTAATTCCTAAAATGAAAAACTCATAGGTCACGAGTCGTGGCTCATGCCTGTAATCTCAGCACTTTGAGAGGCCACAGAGGGTGGATCAATTGAGGTCAGGAGTTCAAGACCAGCATGGCTAACATGGTGAAACAACATCTCTACTAAAAATACAAAGATTACGCTCGGCACAGTAGTTCTATCTGTAACCCCAGCACTTTGGGAGGCTGAAGCAGGTGGATCACCTGAGGTCCAGCAGTTCAAGACCAGTCTGGTCAACATGGCGAAATGCCACCTCCACTAAAAATACAAAAAAATAGCCAGGCATGGTGGCATGTGCCTGTAATCTCAGCTACTCAGGAGGCTGAGGCAGGAGAATCGCTTGAACCCAGGAGGCGGAGGTTGCAGTGAGCCAAGATTGCACCACTGCATTCCAACCTGGGCAACAGAGCAAAATTTTGTCAAAAAAAAAAAATTAGCCGGGTGTGGTGGTGCACGGCTGTAATCCCAGATACTCGGGAGGCTGAGGCAGGAGAATTTTTTGAACCTGGAAGGTGGGGCTTGCAGTGAGCCAAGACTGTACCACTGCACTCCAGCCTGGGTGACAGAGTGAGACTCTGTCTCAAAAAAAAAAAGAAAGAAAAAAATATATTTATTTAAATTTCAGAACATAGTAATGTGAAGTGGGATTTTCTTTTTGTTTAACCTATAAAAGTTGTCATAAAAACACAATTCCACAGTCATGCTCTAGAATTTCCACATATTTTATGTTTCATTGATATGCTGGTTCTTCCACACAGTCTGTATTTAAAGGGCCTTATCACTCAACATATTGTACTGGTTCTGACTTGATTTCACAATTTACAAAATGAAAAAATAGCAGACATTCTCCTCTACTTGTTCTCCATCTGAAGCCTCCCATTCGACATGGGGTGTGGCGACAAGGGCGACAGTCCTGAGACTAGTGACCAGCCTGCCCATGGTCTTAACTGCCTACTGGGACAGTTGAGTCAGGACCACATGCTCCTGATCCTGCCAACCCGTGGTGACAATCCTGCCGTATTCCATCTTTCCCTTGTTGCTTTTCCATTGGGAGAGGCCTATAGAAAGCCTTTAACGTGTTAGGACAATCCTCCTGGGATGGTTCCTTTTTCTCTCAGAGAAATCAATCTTTCAAGAGGGGAAAGGTATGCCAACTTTCTGGACACCTCTTATTCCCTAGCAGTTTAATGCTCAAACACTCTAGCTCATATAGCTAAAACGGCAACAATTTTATTCATAAAAGCAACAGATGCCACACAGAGTTGGCTGTGAACTTGGGCAGAAGAGAGTATCATGAGATTGCATCTGTTACCTGAGTGGGGCTCTGAAGACTGAAGTCTAAACCACAAGTAAACTCTGTATGATGCTCTACTGTTTCAAGAAGAGGGTCAGGCTTTGAAAAGTTCCAGAATCTGTGAAGATAAACAACAGGGAATAATTTAAGTGCTAAAATTACCAAGAAACTTACATTAAGAAAAAATACATATTTGATATAGCAAAGATTTTATTCAAACAGGCTCAACCAATTCAGAAGTGCAGAGCCCCACTATTGAGCCACACATAAAAAAATACAATAAGGACAAAAAATGTACTCCATCCTATCATATAAAAAAAACAGAATTATTCATCAGTCTACACTTACAAAAGATTACTCTATTCCCATTAGTTTACCTTGTAGGTCAGAAGCTTAACAAGTTTTATTTTTAAAAAATGTTTTTATATTGCACAAGGACATTTGAGATGACAGTATGCTTTTGTAGCAATTTCTAAGAGCATTCATGGCTGTAAAATAAGGATACTGGATTAAATGGAGTCTAAAATTTTGTGATTTTAAATACAACTTCATTCCTCAACAACTGACATGAAAAGATCTGATGCTTAATTTAAATTTCAACAGCAATTAGGATTCTTTGAAAAAATCTGTTCTCTTATGAAAATCTCTGTAATTCTGAAACTGTCTTTTTTCTTTTTTGAAGCACAGACTTTCTTACAGATTCTACATCAATATAATTCCTAGAATCAAGAAAAACAGAAATGTGTTTTCCTGAGCCAATATTATGCATTCTACTTAACCTCGATAGACTGAAAGTGGTAATATTTACCATAATCAAGCCCTCATTTGTACTGTGCAGAATTTGGCCCTATTTTGAATACATAACATAGTACTTTATTTCTAATGCTTTATTTGCTCATCATCTTTTTCATTTGACTCTAAACATACTATAAAAATGGCACATTCAGAATTATAGAGTCATATCCTAATTCAGCTTCTCTTATGATCTACAACATGGCACACTGAAGGTTTAACAGATCCCTTTGAAAGAGAGTAAATACATAGAACCAACAGTCACAGTTTGTTTAACCTGGTGGTATTATTTCCCTAATAAACACAGAGTTGGCCCTATTAAGTTTTGAAAAGGGTTGTTGCTATGGATAATCCACTGTGTGGGTACCAAAGAAACAATGAATAAATAGCTCATTTATCAGATTACTGAAATCTACAAAATATCTGGAAAGAGCAATTTTACTTTTGAAATTTTGCCTGTTCAAACAAATGAGGTAACAAGCTATACACGTTCTCAGAAATCCTAATAGTGGTCTCCACTGTCTTTGCGTATTTATTTCTTTGAATTCTAGAGACAGTGGATTGTAACAAAATCTAATTTTCTGGATCCAATAATGTTTATAGAAGCAAAAGTAAACATATAATTTTGTAATTTCATTTCTAAAACATGGTTATTCACTGATTTGCATTATTTGAAACAATAATCAAATGATTTTGCATGTGTCTACTACATTCCAAAAAATACTCAAAATGGTTTTTAAAAAAGGCATTTAATATGGCAAAAATGAGTTAAAGGAAAATTAAGGGTAGGAAAGTAAGATGGCATCTGCAATGAGATTGGTACATAAAAATACATCCCATGAAGCTCTATGTCTTTGACAGGGGAGGACCTCAAGATGCTAAGCTTTCTAGCAGCCAGAGGAAAAACGGAGATAGTTAAGACCCAAATGCATGGTCTACAACCAAACTGCTCCTGGAAAGCTCAGAAGGAAATTCTCCTTTCAGGGTTCGGTGACAAGAAACCCAATGGTTACATAATGAAGAACATCCCCAACGTCTGTGAGAAAACATACAGATATTTCGCCAGCTGCTGCTTTTGAGTGAATGGCATCACCCTAAAGGACAGTTTAGTAGAATGGGTCTAAGGGAAAGTCAACTTGATGTAATCCGGGTATTTGGCTCTCTGACTTCACTTAGAATTTACATTTTATTTCAGCAGAATGGATAGGCTAAATATTCTTTATGTAAACCATAAAAATTGGTTTCTTTCAGAACTTTTTAACGATAATAAAAAGCAACGAGAATTTTTTTTTTTTTTTTGAGATGCAGTCTCCCTCTGTCACCAGCTGGAGTACAGTGGCACAATCTCAGCTCACTGCAACGTTTGCCTCCTGAGTTCAAGCAATTCTCCTGCCTCAGCCTCCCCAGTAACTGGGGCTACAGGCGTGCACCACCATGCCCAGCTAATTTTTGTATTTTCAGTAGAGACAGGGTTTCACCATGTTGTTCAGGATGGTCTCGATCTCTTGACCTCATGATCTGCTCGCCTTGGCCATCCAAAGTGCTGGGATTACAGGCATGAGCCATCGTGTCCAGTGAGCAATGAGGATTTATTTCTACCTTCCTGATAAATTCCTGGGATGTACTTTCTGTTGTTTTGAGCCAGCTAAGGAGAAAGCTGCATTGAGATAAGATAAGGTGGGCCTTATGAAAGTTAAGATGTCTAACAAAGACACAAGTGTGTGACTATCCAACTTCAGCCTGGAAGTGTGATGAGGGAAGTCACACATTCAGGAGAACTGCGATTCTATTCAAAAAGGCTATCTGAATTTGCTTTAACATATAACTAATGGGTAGTCAAAGCCTCACAGAGTTCTACACCACAGAATCACAGACATAATTTTAACCTGGGAAAAACTATCCAGTATTTATCTGCATTTTGCAAAGAATTCATCAAAGAAAATACATGCTGAAACTTTGGTGAACAGAGGGTTAGTCTACTGAGTGGCATAAAGACACTTCATTATACCATTTCACAGCTCTGGTAGAAATTATGTAACACACAAAGTATATACATTATGGTACAAAAACTAAGAGAGATTTATTTCCAACAGAATGGCTGACTAGGTTTCTAGACCGACATTTTTAAAACAACTAAAAACCCTGGATGAAACATAAAAACAAACAACCACCATTAAAACTCCACTAAAGCATTAGTGAGGAACACTATAGTAAAAACAAAGTGAAGACTGGAACCCAGAGCAGTAAATGGAACAATGAAGCCAGCTTTTGCCTTGAGAGGATTTGCTAAATGGAGAGAACCTAAGCTTCAGATATCTTCACCTCGTGGGGATCAGGAGTCAGGAAAAAATTTTAAAATCAGTATTAATATGCATAATTTAAAATAATTTTCAGTAGTGAAATATTAAAATATTAAATACAGTAAATTATATAAACTAAGTTGAGAAAACCAAATGCTAAACAGTATGTCAATATACTATATTATTTGCTAATGGCTTTTTAATAACAAAAGAAATATATGCATTT
>NW_016107380.1:6752975-6775966 GCF_001604975.1 Cebus imitator
TTTTTAAGATGGAGTCTTGCTCTGTTGCCCAGGCTGGAGTGCAGTGGTATGATCTTGGCTCACTGCAACCTCCACCTCCCGGGTTCAAGCAATTCTCCCGCCTCAGCCTCCTGAGTAGCTGGGACTACAGGTGTGCACCACCACACCCAGCTAATTTTTGTATTTTTAGTAGAGACATAAGTTTCGCCATGTTGGTCAGGCTGGTCTCAAATTTCTGATCTCATGATTCACCTGCCTCAACCTCCCAAAGTGCTGGGGCACCTGGCTTATTACTACTTTTTTTAGAAACAGTGGGCACTGCAGCCTCAAACTCCTGGCCTCAAGCAATCTCCCCTCCCCAGCCTCCCAAATAGCTGGGACTGCAGGTGGGTACCATTATACCCACCTCACAGTCTGTATTAAATAAAACATCAAAACTATTTCAACAATTAAGCTGACATTACTTACTTTCTACTTTAACTAAATGTAATTTGGAATCTCTTTACTAATACTTTTGAAATTTAGCCAACAGAAGAATTCAGTAGAAGGTTTACAATATTTTATAAGGTTCTTTATTTTTCTTTCCTATTCTCAACTTATGAGTTAGTCATGAATTACTTATGAGTCTTTCCTTACTATGAGAAAGGGACAATGTTCTGGCTATTTTTCAATGCCTTATATGTACGTTCATTTTTGTTGTGTTTTTGTAATTTTAAGCAATTTGCACTATTATACTCCTCTCCATTTGCAGTGCTTGGGCCTAGTAGTCTCCAGAGCAAGGAGCAAAAATGTCACAACACTTATTTTCACCTCATTTAGTTACTCATTCATTCAACCATTGATGAGTCCTCCCATGTGCCGGGCAGGCGCTAAGCACCATATATAAGACAGACATGGCCGCAGCCCTCCTGCAGCTCACAGTTCAGTGGGATCTATTGATATGTTTTTAAAAATCACCAAAACACAAATGTAATGACAATTGACAAGCGCTCCAAAAGACAATGCAGGATGACTTAAAAGCAAGTCCTGAGGAAGTGACATCTGAGCTGCAAATCTGAAGGTTGAGGAGTTAGCCAGGGGGAGAGCGGAAAAGCAGCTTGTACCTTGTCTGCAAGGAGCCTGACCAGGAGGGCCGATGAGGCTGGCACAGGGAAAGGGAAGAATGTTCCAGGATGTAAACAGGGCCAAGTCACACAGGTCTAATAGGTCATTTGAAGAATTGGGGATTTTCTCTTTAAAAAAATTTAAAAACACTGAAGGATTTTAAGCAGCAACTTAAATTTGTGTGGTCAGTTTCCCTTATTTGAAAACATTTTAATAAACATTTTTCCTTTAGGAAAGTTCTAAATTTACAGAAAACTTGTGAAGATAGTAAACAGGGGTCCCATATGCCTCAACAGCCAGATTCCCCTACTGTTAACTTTCTACGGTCAGCTTTGCCTCCAAGGTGTCTCCAGCCACAGTGAGAAGAATGGACTTGAGGGCCTGAGTGGGTGTGGGAAGATCAGTGGTCCAAAAAGAGATAACAGCTTGGACTTAAGGTGCTGACCTTAAGGTGATGATGAAGAAAAGGTGACGGATTGGAGATTTACTTAGGCAGAAGAATTAATACAACCTGGTGATTGATGGAACAGAAGACATCAAAAAAGATTCTCACGTTTCTGGCTATATTCATAGTACTCATAATACTTTCATGCATTTATTTATTTCTTAATACAAATATATCGTCCTTTAATAGGCACTAAGCTCCTTGAATTCAGGGACAGTGTCCTATTCTTCTTTGTATCTCTTGCATGTATAAAAATGTCTGACACATGGTCAACCAAAGAATTTATGGACACTCACAAATGAATGAATAAGCAAATAAATATACAATGGGTATAATTATTCTCATTTCAGAGATGAGGACAACAGTGTCCAAGAAATCGAGCAATCCATGGTTATGGAGCTAATAACCCCAAAACACAGACTCTCCTGAAGTCATGTCTAGTATATTTTCTACTAAAAAGATAGCAGCATACATTTTTTTTCTCTAGGTCTAGGCCATGCCGGAAAATTTTAAGTATAGGTGGGCAGGACCTGGAATTCTTCAGGCAGTTTTAATATCCTGAAAGTTCAAATAGGCCTGGACCAAGTCAAGTGTCCCCCAAACTACAGAAAGAATTTCATAAGACAAAGCCCATGCCAAGAGTCCATTAGCCACTTACAATCAAAACCCTAAGGAAATTACAAGCCCGAATACATCTGAACTACTATGACAAGGAGTTTAGGAATTTTCTTTTCTTTCTTCTAATATTTTTTACATGCATTTACTTTATCCTCTAGTCTACTCTACTGTCTCTTTCTAACTTATGTATCACTCAACTCTCGTTCTATAACCACTCAGATTTCCATTCTTTTGCAGTGAACCCCCTATAGAACACATGGACGCATAGGTCTATTACTTTATAATCTGTATCACTTTTGGAAGGGATTAAAAAATTGAAGTGGCTGGGCATGGTAGCTCACACCTGTAAATCCCAACACTTTGGGAGGACAAGGCGGGTGGATCACTTGGGCCCAGGAGTTTGAGACCAGCATGTGCAACATGACAAAATCCTGTCTTTACCAAAAATACAAAAATTAGCCAGGCATGGATGGTAGTGGTGCATGCCTGTAGTCTCAGCTACTTGCGAGGCTGAGGCAGGAGGATCACTTGAGTCCAGGAGGTAGAGGCTGCAGAACTGTAATCTGCAGTGAGCTTGGGCAGCAGAGTGAGATTCTGTCTCAAAAAAAAAAAATTAAAAATTAAAAATTAAAAAAATAAATAAAGTTGTTGGCTAGCAAAACTCAAAAATATGCATTGATGGTCACATTCATTTATTTGCATAACTGGATTTAAATTGTTTTCTTTTTAGGCTTTGAAACTTATGTTAATGATAACAAAAATAAAGTTTAAAACAGAAAAAACCTACCGGCTAAATGAAGAATACATAATCAATTATGAAAAATGACTGAACAGTTTTCAAAGCTGTCTGTTGGAATATTCAATAACTAATACCCAGAAACCCCACATTTACAAACTTTGAAGGTTACAGATGATAAAATTCTGGACTTAAGCTTCCCTCTCACAATGGGTCAATCACAATATTTCAACTAAAACTCTAATCAGATCAGTATTTTAGAGGAGCAGACTTTACTTCATTATAATAAACATTAAGCCCAGGAACCACACACCACAAAGCCTGGGGTACTTGGACAAATTAAAGAAAATCATCAGGCTGATGGAAGGCTTGCTCTGAGATACTCATGGCAGAGATCCAAAGGGATGCAGGATGACTTTCTGAAGAATGCCACATCTCAGTAAGAGGAGATAAAAGAAAAGCAGCAAAACTCCTATGCAGTTTATGTATTGCTTACTGGTCAAATCAAAGAATCATGAAATAATTTTTGCAATGCAGTTTCAAATAAATACTTGACTAAAAAAGAAATAAAACTGGAAGAACTCTACTCACGAAACAGTATCACTATCTTAGGGATAAGAATAATCTGTGTATATCTGAAGCATAACTGGCAGCATCAAAATGTGGCTACCTAGAGCAAAAGGGCATTTCACAGATGGATAATATGATCACACGGGGTTGCATCACAACTATACCCCACACCTAAATGTTGAAAATCATTAAACTTACAGAAACTGCCTATGCTTTGGTCATTTATTAGCTATATCACCATGAAAGACTTAATGTCCTCATCTCTGCAGCTAAGCATTTATGAATAAACCCACTCAGGATGTCAGGTAGTGGAATATCTGCACTGCTTACAATGATCTCCTTTATTTAACACCTCTCTCCTCAGCAGAGGGTGGACACAGTGATGGGGGTGAGTAGGGAGAGAAGACAGACACCGACAAAGAGAGAAAAAAAAACCAGAGACAGAGCAGACCAAATAATTCTGTTCTTTTTCTAGTAACTGGACATGAAAGCCTGAGGGGAAAAAAAGGGAAAAAAATCAGCCTGCAGAATTAGGAGGAATGACAAAGTCAGCTGTACAGGTTTGCTGCCTTCCATAGGCTGCACCGTGCTCCTGCCTTTGGGCTCTGAGGGACCCCATAGTCTGAAAAATATTTCCCCTTTTATATTTAGGCTAACTAAGGATGGCTTCTGTTTTACACATGTGTGCACAAACACACATACTGTAAATAAATAGTGGAGAAAGATAAGGGACTATGATGAATTTTATTTAGGATGAAAACAGAATAATTATTATTTTTTATTCTCTGTATGGTTCATTTCATTAGGTCCAATCTCTAAGAATTCCATTTTAGAATATTTAGTGTTGCCACACTCTAGACCGGGATTTCAGGACAGACCTCAAAGGGTGAATTATTCATCCTTGCGCTCTCTGGGAACTGTGTAAACTACTACCAGCTGACTGGCAGTACCTAGCTGATCTAAGTAAATAGGCTTACTATGTGTGCAAATAACCGAGAGAGGGAAAGACAGGTTTTCTGCTCAATTATCTTCTTCTTAAAAAGTCTAATTGCACAAATTAGAGTCAACTAATTCTACAAGGATTAAAACAGAATAGAGCAGCTTCCCGCTGTACTTCCTCCATATTTCACCTCAGAGGCAATCACTCTAAGTTCTTTTGGTTGCTTCTTCTGATATTTTACTCTATATTTCTAAATAATATGCTCATGGAACTCATTTATTTTTTCATTTTCAGATATTATCTTTTGACTTCTTACTATAAAAAATGAGGCAAAGCAGTATCTACATTGAAAAAATATAAATACATGCAACAAAATCTACTCAGTTGCCTTATTGAAACTGTACAATAGGATTTTTTTTAAGTATGATGCAAATTAACTGACAAAGTCCATAAATTTTCTGTTGGAACTAATCAGCACAATTCAAAGTTCAAAGCAGTGACTTATACTGCATTAAGTAAGGCTTAACATTCCTTGCTCCTTTTAGATCTATCTATTTATTCATGTGCCTGCATTCAGTTATGAATTAGACATGGATTTGGTTTGATTCTTAAAGAAAAATGTTAGTAACAAATAATTCTGAAAATGCTCTGCAGTTATAAAGCAAGCTATTTAAAATCAAAAGTCTTACAAGTTTCTTTCCAATTAATGTATATTGTTTCATTTTATAGGAAATTTTCATTTTCATCTGGCACTTCACTTACAAAATTATACTTCACTTCACGAAAAGACCTTTCCAGTATGACAGTAATTAACACAAGAATTTTCTAACTTAAAAAAGTCAAATGGAAAAATTCTTTTGGGACATATTAACAAACTAACATATTGGCCAGGCGCAGTGGCTCATGCCTGTAACCCCAGCACTTTGAGAGACCAAGATGGGCAGATCACAAGGTCAGGAGTTTGAGATCAGCCTGGCCAACATAGTGAAATCCTGTCTTACTAAAAATAAAAAAATTAGCTGGATGTGGTGGCATGCAGCTGTAGTCCCAGCTACTCAGTAGCCTGAAGCAGGAGAATTGCTTGAACCAGGGAGGTAGAGGTTTCAATGAGCTGAGACCACACCACTGCACTCCAGCAAAATAATTAATAAAAAAATAATTAATAAAAAAATAAGTAACATATCAACGGACTTGGGAGTAACTGCTTCATACATACAAATAGGTATCTTAACCCAAAGATATATGAAGCTTAGAGATTTGTCAGTATATTGCATATTACAGTTGATTTTTAGAAAAAAATAAAAACGTTTATCTCTCACTTTAGTTAACAATCAGGATATAAATACTATGGTTCCAAATTTGCTAAATAGTAACATTCTATTAGTTAGTACTGACTTAACCACAATTGAACCTCAAATTTTCTCCTTGGAAAAGATTTCTCATCACAACAGAACTTTCCACCTTAAATTGTTTTATTAAGGACTGCTTTAGAAATATTTAAAGTGGAAACCATGTTAAAATACAACTGTTTGAGTTTCTATAGTCAGGGTGACCAAAGGGTATCACAATTTTTCATATAATTCAAATTCACTTACATTCATGAACATGGACTTAGCATATCCACATGCCAGGTACCAGGGACAAAACAATAAAACAGACCTACCCTGTCATCAGGCAATGTGTTTTATGAACACAGAATAAATTGAGTACTAAAATTCCCTTGTTAGAATTACACAAATCAGGGAATGCAAATATTCCCATTCTTAAAAGGAAACCAAAGACAACTACATTCAGATGCTTTTCCAAAGTCAGTGATGAGGTGTGCTGAACTTATCCCACAAAGCAAAAACAGTGACAGGGTTACAAAGACATTTCTACCTAAGATATCTGAAGGGCACAGTACATTTAAAAAATCTCTGATCATCCTAAGATTCAACTGTAGTTCCTGCAAATGTTAACAATCCGTATCATATCATTAGCCACAGGATTTCCTGTGGTTTGATGAACAAAAGTAGAGAAATTAAAAACAGCTATAGTAAAAGAGGAGGTAAAATGATCATTTGAAGCTGCATGGCAGCTCACATTCAGCCACATTTCTCATCTGTTTACTCTGACTGACCTTTTTTTTTGTTGGTAAGGGGAACTAGGCAAAGTTGAAAGGAAAGGTTTGGGAGACAGAGTACATATTCAACTATACTATCTGTTTACTTTGGCTGACCTTTTTTTTATGGGGAAGGGGAAGAAAGAGAAATACCTGCCTGTGGAAATCTCTGTGCTAATAAACACAAGGATCAAAAAAGCCCATCAACCACACCAAAGTTAAGACACTTACTAGATAAGGGCAAATCCTATGAGAATAACTGTGACAAGGATAAAAGGTATTTCTGTATCCTCTGCTTTAAGATTTTCAGTTTACTACAATCCAATTAAAGATCATTTTCCCACTTAACACAATATAATACAGTTAGTTATCTATTCTACAATTAAACTAATATCATTAAATAATAACATTAACCAGAATATATTTCAGTGTCTTATTTTGCATGAATAAATAGTTTACTTTTTTCTCAAATGTTTTTATTTTGAAAATTACCAACCCACAGTAAACCTCAAACAATAAAATGAACACCCCTATGCCCTTTGTCTAGTTTACCAACTGTTAAAATTTTGCCACATTTGTTTTATCTCTCTCTCTACACATACGCATATGAAATGGCATTTTTGTTGAACCATTTAAAAATAAACTGCAGACATCATAATTTGTCTTTGTCATTTTGCTGGTTTTTAGCAAATTTGATCAGAAATATAAGAACATATTTACAGTGAAATGACACCAAGTACAAAGTCTGAAGAATACATATGGGAATGAAAAATAAAATTCCAAGTGCCAGATATGGGCCAGGCACTATGGGAATAGCCTTGCATGTATTAATATTTAAATCTCACAACAGTACATGTTATGACTGAGGAAACAAAGGCTCGGGAAGGTTAAGTCACTTTATAAGAAATTAAATATACTAAACTACATTAATTATATATTAAATATTATATAATTAAATTATGCTATAGCTAGTAGTGGCAAATTCAAGATTTTAAACTATAACTCTTTTTCTATTATATCATGCTATCTCCTTAAGAAATAAATTTTTCAACAAATATATAGGTAATACATAATAATTTAGGGGAAAATTTCTAAATAGGTTGAAATGAAGTAGAAGTGGTCACCTGGTAACAGGTTTTTTTTTGTTGTTGTTGTTGTTTTCGTTGTGTTTTTATTTTTATTTTTTGAGACAGAGTCTCACTCTGTTGCCCAGGCTGGAGTACAATGGTGCAAACACAGCTCACTGCAGCTTCCATCTCCTGGGCTCAACTGATCCTCCCGCCTCAGCATCCCAAGTAACTGAGATCACAAGTGTGCACCACCACACCTGGTTTAATTTTGTAGAGGTGGGGGTCTTGCCATGTTGCCCAGGCTGGTCTTGAACCCCTGGGCTCAATAAATTTTCTCACCTTGGCCTCCCAGAGTGCTGGGAATACAGGCATAAGCCACTACGCCCAGCCGCTTTGGTAAACAGATTTGAATCAAATGCCCAAACATATTCAACTTTGTATGGTGTGACCATTGTCCTGGTTCACACTGCACCATATTCACTAGGTTCATTCTCCTACTTCACCCTCACAGTGCAATAAAAATTCCTTTTCACAAAGCTCCTCAGTGGCTTTAAGCAATATAATTATGTTATTAATGTAATGCTAGGTAAGGCATGAATGATTAATATCTTAACTCTCCCTAAAGTACTTACATTTTAAAATGGGAAACATTATTACTACTAGTATTCTCATTTAAAACACCTGCTGTTTTTTTGAGCTCTTATTATGTGCCAGAGTATTTAAAGATACCACCTCATTGAATCCTCTGAACATCCCAGCAAGGTAGATCACTGTATCATTTCCCATATTTCACAGCTAGTAAATAGGGGAGTCAGCTTTTCACTTCAAGTATGACTGACTCAAAGGTCTACATGCTCACTGCACTACATAATAGATGTCTAATCTATAGAATGTTCCTAAATATCTCCAAAGAACAAGGATGTGGAGGGACTGAGCTGATCCTAGGTAACTTCCTACCCTACTTTGCACTTCTCTTTTACCTCCAAGGAGCAGAGGACAACAAAAGGCCAGATGGGGCTGCTTGCTCTTGCTGCTGTACAATAAAAATTACTACTTCACCCTTGAGGACTAGGGCTGAAATGGCCTCAAGCCCAATAAGACACCGTCTGTCACCATCCATTCTAGCCTTAATAATGACAAAAGTAGCAAAATCTCATATAGCACTTACTATGTGCCAGCATCTGTGTATATTAGCTCTTCTAACCATTATAACGATCCCATACAGTGGGTACTATTAGCATCTCCATTTACAGGGATGGGGAAACTAAGCCATCACGTTTTAAAATAACTTGCTCAAGTTTATATATCTAGTAGAAGGCTATTTGGCTCCAAAGTCTGTAGTCCTACTATGTAATCTGGGAATGTGCCAACCCATAATTACCCTACTGAATATGTATCTTCCAGCACTCCCTATTTGCACTTATGACTACATATCTCCCACGATACCAACAAAACTGATATGCTTAGGGTTCTCCTGGCTGTGCTGCTACTTGACTCCAAGCCTTCGTTTCTATCATTTCCTCAAAAAGACATTTCAAACTGTTTATTACAATGGCTGGCAGATAACAGACATTCTGTAAATATACCTGAATTTTAACGCAGAGTACAGTTGTACAATTTTGTCACCAAAAAGTAGCTTACCAGTTGAGTTGGAAGCATTAATGTTGCTGATATAGGCAGAGAGAGACTCATGTCATGCAACTGTGACTGAATACAGTTTGGTAACACTGAAATTCAAATTCACTTTATATTTTTCTTGTCCCCAAATCCACATATCTAAAAAAATTAAGTGCTTGGTTTGGCTTATTATTACCAAAGGCCATTAAGACCATTGATTAAAAAGTTTTAAAGATTATAATATTTATAAATGTATCGTGAAACTGGAGAGTTACTCTGAGGCTAAACTGGTCATTGTAGCTTTATAAATTAAAATCTTCAGATATCTGAGAATTTGCTACAATGCGGAAGACACAAAATGCTGCTCTTCCTAATGAAAAAAAAAAAAACCATTAACTGTAACAACTTTTACTTTTGTTTGGCTGTTACACATACCTGGTTTCTTGATTTCTGTTTATGAAAGGATCTACTTGGTATCAAACCAAAAAAAAAGCATTCACATCTCAAATAATGCATATCCACAGTTGGCACAACAAATGTGGCTTGGCAGGAAGATAAGTAACTAACTTAAGGGAAAGTATATAGGAAAAAGATAATATGCTAAAATCTATGATACATTCATGGAAGAATAGAATTAATTTACTATTGAAGTTTAGAAAGAATCAAGGTGTATTTTGATAGATTATATTGTCCACCAGCTGAAGGGAGTTATGATATTTTTCATAAAGGTTGAAGCTTTCATTTAACCTAAACCATACTAAATAATTTCCAATGCTACATTATATATCACTTCTTAGATCTTCATTGGTTATTCTGTGAAACATAATGAGCTACTATAGAGGTAAAGGTCTTAAAGCTTCTTCTATTATACATGGTAAATAGCAACATAAAATAGATGTCTAAAACTTGCATTTTATTTTATTAAAATATCCACCGTATCACCAGTTTTGATATACAACCCACCATATAAACTATTTTATAATTAAATTTTTTAAGTTTACAAACCTAAATATAACAATGGGCAACTAAATAAAAACCTATATTTGAAAAGCTTGTGTTACAAATATTAGCCACCCAGAGACTCTAAAGGTAGTATCTGCATAGTTATCAGTGCTAAAAATTAAACAGGTTACTGCTGGTCTTACATCTTAAATCTTTTTTCTTCTTGTTAAAATGGTTTTCTGACACTAAAAATATCATCAATTCAATCAGATTTAAAATTCTTCAGAGGATAAATTTAACTCATATCACATGGAGTAAAAATCTACCAAAAACGCACCTTTTCTGACCTTTCCAATCAGTGGTCACCACATTCAAATAATGAGACCAGACTTAAACAGGCATTAGAACGATTAAAGTCTTATTCTCAACATGTGCTGGCAATTACAAATATACATACATATAATATATTCAAAAGTGAAGGGTTTTCAAATGATTTTGGTTTCCTTTTCTATTTATTTTCCTTGTTACAAGAAGGTCTTTGATGATCCTGTACTGGAATACACAATCACTAGCCTCCAGTTACATGAAGTATGGAGGTGAAACAGTAATTTAGTAGCTACTAAATAACATTGCTTCTATATACTGCCTGTGAAGTACTACTCCACTTCATTTTGGGGAAATGTTTACCAATTTTTCAAGACAAAGGAAAATTCCAGGTTTCTGGCTCGTTTGAACAGGGAAAAATGTTCCCATTAACTGAGATAAATAACACAGATAAACAAGCAAAGAAAGAGTTCAGTGAGATTCCTGTTTGGACACTCAGGTACCTGTGTCCAGACACAGCTGAATATGCACGCCTAAGGCCCTCAAGAAAGGCCATACCTGGAAGAACGGGGCTGGAAATTATCATTTAGAATGGGCATGTAAAAAAAGTCCTAAACCAAAGGGAGATGACCAAGTTTAAGGGGAAGAGAGGGGGATTCTATGATGAACCATAAGAAGGAAGTGTCAGCAGGGAGTAAGAAAAACAAACAAAAAAGAACATGAAATACCTAAGATAAGGGGTATCCAGAAGGGAAGGTATGATCGACAGTGTAAAACAGAAAAAAGTTCAACATGACGAATGCTGACAAGCGGACTGGATTTGGTCTTACAGAGGTCCTAGTGGCATTTGCCAGAGCAATTTCAGTAAAGAAAAAGGAACTGAAGCCAGTTGTGCCATTAGGAAGAACCAGAAGTGCTATGCCTATAAGCTTTCAAAGGTCTACAAAAATGTCTAAGAGTGGAACATTTAAATTAAACTTTTAAAATAATTAAATTCAAAATAAATAAATTAACATTATTAATTGATAAACCTGGCACTCAGAAACATTTCATTCCACTTGGAAACAACTTCTAGGTTAGATTTTTTTTTTTTAACTTCACATGAATTCTTTAGCAAGCATAATGATTGCCAAGAAATCATAATCAATCATAAGTGAGTTACTCAATGCCAAATCACTTCAAAAGCAAAAGCACACAAATCTTTTCAAAAAAATTAACCCTATTTAATCAGTGATGTGGATCTATTTTATAGGCTCAAACGATCTGGGGTAAGACTGCCAACACAGAGTATTCTGGGACAGTGAAGACCTTAAAATGGCCCTGGGAAATGAAAGCTTAGGGGGACACTTAAAAGCTTGGCTAAGAAACAAAGAGAAATGTAACAGAGAAGTTAAAGGCAAATGCAGGATGAAGAAAAATGTTACAGGCTGAGGAAAAAGTCAGTAGAGAGTTGGAGATTAAGATACAGAGAGATGTTGGTAGAGAAGAGGTCACTTCATGGCGTAAAGTCCTGAAGAAAACAAGTATAAGGATCAAGAGCACTCATGTCTAGGGTTCTAAATAACAGGAGGAAGGATGAGGTACAGATTTAGATAATATTTGCAGGCCTGGGTTAGAAATTAAGGTAATTTGTGCTTGAGTCCCACAATACTTATTATTATTATTACTATTTTAAAGGTGAGATCTTTTGCTGAATGTTCAGGGAACAGGATTGGAAAGATGGCTTTAGAAGAGAGGCAAAGGGCCAGGTGCAGTGGCTAACTTTGGGAGACTGTGGTGGGCAGATCACTTGAGATCAGGAGTTCGAGACCAGCCTGGGCAACATGGTAAAACCCCATCTCTACTAAACACACAAAGTGTGCCTGTAGTCCCAGCTATTCAAAAGGCTAACGTGGGAGAATCACTTGAACCCTGGAGGTAGAGGTTGCATGAGCCAAGATAGCACCACTGCACTGCAGCCTGGGTGACAGAGTGAGACTCTGTCTCCAAGAAAAAAAAAAAAAGTGAGAGAGGGAAAAGCAATTAAGAATGATCACAGTATTTTTAAGAACATCTTCTCATATAATTATTGTAATCACCTTGTCAGCTTGTGAGCATAGATATCACTAGTTGCCATATTACATATTAATAAAAGAAACCTGGACTCTTAAGTTATACAGGATCATTGCTTTCAAATATCTTTTTAAATTTATGTTAAAGATCTCCTACTACTGAACTATAACTCTCAGTTTTTCCAAGTACTTAAGAGTATAGCTACAACACCTTTGATCTTATAGCATGTCTCAGAACCATGACCTACGCCGCCTCCGTCCAAGGGGGACTAAACAGCTATACCCCACACCTTGTCCTTGCTCAGAGACTCAGCACTTAACAGTGGAGAGAAAAGTATAACTGAGAGCCAAAAACTATGATGATTCTGAGCGTGGTTTGATACTTTGAAGCTTTTAAGAAATGCAGTTCACATCCAGTCTTAACAAACATTCCTGAAACAAATCTGTATCTACAAAAGTAAGGCATTTTCCAACAGGGTGTTTAGGGGTACTTAAATACATAGATAAAACAGGGGTCAGTCAGTAGGATTAAGATCATAATGACAATTCTGAAAAGAAAGTATCAGTAGTCATTAGGTCTTTCTCTTTAATCAGAAACAAAGCACTGAAATGGATTTAAGATGTCCCAATTAAAACTGTTAAGAATACCAAATATAAGATCATCAAAAGATTAATGTCTCATCTCCGTTTAAGCCTTCCTGCTTCAAATGCCAGAAAGGTGTTTGAATTCCAAGAACTAGATCCTATATATGGAAATCTTGTTGAACCCATGAGTGACAATATGTAAGAGAAGATTCCAAGTTCTCTCTCCATCCTGCTCAACCTATATGGCGGACCTGACATTACTGGCTGACCAAACCTTGTTAAAAGCACCTCCTTTCATAGCTTCTGTGACTACTGCATGCTCTAAGGTTTTCTCCTGTCCTTGGTGGGCCGTTCCTTCCTGTCTTTCAACATTAATTCCTTCCTGAAGGAACTGCCTTTTTGTTCTTCTTTCTCTACACTTATCTGCCTTTGGCTTATTCATTCTTATGGACTGAATTATCAGTTAAGTTAATGATGTCCGAATCTATATACACAGTCTTAACCTCCAGCCGATGATCTAGTTCCTCAGTTCCAGTTTCTTCCCATCCATTGCGTTGCCATTCATTGGCTCCCAAACTGAAAACTCTATAATCACTGCTTACTATTTTATACAGAATACTAAAAACAAACAAACAAATAAAAAACCTGGTTATAGTACTCTTTGAATTGAGAGCTGGGAGCTTCTGTGTGATTATGCTTCCCAGCTGTCTGTCTGCTTATATTGAATGAGTCAAGAAAACCATGTTAAGGCATGAAATACATCTCAAGGCATTGTTGTATTTATTCTATTAGAAGTATGTTTTATACAAACAAAGTCATATAGACTGTGCCACATCAAATGTGAACTGAGAAGTGAGGAGAGAGGAGATTTGGGTAGTCTAGGCAATGAGGCCACATAAATCCAAAACTGTTACTATATTCTCACAAAAACCAATACAGTACAACAAACACAACAAATAAAACTACACAAACTTCAGGTCTTCCACACATCCAAACTTCAAATTAACTGTAAGAAGAAAAGTCAAAACAGAACCCCTATGAGGTCTCTTTCCTGTTCTAGCTGCAAGCCTGTGTGCATGGCAAGGAGAGTTTGGGGAACACCGAATGGAAGAGAGAGGGCAGGAGCTAGAATTAGTTCTGACATTGATCTGAAACCATATTCAGAAAGAGAAAGTGTGTCCTATGAGTGAAAATACTGGAAAAAGGGATAATAAAGATTAGATCACAGATTTTAAGGTACACTGGATACAGGGAGGTGATGTTGGAAAGTTGATAGCTTAGTGGGGGAAGAAAATTAAAAGGAGGCCAAAGTGCCAACCTCAAACCATCAACCCTGTCCACAGGTATAAGGAGACAAAAAAGTCTTTATTTATTTAAAACACACTCATACAGAAATAAACGATTACAAGAATTTCAACAATTCATCTGACAAAAACTTTCTTCAAAAAAAAAAAAAATAGCGAAGTAGAAAGCCATACCATATTCTAAACTGAATCAAATATCTTCAAGCAAGCATTTGGGGACATGGAAGAAAAAAACAACAAAACCTTTGATCAGGAACTCAAAAACAAAAGAAGTGGACAAAAACAGAAAAGAACTGAAACAGAACTAACTGAATCCAAGAAACAAACACAAGAAAAAAGGCAAAATCATTTCACAAATAATCACAGAATTACATGGGGCCCAAGAAGAACAGATTCACACAAAAACATAGTAAGAGAATTGAGGACAACAGAAAAACAACCAAGACAATGAAAATGAGATAAAGAAAGAAAGAAGGAAAAAGTATCAGACAGAAAGTGACAGAGAAGACAGGTAAAGGAGAGTCCATTTATACATAATTGGAGTTCCACAGAAAATTAAACAATTAAGTAGAACTACTATTTAAAAATATAATCCAAAAAACTTTCTGGGAATAAAAGAAGACCCGAATCTATATACTTACAGAGCTCACTGAGGCTGTAGCAAGGAAAACTGAAATGCAACAAGGGTTCTTTTTCCCCCAGGGTCTCAAGGAGGAGGGAAGGGGTTGGTGGTTGGGGAGCAGATGCCAAACACCTTCCAAGTACAAGAGAATTAGACTGGCATCAGAATTCTCAAAAATAACATAGAAAGCAAGGCAAAAATGTAGTACCATTTTCAAAAACCTCAAATAAAGAAATGTAAATCAAGGAGTTTATATTTAGCTAAACTATCCTCCAAGGAGGAAGGCTACAGAAAAATAGTTTCAAACATACAAGAGTTCATGAGAATTCTATGCCCATCAGTCCCTCTTGAGAAATCTACTAGAAGATAAACTGTATCAGATAATGGGGGACACTTAGGCAAAAAAATTTATAATGAGCATTTAATATATTTAATTATACATGTAAGACTAAAACACAGGTGGAAACCAGGTAAAAATATATCATGTAATATGTGCTATATGTTAAATGTTACATGTTCTAACAAAGCATAAGTGAAAGAAAATTTGATGGAAAAGGGAAAGTTAAAAAAAGAAAGTAGAACAAGTTCATTGATAACTGTATTAAAAAAAATAGGTGGGATTTAACACAAATATAATGAAAAACTCACAACCAGTTAATAAGTGGTTAATTTTTAAAGAAAAGTTATAAAGGCATTAAAAAAGTTCTAACACCAAAGGCAATCACTAAAACAAACACATAAAAACTTACCTAAATGTCAAAAAAAGTTTTAAGACAAAGAAAAAAAAAGTTTTAAGTCCAAGTCAAAACACAACAAAAAAACCATCACACATACACATAGAAATAGTAAATAAAATACAAATAATAATCAAAACATAAAAGATGACAAATTTGATGCTAAACATTTTTATCAAGAAATATAAATGAGATTGGTAGGCTGAGGCGGGTGGATCACCTCAGGTCACGAGTTCAAGACCAGCCTGGACAACATGGTGAAATACAAAATTTACAAAAATTAGCTGGGCATGGTGGTGCATGCCTGTAATCCCAGCTACTAGGGGAACTGAAGCAGAAGGATTGCTTGAACCTAGGAGGTGGATGTTGCAGTGAGCTGAGATTGTGCCACTGCACTCCAGCCTGGGCAACAGAGTGAGACTCCATCTCAAAAAAAAAAAAAGAAAAGAAAGAAATATGAATGAGTTAAACTTACATATTCTAATAAAAAGATTGTTTATTTGTTCACTAAGCAAAGTCCTAATATACACCCTATACAAGAGACATACCTAGAACAAAATGGTTCAACAAAATTGTTTAAAAATAAAGGTATGGGGGTTCAACATATGCAAATCAATATACATAATCCATCACATGAACAGAACCAATGGCAAAAGCCACATGATTATCTCAATAGATGCAGAAAAGGCCTTTGATAAAATGTAACATCCCTTCATGCTAAAAACTCTCAATAAGCTTGGTATTAATGGAACATACCTCAAAATAATAAGAGCTATTTATTACAAACCCACAGCCAGTATCATGCTGAATGGGCAAAAGCTGGAACTATTCCCTTTGAAAACCGGCACAAGACAAGGATGCCCTCTTTCATCACTCCTATTCAACACAATATTAGACGTTGTGGCCAGGGCAATCAGGCAAGAGAAAGAAATAAGGATATTCAAATAGGAAGAGAGGAAGTCAAATTGTCTCTGTCTACAGATGACATGACTGTATATTTAGAAAACCCCAGTGTCTCAGACCAAAATCTCCTTAAGTTGATAAGCAACTTCAGCAAAGTCTCAGGATACAAAATCAATGTGCAAAAATCACAAGCATTCCTATACACCAATAACAGACAAACAGAGAGCCAAATCATGAGTGAACTTCCATTCACAGCTGCTACAAAGAGAGTAAAATACCTAGGAATACAACTTACAAGGGATGTGAAGGACCTCTTCAAGGAGAACTACAAACCACTGCTCAAGGAAATAAGAGAGGACACAAACAAATGGAAAAACATTCCGTGCTCATGGATAGGAAGAATCAATATTGTGAAAATGGCCATATTGCTCAAAGTAATTTATGGATTCAACACTATCCCCATCAAGCTACTATTGACTTTCTTCACAGAATTAGAAAAAACGAATTTAAATTTCATATGGAACCCAAAAAAGCCTGTATAGCCAACAAAATCCTAAGTAAAAAGAACAAAGATGGAGGTATCATGCTATCTGACTTCTAACTATACTACAAGGCTACAGTAACCAAAACAGCATAGTATTGGTGCCAAAACAGATATATAGACCAATGAAACAGAACAGAGGCCTCAGAAATAACACCACACATCTATAATCATTTGATCCTTGACAAACCTGACAAAAACAAGCACTGGGGAAAGGATTCCCTATTTAATAAATGATGTTGGGAAAACTGGCTAGCCATATGCAGAAAACTGAAATTGGATCCATTCCTTAAACTTTATACAAAAATTAACTAAAGACAAAAATTAACTCAAGATGGATTAAAGATTTAAACGTAATACCTAAAACCATAAAAGCCCTGGAAAAGAACCTAGGCAACACCATTCAGGGCATAGGCATGGGCAAAGATTTCATGACAAAAACACCAAAAGCAATGGCAACAAAAGTCAAGATTGACAAATGGGATTTAATTAAATTAAGAGGTTCGGACAGCAAAAGACACTGTCACCAGAGTAAACAGGCAACCTACAGGATGGGAGAAAACTTTTGCAATCTATCTATCTGACAAAGGGCTAATATCTAGAATCCACAAGGAACTTAAACAAATTTACAAGAAAAAAACAACCCCATCAAAAAGTGGGCAAAGGATATGAACAGACACTTTTCAAAAGAAGACATTTATGTGGCCAACAAACGTTAAAAAAAGCTCATTATCACTGGTCATTAGAGAAATACAAATCAAAACCACAATTAGACACCATCTCATGCCAGTTAGAATGGCAATAATTAAAAAGTCAAGAAACAACAGATGCTGAAAAGGATGCTGAGAAATAGGAACACTTTTACATGTTGGTGGGAGTATAAATTAGTTCAACCATTGTGGAAGACAGAGTGACGATTCCTCAAGGGTCTAGAATCAGAAATACCATTTGACCCAGCATTCCCATTACTGGGTATATGCCTGCAAAATTGTAAATCATTCTACTATAAAGACACATACACACATATGTTTATTGCAGCATTATTCACAATAGCAAAGACTTGGAGCCAACCCAAATGCCCATCAATGATAGACTGGATAAAGAAAATGTGGCACATATACCATAGAATATCATGCAGCCATAAAAAAGGATGAGTTAATGTCCTCTGCAGGGACATGGATGAAGCTGGAAACCATCATTCTCAGCAAACTAACACAGGAACAGAAAACCAAACACTGTATGTTCTCACTCATAAATGGGAGTTGAACAATGAGAACACATGGACACAGGGATGGGAACATCACATACATACCGGGTCCTGTCAGGGGGTTGGGAGGCTAAGGGAGGGATAGCATTAGGAGAAATACCTAATGTAGATGATGGGTTGATGGGTACAGCAAACCACCATGGCATATGTATACCTATGTAACAAACCTACTCATTCTGCACATGTATCTCAGAACTTAAAGCATTAACTGTGACAAAGAAGGATACTCTTTAATGTTAAAAGTCTCAATTCACTATATACATATTATAATATCTGCATACCAGAAACACAGCATCTATTTCTATAAAATCGGAACTACAAAAGATGCAGGGAGATGTAGAAGCCTGCTAATGATAAGAGATTTTAACACACCATGTTCAGTAACATACTGTTCTCAGACTAACTGGACCATTAACAAGAAAGGATACAGAAGGCCTAAACAACATAATCAACTTGTAGGTTATGATTATATACTGAACTTTATTGCCTGAAAATGGAGAATATACAGTCTTCTTAACTGCAAATGAAACATTCACAAAAACTGATCATTTATTAGGTTCCATTTCCCCCAAATATCAATATGTTCCAGAAAATAGAATGACTAAAATAGTATTCTCTGATTTTAATGCAACAAAACTAGAAAGTATTAACAAAATTTTTTAAGTTAAAAGGCATTTTCATATGGAAACAAAATAATTTCCTATTATACAACTCTTGGAAGAAAAGGCAAGTAAAAACAGAACTAAAAAATTATTTAAAATGATAATGAAAACATTATATATCTGAATTTATGGGCTATAGTTTGAACAATAACCAGAAAAAAATTTATAGCCTTAAACACTTCATTAACAAAATGAAGGAATAAAAATAAATTCCCAGCTCAAGAAGCTGAAAAAAAGAACAATAAAAAGAAAGTACCAAAAAAGAAATAATAAAAATAAAAGCAGCAATTAATAATTTAGAGAATGGAAAAAAGTAGTTCTTTTTCTTTTTTTTGAGACCGAGTTTCACTCTTGTTGCCTAGGCTGGAGTGCAATGGCACAATCTCAGCTCACTGCAACCTCTACCACTTGGGATCAAATAATTGTCCTGCCTCAGCCTCCCAGGTAGCTGGGATAACAGGCATGCACCAGCACGCCGAAATAATTCTGTATTTTTAGTAGAAGTGGAGTTTCACCATGCTTGTCAGGCTGGTCTTGAACTCCTGACCTCAGGTGATCTGCCCACCTTGGCCTCCCAAAGTGCTGGGATTACAGGCGTGAGCCATCACACCTGGCTGAAAAAAGCAGTTCTAATTAATAAATTAAAATTCTACCTGCTGAAGAAAAATAACAAAATAAACATACCACTAGATATTAAAAAAAGAATTCATAAAGATACAAAATCAGAAATAACAAGAGTAAAACAACTGAAAGAGAGGAAATCCTACAACACTACTTTACAGACATCTTTTTTTTTTCCTGAGGCAGAGTCTCACCCTGTTGCCCAAGCTGGAGTGCAGTGGCATTATTTCAGCTCACTGCAACCTCTGCCTCCCAGGTTCAAGTGATTCTCCTGCCTCAGCCTCCCAAGTAGCTGGGATTACAGGCACCTGCCACCACGCCTGGCTAATTTTTCTATTTTTAGTAGAGGCAAGGTTTCACCATGTTGGCCAGACTAGTCTCCACCCGTTTGACCTCAGGTGATTCACCTGCTTCAGCCTCGCAAAGTGCTGGGATTACAGGCGTGAGCAACTGTGTCCATCCCTTTACAGACACCTGTACAAATAAATTTGAAAACCTACAAGCAAGGGACATTTCCAAAATTGATCCCATTAGAGATACAAAGTTCAAAGAGACCAAATTCTATAAAAGAAATGAAGTTATCAAGAAAGCACTCCACAAAAAGCACCATGCTCTGATAATTTTACAGAACAATCCTACCAAGGATTCAAAGACCAAATAGCCTCAATGCTGTATAAGTAGTAGTTCCAGAGCTTTCTAAATGAAGGAAAATTTCTTAATTCTTTTTTATGAAACAAGTAAAACAAAGACATATAAACAAAAAGAAAGAAAACTACAACTAACATCACCTTTGAATACTGATGCAAAGCTTTAAATAAAATATTAGCAAACACAAGTCAACAACATGGTAAGAAAACGATACACAAAGAACATGAGAGACAGTCAAGGAATGCAAGGTTGGTTCAATCCATTAATATAATACATCACAGCCATAGCACTAAGAAGAAAAATCATGATTATCTCCATAAACACCAGGGGGGAAGAAAAACCTTCAACAAAACTAAGATCCACTCCTGATTAAAGAAAAAAAAAAGACAAACTCAAGAAAACAGGAATTCATGCATACTTTCTCAGCGTGATAAACAAGTAAACATATATAATTTGCATTAAAGTCAGAATCTTATTTTTAATAGAGAAACACTAAAGACATTTGCACTAATATTAGGAATCAGACATTCTCTATAAACTACCTAGCACTGTATTAGAGGTATTTGTGAAGGCAATTTTAAGAGAAATCAATTGGAGGTGTCAGAATTGGAAATGAAGGTGTAGAACCACCTACATTTACAAGTGATATGATCATGCACCTGAAAAACCCTAATGAATCAATGATCTTTAGATGGTGGAGAAACAGGTACTTTCAAATATTGCTGCTGGGTATCAAAATTGGCATATTCCTTACAGATGAAGATTTGGTAATATCTAACAAAACTACACGTTTACCTTTTAACTCAGCAATTGCACTTCTGGGAATACCAGATATTAATTCTCTAGTAATATGAATATGCATACACACAAAGCTATCATTCACTCTGGCACTGTTTATTTATGAAACATTGAAAATAAGCTAAATGTCCATACATAGGAAGGTAGCCAAATAAACTATGGTACATCCACACAATGGTGTATTAAGCAGAACGAGAATGATTTCTTTGATATAGAATGATTTCCAGGATATATGTTATGTGAAAAATGCAAAATTTAAAGGAGTATGTATCCAAAGTACCCCACTCTTTGTGTAAGAAAGGGGGAAATGAGAAAATACATATAACTATGTCTACGTATATGAGCAAGACTAGTTACCTACAGAGTATGGAACAGAATAAAACAGAAAGGCTGAGGAAATAGAAGGAGAGAAATAACACCTTTCTGAATACACCTTTATGGACATCTTGATTTTTGAAGCCAGGTCAAGGTTTTGCCTAGACAAAATCAACAAGGATTGGAGGAAAACCCTAAAATTGAATACAAACAGAAACAAAGGAATCAAAGAGAAGAGGAGAATTAACCTAAGTAACTTCTGAATACAGTATCTGAACTAAAGACAAAAAACTCTAAGCAAGTGCTGAGCTCTAATTGATAAGATTCTTTTTTTCAAAGGTATGGCTTTGCAATTCTGAAACTACTTTTTAAGCATTACTGCATTTAACACGTAAGAAAATACACTGTGAATAAAATGGAAGTCAAGAATTATAAATCTGGAAAGGAGAAATGAATCCTGTGTGGTGTAGAACTGTAACTGAAAGTATAAATAAGGACACACACCCACACACACTCATATCTAGATACCCATGCACATATATACACATATACATTCATATATCTACATTCACAAACAAACTCATGTTCATTGTTTTTTCATCTAAGCAATCTTAGCCTTAAGACTCATATAATTAGACCTGAAAAAATGAAATTTCCCAATTTCTAAATCTAAATTTACAAGATATTGGCTATACAAGCTATGGTTTAGGAAAGTGTTACCATCTATTAGAAAAAAAGCTTTTACACATAGTATCCAGGCTAATATGTGAAGAGAAAAAAATTTACTCATATATGTGACTGGATCATGAAAACAGGAAAAATATAATATTAATCCTAGTAAATATTTCAATATGCCCATCTCAGATTATTTTCATGTTAGTAAGAGTAATCATATTATCTCTTATAAAAGTTGCAAAGTTGCAAATGTTACCTGGTATTTCACAATGAAACATATTAAAAGTCACCATACCTTACAGTAAAATCATACGAGCAAGAGGCCAGCACAGAAGAAAAAAAAAGGGAAAAAAAAAAAAAAAAAAAAAAAAAAGAAAGAAAGAAACCAAAAAAAACCTTTTTGAAGTCAGCTGTAATCATAACACTGCTTTCTATGATCATTCCATAAACATCATAATACATTTAAGTTTAGTCAGAGCTGTTACTTAAAATTATGCTTTTCCAAAACATACATGCTTTAATTTGTGGCAAAAATCTTCTGGCCTTTTAAGTATCCATTTTCAGGAAAAACATTTTTATATTCTCCAAAGAAAATTATCCCTCAAGTCTTTTAGAACTTATTTAGAATATTCCCAAAGTGTTGCTATTCTAGAAAAATTAAATACAATTTCATATGGACTATCCAAAAATGATTCTTACAAGCCAGATGAGTTGGCTCACACCTGTAATCCCAGCATTTTGGGAGCCTGAGAAGGGCATATCACCTGAGGTCAGGGATTAGAGACCAGCCTGGCCAACATAGTGAAACCCTGTCTCTAA
>NW_016107380.1:6776076-6786737 GCF_001604975.1 Cebus imitator
AAAAAAAAAAAAAAAAAAAAAAAAACAAGCAAACAAACAAAAAGGATTCTTACAAATATAAGGGATATATAATAGTACAAATATATAATTATATCATTTACCAATTTCACAAATATATATTATGATTGCTACAATTAAAGCTATCAAAATAAACATTTAGAATAAAAACAGCTTTAAGATATTTTTATGTTATTTGTATAACTAATGAAAAATGATATAAATGATAAAAAGCAAATTTAAAGACAAGTAACGTCTTCTAAATAAAAACGTACTTAATATGTTGACCTTTGCAATTACATTCTTCAGTGTTTGTCGTACCAGCACTTTAACAGTTAAATCCACATATTTAACTACATTTGATTAGCATTTAAGTACTTTCACTACATTACCTTATTGTATTCTAAGAATCACTCTGAAATAAAGAGAATATTTTTAAACTTCTAAAACTTGACCACATAAAACAAATTTTTGCTACATTTGCACAGAGCACTGTGCCTCCTATGTTGCACTGCAGTCAGTGAAACTTAAAATATTAATATACAGTAACTAAAAATTTAGAATTTTTGGCCAGGCATGGTGACTCAGCCTATAATCCCAGCACTTTGGGAAACCAAGGCAGGCAGATCACTTGAGATTAGGAGTTTGAGACCGGCCTGGCCAACACTGTGAAACCCTGTCTCTACTAAAAATACAAAAAAATTAGCCAGGTATGGTGGCACGTGCCTGTAGTGCCAGCTACTCAGGAGGCTGAGGCAGGAAAATCACCTGAACCCAGGAGGCAGATATTGTAGTGAGCCAAGATTGTGCCACTGTACTCCAGCCTGGGCGATAGGGTGAGACTCTGTCTCAAAAAAAAAAAAAAAAAAATGAAAAAAAGAATAGAATTTTTAAAATAGTAGGGATAATAATATATAATTATCTTATTTTTTAAAATCAGTAAGGTACTTTTTTTACCCTTAATGTAAAAAACAAAGAATGAAATTGGGAGATATCACTTAATAAAATGCTTTCCACTGTCATTTAGCAGAAACTGCCTAAACAAAAGCCAGGAAACTAACCTAAGTCATCTTACACCCAGAGAAATGTATTGGGACCATCACTAAAAATTTACCTCATTCTCTGCTGTTCACAGAGTGAAAAACTTCTATATCCCAAACATTTGTTAATAGTCATGTATGTTATCATGTTAGGAAAAAGAAAGTATTAACCATCTCTTTATACCTGTTTCAATAAAGTAAAGATACTCCCACTAATTAGAAACTTACGAAGAACATAATACTAAAAGTGAATTACTTTAGTTAAAAAAAATAATATTAAAGGAAATAATAGATTAGGGGTGAAAGAATGAGAAAAAGATTTTTATTTAACCTTAAGTATTGAATGTCTACATCGCCCAAATTCATTCAATAATTATTCAAATATTTTTACCTAATTTTAGCTTTTAATATTCATTAATTGGGTAACAAAAATACATATAAAAAAGAATTAGTAACTTCAATCCCTAAACCAAGAACACTTTTTAATATATGCTTCACAGATTATATTTATATAAATTTATTCTACATATAAAATAAAAGATGAAAACTTACTTTCACCCTCCTAATAGCATAGGTATGACCAAGAAGTTCAAACACTGGTTGCCGTACATTCCTTAAGTCCCAGCCTCTCAAACTACAGTCAACTGCCCCCGTCACCAGCAAATTCTAAAAACAATTTAGAGAAAAATAAACTGTGACATCTTTGCAGAGCAGTATGCAGGCTTTCCTACCAGAAACAACATCTACTTTCTGATTATTATTTAATACGAACCCAGGAGTCATTTTTGAGAAGCTGTATAACGAGTATAAACATTAATAGCAAAAAATTAATATGACCTGTGAGAAAAAGAACTCAACATGCTTTAAGTACATGATGGAACACTACACACAACTGAAAAAGGCATAGTTCCAAATAGCATTGTGGATTTTCTAATTCACCTTTAGCAGTGGCAGTAAGTACCTAAGAGATTGAAAATTTTATCTGACAAATGAACCCAGCTTTCTCTTCAAAAGGTTTTCGCTGGAATCCCAGCACCTTGGGAGGCAAAGGTGGGAAGATCACTTGAGGCCAGGAATTTGAGACCAACATGGGCAACAAAGCAAGACCCTGTCTACACAAAAAATTAAAAAATTAGCCAGGCGTGATAGCACACACCTGTAGTTTTAGCTACTTGAGAGGCTGAGTGAGGCAGGAGGATTGTGTGAGCCCAAGAGTTCAAAGCTACAGTGTGCTATGATCGCCCCACTGTACTTCAGCCTGGATAACAGAGCAATATCCTATCTCTAAAAAAAAAAAAAAATTAAAAATTAAAAAAGGTTTTCAAGGCCAGGTGCAGTGGTTCACTCTTATAATCCCAGTACTTTGGGAGGGCGACGCCGGCAGATCACTTGAGCCCAGGAGTTTGAGACCAGGCTGGGCAACATGGTGAGACCCCGGCTCTAAAAAACAAACCAACAAAAATTTCAACATAGTCTGAGGTTTTTCCAGGCATTAAAAGGCAAGAGGTCTGTTCATTTAGGGACATCTGAAAAAGGATGGGCTACGAATTAAATTTTTCCATGTTCTCTAAATCAAAATTAATCAGTTTCCAACTCTCTTGGACCAAGTCTTAATACAATATCTAATCATATCCAAGAATGTAATCAAATAGTGGTGAGTCTATCTAGCCCGGCTTTACAAATTCTGCTATCTAGAACCCCAAGTGAACCCAGAGGTCCTGGTTGAACAGGCCAAATGCTGGGTCTACACTCAGTCCACCCCATATAACCCAGAACAACAATGTATCCAGTTGGTGCAATGTATTTAAGTTATTGCCATTACTTTCAATGGCAAAAACTGCAATTGCTTTTGCACCAACCTAACACTGTCTGAATATGTTGGGCTTTAGTGTAAGCTAATTTGAAGAAAAGTTTCAGTGATTAGAAAATAATTTTTATAAACCACTCTCAAATGTCTATCAGCATCTTTCTTTAGAATTCCCAAACATCTAATATATGGGCCATAATTAATTTTCCAATATGAAAAATTCATTTATGAGTCTGAATCTGTAGTCATCAGCATTGAAATGTTTAGAATGAGTAACATCATTTCATATGTACTATATTTACTTTTAACTTATTTTTATTTAAAGAACTCTGCCAATATACTGCTCTTTTAACTGTAATTAATTTAAAACTGGGAAAAAAGCAAAGCGTACATTTTACCTATTTGTCACAGTCAACAGACCACTTCAGGGACATAAATACAGTCATGCATCACTTAATGATGGTCCCTATCATTAAGTGCTTTGAGAATTACCTATGCTTTGAGAAATGCAGCATTAGGTAATTTCATCTTTGCGTGAACATCACAGAGTGTTTACACAAACCTAAATGGTACAGCCTACTACAACAGCTAGGCTAGATGGTACAGCCTATTACTCCTAGGCTACAAGCCTATACAGCATGTTACTGTACTGAATACTGCAGGCTACTGTTCTGTATCCAAACATAGAAAAGGTACAGTAAAAATATAGTATGGAAGATAAAAATGGCAGTAGGGCCCTTACCATGAATGGAGCTTACAAAACTGGAAATTACTCTGGGTGAGTTAGCGAGTGAGTGGTGAATGAATGGGAAGGCCTAGAACATTACTTTACGCTAAATTTATTTTTTGAATTTTCTTTTTTTTTTTTTTTTTTTGAGATGGAATCTTGCTCCGTCACCGGGCTGGTGTGCAGTGGCACGATCGCGGCTCACTGTAACCTCTGCCTCCTGGGTTCAAGCAATTCTCCTGCCTCAGCCTCCCAACTAGCTAAGACTACAGGCACACACCATCAAGCCCAGCTATTTTTTGTATTTTTAGTAGAGATGGGGTTTCACCATATCGGCCATGATGGTCTTAATCACTTGATCTCATGATCCACCCACCTTGGCCTTCCAAAGTGCTGGGATTACAGGCGTGAGCCACCATGCCCGGCCAATTTCCTTTCTTCAATAATAAATTAACTTAGCTTACTGCAACTTTTTTGCTTTGTTAAACTTTCTAATTTTTTTTAACTTTTTGACTCTTTATAATAACAAAACTTAAAACACAAATACATTGTGCAGCTATACAAAATATTTTCTTTCTTTATATCTTTATAAGCTTTTTTCTATTTTTAAATTGTTTTTAACTTTTTAAACTCATTTGCTAAAAACTAAGACACACACACATTAGTTTAGGACTACACTGAGTCAGAATTATCAATATCACTGTCTTCTACCTCCACATCTTGTCCTGCTGGAAAGTCTTTGTGGGCAATAGGAATTTTTCAGATCCACTATAATCTTATGGGCCCTGTCATATATGCAATCTGTCACTGGCCGAAATGTTGTTATGCAGTGCATGACTACAGTACATTAACACATATTTAATCCATTGCTATCTCTAATTCATATGTTCATGTGGTTAACTAAAGCTTTAAAAAAGTTGCACATGGACGCTTATCTTACAGAGGCATGAAAATTGGTTAGGCTTAAAAAGGAAGATGAAATAGAAAAATTTAAAAACTGATGGACTGTCAAATTAAAAATCAAGTTACAAACAGCTCAACAGCCTGACTAGCAAGGTGAAAAAGAAATAAAAGCAAAAGATGATACAAAATTGCAGGGTTAAGAGCAATAAAGAAAAAAATTACATAAATTGGTAAGGCAGTTTCCCAAAACAAGCAAGTAAGGCTGCACTGTTGAACTTTGAGAATTTCTGTTTCTTATTTTGCCTGTTTTATGAGCACTTAAATCCAATTAATGCAAATGCAGGTCAGTCACAATCATTAATTAGAAAGGAAAGGGACAGAATTTAACTTAATGGTCCAGAAACACCACCAAAGTCCACATAAACAAAGATAAATAAAATTTAGAACATTTTAACATTAGGAAGGACAGAAGCTCAGGACAGAGCCATATACTATACCTCATTGTATTTACACCAGTCACAACTCAAGATTTCTGCCTGATGTGCTGGAATCACGATTCTGACTCCTGCTGCTTTCACATCCCATATTCTCAGAGTCTGATCACCTGGTAAAAAAAAAAAAACGACTTGATCATTTCCCGTCACACCACTTGAATGTGCAGTGACGTGTTAATAACGATAAGTCAAGTAAAAATACACTGCTTTGACTGTTAGGATATTGCCACCTTTAGACTTATTTTTTAAACCATAATAATATATAAGAACTATTCAAATGAGGGAATGTAAAAGTAATGTTGCACCGTGATAATGCTTTAAGGAGGAAAACTGAATCTCACAGAGATAAACACAATATTGACTAAACACACACCACACCTGGTACATTTGTCTTTAAGGCAGGAAAGGCCCTGAAAATTCTCCTGTTAGGAAATAAGTAATCACTCTGTATCAGCGTATTGTACTAGAAACCAACAACAGAGTAACAGTGTTACTGCTAAAGGCAGGCAAAGTCTACCAAGCCAAAGTGGAGAATTTTTACTTTTCATTTTTCAAGTATACTGTATTTTAGTGGACAAGCTACAGGTGTATTTTTTCTACAAAAAAAAAAAAAAAGAAAGAAAAGAAAGAAAAAAGAAAGCTACAAACATTTATTTATTTATTTTATTTTATTTTTTGAGACAGAGTCTTGCTCTATTGCTCAGGGTAGAGTACGGTGGCGTGATATCAGCTCATTGTAACCTCCACCTCCTGGGTTCAAGCAATTCTTGTGCCTCAGCACCTTCCCCAAGTAGCTGGGATTACAGATGCATGCCACCTTGCCCAGCTAATTTTTGTATTTTTAGTAGAGACGGGTTTCAGCTGGGTACAATGGCTCATGCCTATAATCCTTGCACTTTGGGAGGTCAAGGTGGGCAGATCACCTGAGGTCAGGAGTTTGAGACCAGCCTGGACAACATGATGAAACCCCACCTCTACTAAAAATACAAAAAATTAGCCAGGTATGATGGTGGCCACCTGTAATCCCAGCTACTTGGAAGGCTGAGGCAGAAGAATCACTTGAATCTGGGAGGCGAAGGTTGCAGTGAGCCAAGATGGCGCCACTGCACTCCAACCCAGGCAACAAGAGCAAAATTCCACCTCAAAAAAAAAAAAAAGAGAGAGAGAGAGAGAGAAGGGATTTTACCATTGTTGGCCAGGCTGGTCTCAAATTCCTGACTTCACGTGATCCGCCCACCTTGGCCTCCCAAAGTGCTGGGATTACAGGTGTGAGCTATCGCACCTGGCCAACAAGCTAAAAACATTTAAAGATTACACTTTGCATTATTACAAAAATAGTTTGCATTACTTAACTGCACGGTCACCCTGATTAAATATTTTATATGTTGTTTGCCTCCAATTTTTCTAAACTATAAGGAAACGAAGGATGACAGGATGAATAAAATCCAGAATACATATACCTACCTCAAAAGTAAAATATAAACAACTGATGATAGGAGAAAACCAGTTCCACGTAAACAAACACGTAGTTTCTGGCATGATAGCAGGTGGGGTCTTGAATCCCATTTTGTGGTTATAGGACCCTGAATAGGATATGTAATATCTCTGAGACTGATTCCTCATTTCTAAAAGAGACACAGAATGCCTAACATGCAGTGCTGTCTAAGAATTTAATCAAGTTTCTGTAAAGCACCTGGCATGGTCTCTAACACACAGCAGACACTGCCAAATATGGTATATAAAAACACTAAAGTTTTAAAGAATCTTTTACTCATCTACATATATTTTCCTATATTTCTAATTCTAAATCATATATTGTTAAGCTAAATTTAGCTATCCTAGGCAATTTTTTTCTGGCTTCTTTGGAAGTTGCTTAAGAAAGATTAGAAATGTGTTGGCAGTAATGAAATGCTGAGATTAAGAACAGGGCCTTTGGAGTTCTGGAGCTTGGTTCTAATCCAGCTCAATCGTTCAGTGGTCACTGATGCTTAATCAAGTTACTTTGCTGATCTTCAGTTTCCTACCTACAATAAAATAACTGTCTTGTAAGGCTGAAATGAGACAAGGTAGTAGTGTGAATATGGTACCAGATAAGCAGTAACCCCTCAGTGTTTTCTTTTTTTAATGAGAAAAAAAATCCATGATTACAAGTTATTTCTGTCCCCTAATAATAACATAAATAATAGCTAATATTTATTAAGTGCTTCCAGTGTGCCACATACTATTCTAGGCATTTTATACATATTTTTCTAAAAACATCACAACGATATAAAGTAGGAATTTGGATATATATATAAATAATTGTATAGTAATATACAAATGAGGAAACTGCAGCAGATAGAGATGAAATAACTCACCCAGGATAGTAAGCAATAGAAGCAGGACCTGGAACCAGAACCCAGGCAGTCTGGGTCCCCAGCGTGTGCACTTTACAACTTTACAACTACAGTACGCTGCTGCCTCCTTGTGTTGCTGGAGGACAAATGCCAAACAATCAATGCTGGCTGATTCTGGGGGAATTATTTTAATTTCCAGGAAGGAGTGCAGTGGTGCAATCTCAGCTCACTGCAACCTCTGCCTCCCAGACTCAAGCAATCTTCCCACCTCAGCCTCCCGAGTAGCTGGGACTACAGGTGCACATCACCATGCCCAGCTAATTTTTCTATTTTTGGTAGAGACGGGTTTGCCATATTGGCCAGGCTGGTCTCCAGCTCCTGAGCTCAAGCAATCCACCCGCCTCGGCCTCCCACAGTGCTGGGATTATAGGCATGAGCCACTGTGCCCAGCCCTATGTTACTTTTTCTATAAACTGGAGAAAAATCTCTATTATTTTTTCAATACCACTTCCCATCCTCCCTGCCCAGAGGCCACAACAGTCAAGTCCACAGCCCTTTAGTCTGCATTTTGGTTAATACTTTTATTACATTTCAATGGATCCACAAATATTGACTACTCCTTTGTATGTAGGATTTTTTTCCTTTTTTGATTTAAAAATACTGTCTCGCTACGTTTTTTAAAAAAGGTTGAAAACCACTTTGATAGATAAGAGTAATGAACATTTTTGGACCTAGCTAAGGATGGTACCACCGTCCATAGTACCTTATTCCTTGCTCTGACCACATCTGACAGGTCAAAGGGGGGTATTTGGGATTTTTCTGAACTTCAACTGAAAAAATAATGTCAGTCCTTCTTCTATGGCAAAATTTACAAATTATAAAATTCAGGACCCATTGGTGACAACATATCTCATTGTGAAAAAGGAATGATGAGTTTGAAAGTACCAAAAGGAAATTGTTCAGGACTGGTATAGGTTAGAGTTTCAAATAACTCCAAGGGCCCTCATTATAATCACTGTCTGTGGTCTAGCCCCCAGTCAGTAAAATTTGTTCCCAGAATGCCAAATAGCTTGGATGAAATGATCTCTCATGACTTTCTCCAGCCTTCAGTGTATAATGCAGGGTGACGTGGATGTCTATTGTTTGGTCTGCCCAGCAACACCCTTTTCCTAGGAAGAGCATGTTCTTTTCTCACCAAGTGATTCTGTAAAGACTTACACCTCAACACAATTGACTGGCCAAAGGCAGGTCCAGGCAAGGCCAAACGCAGTACCTCATTCCCCGCACTGACTACAGCTGAAAAGGTCAAAGGTAGGTACTTGGGATTTTTCTAAACTATAACTGAAAAAATAATGTCTGTCCTTCTCCTATGGTAGCATTTACAACTTATAAAATTCAGGAGGCTGGGCATGGTGGGTTACACCTGTAATCCCAGCACTTTGAGGGGCTAAGGCAAGAGGACTGCTTGAGTCCAGGAGTTTGAGACCAGCCTGAGCAACATAGCTAGACTCTGTTTCTACAAAACATTTAAAAATTGGCTGGGCATGGTGGCACACACCTGTAGTCCCAGTTACTCCAAAGGTTGAGGTGGGAGCATTGCTTGAGTCCAGTAGGTCGAGGCTGCAGTGCGCCATAACTGCAATACTGTACTCCAGCCTGGGTGACAGAACAAGACCCTGTCTCAAAAAATAGAAAAATATGGCCAGGGGCAGTGGCTCATGCCTGTAACCTCAGCACTTTGAGAGGCTAAAGCAGGTGGATCACTTGAGGCCAGGCATTTGAGACCAGCGTGGCCAACATGGCAAAACTCTGTCTCTACTAAAAATACAAAAAAAATAAATTAGTTAGGCATGGTGGTACATGCCTGTAATCCCAGCTGCTCAGGAGGCTTGGGTACAAGAATTACTTGAACCCCAGAGGTAGAGGTTGCAATGAGCTAAGATCACGCCACTGCACTCCAGCCTGGGCAATGGAGACAGATTCTGTCTCAAAAAAAAAAAATGTATATATATATATATATATATATATATATATATATATATATATATATATATATATATATATATATATATATATATATATATATATATATATATAATTATATATAAAAATTATTATATAGATAGATAGATAGATATAGATATAGATAGATAGATTCATGAGCTACTTGGTGGCCACATGTCTTACTGTGTGGAGAAGCCAGTCTGCAGAGTCAGGTGAACAAGTAGGGAAAAGTCCAGATGAGAGACAGAACATGACCTGGGGCCTTTCAAGCAGCCCTTCCCTTTCTGGGATATGCTTTTTAACAAATTTTGCAAAGATCTAACATAGTCCCAGTTCTATCACTTGTAGGCAAAGGAAATTACTCACTATCATAAGGGAGTGAAGGATATTCTCCTGAGGCTTCAGTCTCCTGAAGCTAGCTCCAAAGAAAACCATTTGATTAAGCGCCAGGCTTCCATTAAAATATACAAAATGGCTAAATAATATATACTAGCTTTCAGGAATTTATATCTAACACTAGGTTGAAACCATAAACTCTGCTATAGCTATAGCATTGTCTCAAGATCAATAAGCTTGGGTTCACCCTAATAATATATGAGTATGTGAATTGATTTAAAGTACCAAAAGAGGCCAGGCATCGTGGCTCACACCTGTAATCCTGACACTTTGGGAGGTCAAGGTAGGCAGATCATTTGAGTTCAGGAGTTCCAGACCCACCTGGGCAACCACACAATCCTGTCTCTACAGAAAATACAAAATTAGTCAGGCTTAGTAGCATGCACCTGTAGTCCCAGCTACTCGGGAAGCTGAGGTGAGAGGATTACTTGAGCCTAGAAGGTGGAGGCTGCAGTAAGCTGAGATTGTGCCACTGCATTCCAGCCTGGGTGACAGAGCCAGACTCTGTCTCAAAAAAATAAAAATAAAAAAATTTACAAGTACCAAAACATTATAGTGAAAGCGGACTAGGAGATTACGAACTATTATTGTAGCACTAATATGAATGAGTCTCACAAAAGATAATGCTGTGAAAGAAACCAGACACAAAGGTATGAAAATAAGTAACATGAATCCATGTTATTGGAAGGCCACAGTGGTCACCTGGGGTGGGAGGTGGTGAGAAATGACTACAAGGATGGGAAGAGGCCCTCTGGGAATGTTCTGTATCTTCATCTGGGTGCCAGTTACAAGGATGTGTTCATTGTAAGAATTTGCCAAATTGTATGCTAAGATTATGTACTGTTCAATATGTGTATTATGCTTCAACAGAAGATTAAACAACACAACAACAAAGGTTATATCTCAGGCACAACAGTTCTGTTCCATACCACCGTTTTCATGCAATATTTAAAAAAA
>NW_016107380.1:6786747-6821979 GCF_001604975.1 Cebus imitator
AAAAAAAGAGCCATGGCTTGAGCTGTCCCCTCTTGCAGTTAATTTAACAGGCACAAAAACGTGAAGACTGCTGGGCAGGAGCTGAGAATTCCACTTCCTTGACAGCAACTCCTGACGCAACCATTTGGCACCTTGTCCTCGCCATTTTGTTTTCCAGGTAGAAAACAGGTCTCCTGACCAAATGGTACAATGACTCATTCAACTCTTTCAGCTGCCAGGACAACTGCATTTGTGCTGTTTTTTAAATTGAATTTTCTAGACAATTGGCCTTTCATTGACAGGCAGTCGTTTATCAGGGGCCTGTGATGGTGCCATAGACTCACCTGAATTGCCAGATTCTCTTATCAGTTACAGACCTGCCACTGACAGAACCAGTGATTTTTTTTTTTTTTTTTTTTTTTTTTAACAGAGACAGAGGCTCTGTTGCCCAGACTGGAATACAGTGGCGTGATCTCGGCTCACTGCAACCTCTGCCTCCCAGGTTCAAGGTATTCTCCTGCCTCAGCCTCCCAGAAGCTGGGATTACAGGTGCCCACCACCACGCCCAGCTAATGTTTCTGAGTTTTTAATAGAGACGGAGTTTCACCATGTTGGTCAGGGTAGTCTCGAACTCCTAACCTCAAATGATCTGCCCGCCTTGGCCTCCCAAAGTGCTGGGATTACAGGCATGAACCACTGTACCCAGCCAGAACCAGTGAATTTAAATGTACAATATGGACGAGGAAGTTACTATGCTGGCTGTTACTATGTCTAATTTCAAACTGCAGCAGGTAAGAAGTTGCATAAGGAGAATGAGTGTAAACACAGAATCTAAAACTGGGAAGTGAACGGAGTAGCACAAGGGTACTTTGGGGCCAATGTAATATAACTTAACCAAAATGCTCTGTGCCTCTCAGATGTAATATAACTTTTTCTGACAATAGAATGAGGTGTGCTTTAACTACTGAATCCCACACATTCAGGCATGGTTATGACTTACGCAATTAGATGGAGTCTGTGACAACAATAATTTAGTTTTATATGATTCCAAAGATAATTTACTTCACATTAATCCTCTTCATAAAAAGATCTCAAATATTCTTCCCTTCTATCTCATATAATTTAGAAATATGAATTCTGTACCAACACAACTACCATGAATTAGGCAAAATGTAGGGTCTTTAGGGAACTCTGCTATGGAAGGTAAATCTAGATCTATTAATAGTTCTCTAAAACTTCCCCCATTTTGGCCTGTCTTAATTTAGCTAATGATAACAAATTTGATTCTAGATTTGCAAAACTATAGAACCTTGAAGGTGACTAAATTCTTGGAGTAAACTAAATGCTACATTCTCATATCTTATATTAAAATATAAATTGTTGTAATCAGTTGAAAGATATACTTAACTGTATGTGTGCAACAGGATTAGACATAAAAATACATCTTGACTGCCTATCACATAAGCTTCCACCATGAAAAACAAGTATTTTACAACTATGGGTTCCATACTACAAACTTTGCAGTTGAGATTACTTTATGCAAAGACTATGTTATGACTTATAACATGCCCTTGTCTGTAAGCAAGAAGACAAAGCAAGAGAATTAATAAAGATAAACTCACTAACAAAGCTGAGAAAAAACTAAGCAGTTCTCAAACTAAAGAACCCACTTTTCTGAATTCAGCACTGAAACCATTCTGTAGGTTTCTCGGAAAAAAAAAAAAGAGTTGAGTATATGCCTTCGAAAACAGACACGCAATTCCTATTACCTCAAATACAACTAAGCTGTCAAGTTGGCATCTCAAACAGAGCTCTTCCATAGACTAGTACAGTGCTTCCCAAATTGGGCTGCTCACTAGATTCAGCTGGGATTTAAAAATATACCTCAGAGAGGTATTCTGTCTTTTTATTCAGTAAGACTAAGATGAAGCCCAGAATTCTGCTGCTGTTTTTTTAAGCTCACCCAATGGTTCTGGTGATTAGCAAGATTTTAGAATCACTGGACTAGTATGTTACTAGTCCATGTATTCCAGAGTCTGCCTACAGCAAGTTACTCTAGAGCTCTGTTCTAGGAGTTTTAGTTCTCAGATAAGCACTAACTGTCCATTGTTATAGCACATATACACTGCAAAGGCCATTCTGATGGTCCTCAAATATGCTCTGTTCTCTCCACACTCCAACTTTTGCCTCCTGCTTCTCATTTCCTAACTCTTACTTATTCATAAGGCAGCAGCTTAGACAGGGAAGTGACCTGAACAGCCAACCCTGACAAGCTCAGGAATTTATTTATACATTTCCACAGAATTCTGGGCACACGTGTTAATAATAAGAGGTAACACTTAAGGCCGGGTGCAGTGGCTCATACCTGTAATCCCAGCACTTCGGGAGGCTGAGACAGGAAGACTGCTTGAGCCCAGGAGTTCTACACCAGACTGGGCAACACAGTGAAACCCTGTCTCTGCCAAAACTACAAAAATTAGCAGGGCATGGTGACGTGTGCCTGTGGTCCCAGCTAGTAGGCTGAGGTGGGAGGATTGTTTGAGCCCAGGAAGCAGAGATTTCAGTGAGCTGAGATGGCACCACGGCACTCCAACCTGGGCAACAGAGCCAGACCCTGTCTCAAAAAAAGAAAAAAAAAAAGGTAATACAGAGTGTTTACTCTACCAGTCACTGTTCTAACTAAGCCCTTTATGTACATTAGCCAATTAATCCTCCTCGAAGCTTCATGATGTAGATACCATTATCACCCTGATTTTAGAAATGAGGAATGAGGAGACAGAGGTTAAGCAGCATGACCAAAGAACATCTCATAACAGCAGGAAAGTAGAACTTGACCCGAGGCAGTCCAGCTCCAGAATCCTTGCTCCTGACCACTGTGCCATATTACCTCTCCTTCAAAGAACTTCACAGTCTTTATCATTAGCTGCTTCTAGTTTTTGTCTTAGCATCCCTCTTTCCTACTGGACTACATGCTCTAGGAGGGCAGGAACTCCATCTGTTTTCCTCGCTGAATCTCCAGTGCCCAGTAAATGATGGACATTCAATAAATATCTGACTGGTTTACTGGCAATGTCCTTCTCAACAATCAAAATGAACTCAGATATGTTTTAAAAATTCAAATAAGATGATTACTCCCGTATCGAATGTAATAACAATTAAAAATATTTTAGTGTTTGGCTCTGTAAGGCATTCGGCTATGTAAAAGAATACACAAGTGTTACAGGAAATGTATGAAAACAAGGGAAGCAAAGATGATCTAAGCACTGCATTTGCTTACAAACGAATGGTACATAGCTCAGTAAATAAATGCTCTTGTGTTTGAAATGGCTAAGGCACAATGAGAATTCTGGAGCTTGCCTTGGCTTTTTACTATACCAAAGCTCCTTCCAGTATTTTTGCAGAGTGGAAGAAGAACTTTGAATCTTTTAAAAAGTACTAAGTAGACTAACATTTGTAAATCATCACAAAGGATTATTTCAGGAAAATAGCAAATGTTTGATAAATCAATCTTCCAATGAGTTCCCCAAGTCATAAAAATTGGCAGAAAACAGCTTTACTGTATCCATTTCCCAAGGAAAGCTTTTAAAGAATATATTTTGGAGCTTACAGGTCCAGTACCTGATTTTCATTAAATCCCCTCTGATTCATCTGAAGGCTTAGATGTGCAGCAAATTTAGTGAATACTGGCCCCTTACAGGTGCTCTGATTTACTACAATAGCTTTATTTACCAATTATAAGCCAATGATACAATTTTTACTCACAAGGCCAGACTACTCAGTTCCAAACTCAACCTGCTCATTGACAAACAGATGCGTGTCTCAGAGGTTCTGTAACAGTGTTCTAAAACAAAACTCAAGACCTTCTTTTTCAAACATAGATCATATCTCAGTTATAACATTATCATCCACGAATTTGTCCTTGCCAGAAACCGAGGAATTATTCTTTAGGAGCTGGAATCATCAAAAAGTAACCTGAACCTCAGCTAATAATTCTTGTCAAGAGGCTGACAAAGAAGGAAAGTCTTAAGAGCACAAAAGAATAGTAAGACTCCTGTTTTCTCTCTGAATCTAAGGTACACAGCGCCACCTAATGGGAAAAACAATGCCACCTATTCACTACAAGTAGGGCTTTTTGCAAATACAGAATTATTTACCTGAGGCTGAAGCCAAACAACCAGGGATGTGGGGAGACCAGATTGTGCTATAAATGACATTTTCATGGCCTCTAAAGGTGCACAGAGACTTTCCAACAGTTGGATCCCACTACAAATAAATGAATAGACCAATTACTCAAGAGGGATAAAATCAAATTTATGCTTTTACACATATTATTTATACCCATAAACAATATACATTTATATATACATGTACAATATACATGCAGATATCAAGGATTTTTAAAGCTCTATTTTTATATAAAGCAAGATGGTATTTAAGGGCCAAACTAATGCTGAGCTAACTATTAGTTTGCAGCCAAAAGATTACAAAATGTTAAGTTCTAATAAATGTTTTAATTTTTTTAAAGAAAATCAGCTGTCCAATCATAAAGCTACAGAATTATGTTTGGAAAAGAAAAAAAGATTCAGTGGAAGCTCTAGAGGAGGGAATATTTGTTTTTGAATATAATAATGCTAACATACCAATTTGACAGTTTGATCCCATGAGCCAGACACGACAAGCTGTTCACCTCTGGTTTGGCTCCAATCAACACTATACACCTAAAAACATTTGAAAATATTTAGAAAGCAAAAGAGCATCAAGTTCAACACTGCATTTTATCTCTTGTTGTATAACAGTGAAAGGCAGAACAACTAATTCACTATGTCAAAACATCAAATAATTCCTAACCATCTCAACACGGTGTCTGAGAAATGAAAAGTTGATCTTGCCCATTCCTCCAGACTTATTCCTTACAGATAAGATTCCATTTTGCTTTAATAGAATTCTACAGAATACTTCCAAACCTTCTTCACTAAAACAAATTATACATGTTTTAAAACCTACCAACAAATCACTGTTTGCAGCTCCACGAAGAAATGTCAAAGCAGATTAGAAAGTTAGTCATCTAAAAAAGCTTGCTGGGTCAATGTTTATCGGAAAGCATTAAAATTCAATTAATATCCCTATCTGGCCTTTCTTAGAAAAAGCTTGCAGGAACCAGGTGGTCCTTCCAGATCTCTTGGTAAACAGTTTTAGTTATCCAATGCTGCCATTCTAATGTATGCTTCACTCCTCTCAAGAAACCATTTCACATGAACCATACGAAAACTTTTGGAAACGTTTTCATTCTTTCCTTTTATATAACAGATTATACACAGATCACTCCTGTAAACTAAGTTCAACAAAATATGTGAATAATTATACTTTATGAAATTAGTCCTGACAGGGACCTGAGTATATGCCCTTCATATGATCAGTCAGCAGGTGACTTTGAATCTTATTACTCTCCCCAACATATAGGTAGGAAGTATGAGTATCTGGGCTTAAGTCACTTAAGTGTGGGTTACTTGCTCTCTGCTGCCCACTACTATGTTGAGCCATGTTGGAGGCCGAGGAAAAAAAATCAGTAATACTAATCCTGTCTTTATTTAAACTGTTGATGCTTTGTCACTTGTAGGCAGAATCTTAAAAAGTCAAACTTAGAGAAACATACGGTAGAATAGTGTTTGCCAGGGGCTGGGGGTGGGGGAAATTAGGCTATATCAATCAAAGGATACAAACTTTTAGTTATAAGATGAATACTTTCTAGAGATTCAATGTACAGCATGGTAACTATAATAAATAATAATGTATTACTGAATACTTGAAATTGTATACTTGAAATTTACTGAGAGTAGATCTTAAATGTTCTGACCTCACACACAAAAAATGGTAACTATTCAAGTGATGGATATGTTAATTAGCTTGATTGTAGGAATCATTACTCAAGATATACTTAGATCAAAACACTAAGCTGTACAACTTAGTTTTGTTTTGTTTTTTGTTTCCTGAAACAGGGTATTGCTCTGTTGCCCAGGCTGGAGTGCAGTGGCACAATCTTGGATCACTGCAGCCATGACGTCCTGGGCTCAAGCGGTCCTCCCACCTCAGCCTCTTAAGTAGCTGGAGTCATGCTTTCATGCCACCACACCCAGTTAATTTTTTTTTTTTTTTTGTAGAGACAGTATCTCACCATATTGCCCAGGCTGGTCCCAAACTCCTAGGCTTAAGGAGTCCTACCACCTCAGCCTCCCAAAGTGCTAGGATTACAGGTGTGAGCTACCATGCCCAGCTTACAAATTTTTATTTGCCAGTCATAATAAACCTGGAAAAAAGTTTAATAAAATTATATTAAGCTTCAAAAAAAGAAAAAAATAAATAAAATATTGATATTTTGTTCATCATAAGTTTTGGCATTAATTTTTATTTTTAAAAACATTATATTAACAAATTATATTGCTTATCAAGTTTTTTGGGGCCCCCTTAAATTGTGTATCCAAAGTGAGTGCCTCATACATCCTACCCTAGTCCTGGCCCTGCTGCTGCCCATATTCATGCAAAAGACAGAGGAGTAGCTGGAACATTAAAGGAAGCACAATCCAGCAGGAGACGGCAGCTATGAAGGGAATAGACGGGGCAGTGAAAACCAAAGAGCTGCCCTGGCCATCTGTTAGTTACAGATAGAAAAAAGACTGGTTTGGAAGCAATCACTGAAGATCTTGAGAGCTAAAGAGTTTGATTTTATCCTCTAAATTTCTCCTATAAACGGCCATATAGTAAATGGTAACTTTCTTCAAAAAAGGTACATTTCTTCTATAAAGGGCCATATGGTAAATATTTTAGACTTTCCAGGCTATTTGATCACTGTCACAACTACTAAACCCAGATCTTGTAGCACAACAAGCAGCCATAATCGATACTGAATGAATGGGCATGGCCTGGTTCCAATAAAACTTTATTTGTAAATCGAATTTCAGGCCAGATTTGGCCCTGGCCCACGTGTTATAGTTTGCCAATCTCTGCGCTAGGCTAATGTAAACAGTCAAAAATAAAAATAGCAAACCTTTATTGAATACTCTGAGTGCCAGATGCTGCTGATAAGGACTTTATGTATTTTATTTCATTTAATCTTCATTTATATGAAGTAGATACTATGTCAAGGCCCAGAAAGGTTAAATTACTTGTCCAGAGCCCCAAAGCTAGTAAGGGGCAGAAATCTGAACCTGGGCAGCCTAACTGCAGAGCCCACCCTTAATTGCTATGCTAGGCTATCTGTACAGTATGCTACTTGAGGGCACTGTTGAATCAGAACTTCTTGGCTACCTTAAGCCATGATATCAAGGAAATAAAGCTCTACCCTTGCTGGTATCACCCTTTACTGGAGATACATTTGGGCCCAGACTGATTCCATTGTGTTTTCATGAATTAGACATACACAAGATATTAAAGCCCCTGTCCACTTGTGAATTTCCATTTATCCATCAAGATGTGGCCCCATTACATCCCTTATGAAATAAGCCTCCCCTGATAAGCCCTTCAGTGAGGCATATGCTGCCTTCTACGTACTCCAACAGCAGCTCACACCTACTTCTAAATCAGCATTTGACATATTTTATTTACTAAAAAGAATGTTAAACAACTGTCATATCTGCTAGATTTTGGAGACTCCTAAGAGCAAACATCTTGTACACATATGTTCATCACAGTACAATAGGCACTCAAATGCTGGTTAAAATAATTTAACCAATTAAATTTTCTTGACACCCTCAATCATCAGTAGGTAGATACAGAGAACTACTAACTACATACTAGCATCATCAGTTCAGACTCTATTGCCTTCACACACTTCCAGTGTGATGCAGCAGGTAAAACCTTATGACTCCTCACCTTTTAAAACTGCAGAAGCCTCCATCAAAAGTGTTGATTGAGCTTGAATCAACACCAAAGACAGGAAGTAAGAAAACCATGCTGATGGCACTGCTGCTGCCAGCTATCTTCTGTTGCACAACCAAGTGGCAAGCATTAGGTCTCTATGACAGAGCTAACAGTAGGACATACATGGTGGTGAAGTTAAAAATGGGATAATAAAGAAGAAAATAGGCTAAGTGTGGTAGCTCACACCTGTAATCCCAGCACTTTGGGAGGCCAAGGCAGTTGGATCACTTAAGACCAGGAGTTCAAGACCAGCCTGGCCAACATGGCGAAACCCCATCTGTAGTAAACATATAAAACTTAGCCAGGCATGATGGTATGCGCCTGTAGTCCCAACTACTTGAGAGGCTGAGGCAGGAGAGTTGCTCCTGGAAGGGAGAGGTGCAGTGAGCTGAGATCATGCCATTGCACTCCAGGCTGGGTGACAGAGTAAGACCCTGTGTCAAAAAAAAAAAGAAAAGGAAATAAAGGCAATTCAATTGATAAATACTTTATGTGTTTTACTATGTTTATAATATTAGGATATAGGAAAGGAACTAACAGATCAGGAAACTGCGTGGGGTTTTTTTTTTTTTTTTTAATTAGAAAAAGAATAACTACACCAGGCATGGTAACTCATGCCTGTAATCCCAGCAATTTGGGAGGCCAAGGCAAGAGGACTGCTTGAGGCCACAAGTTCAAGACCACCTTGGGCAATGTGGCGAGACTCCAACTATATACAAAATTTAAAAATTAGGCAGGTGTGGTGACAGGTAACAGTGGTCCCAGCTACTCAGGTGGCTGGGAGGGGGAGGACGACTTGAGCCCACAAGGTCAAGGTCAAGACAACAGTGAGCCATGATCATGCCACTGCATTCTATTCAGCCAGGGTAACAGAGAGAGACCCTGTCTCAAAAACAAAACAAAACAAAACAAATTATAGACATAAGCACAAAAGCGGTACTTGGATGGAAGATTCAGCTTGGTGCTCAGGAGGATTGAAGCGGGGCCCTGAGGGCTGGCTAAAATGTTAATAGGCAAAAAGCAGGGGTGAAATAGTAACCAGAAAACTTCCCCAAAGACATACAGCACCCTAGGGGTCAGGGGTAGTAAACACTGCAAGATAACACCAAGGTTTCATGGCTGAGGGCTGTCAGTGATGGTGGCATTAATAAAAGTGAAACCGGCCGGGCGCGGTGGCTCAAGCCTGTAATCCCAGCACTTTGGGAGGCCGAGGCAGGTGGATCACGAGGTCAAGAGATCGAGACCATCCTGGTCAACATGGTGAAACCCCATCTCTACTAAAAATACAAAACATTAGCTGGGCATGGTGGTGCGTGCCTATAATCCCAGCTACTCAGGAGGCTGAGGCAGGAGAATTGCCTGAACCCAGGAGGCGGAGGTTGCGGTGAGCCGAGATCGCGCCATTGCACTCCAGCCTGGGTAACATGAGTGAAACTCCGTCTCAAAAAAATAAATAAATAAATAAATAAATAAATAAATAAATAAATAAATAAAAGTGAAACACTGAAGGAAGGAAAATAATGTATTTTATATATACTGTGTTTGAGGTGACAGTAAGACAGGGTTTGGGCATTAACCTCAAGCTCTGAAAAAAGTTCACAGCCAGAGAGATGTTTGGGAGACAGCAGAAAAGGGAAGAATGAATTTCATTATCCCAACCTCAACCAATTCACTCATCTATTCAACAAATATTTATTAGGCACCTACTATGTACTAGGCACGAGGAGAAAGGGGGCTAAAAATTTAGACAAGACCAGCCCCCATATTTTATTTTCGCAGCAGTAAACATGCTATAAATGTATAATTTAAAGTTGCAATTTTAAAAAAATCTACAAAGAAAAAGCAGAGTAAGGAAAATAGAAAATAATGACAAGGGCAGGGGGTCCCTTCTCAACACAATGGTCAGAAAGACCTCTCTGTGCAGAGACTTAAGTGCAGTTAAACACTGAACTCTGCAGATATGAGATGAAAGGCTCAGGTTACAGAGAACAGGGAAATACCTTGAAGCAGGAAACAAGCTTACCAAATCTGGGAACAGCAAGGTTGAATAGTTGGGAGGGTAAGATCCTAAAGGGAATTTGTGTATGGTTTCTCTTAAGAGGTTACAACCATCAACCATAAGTTACCACTTAGATTAGCATCCTTCTAACTGCTCTCCCCATCCATTTTTGTTTACTTCCAATCCATTATCCATACTACATAAAAAGTAATCTTTATAAAATACAAATTAAATGTCACTCCCCTGTACAAAGCCTTTCAGTGGTTTGCCAGTGTATGTAGCTCCTACAACTTAGCATCTTCGCTCGACATTATGTGAGATTCATCCATGTTGATTCTTATTACCCAAAGGTCAAAATCATGCAAAACTATGCATGACTTAGGGATGCATACACATGTAATAAAAATAGAAAGAAAAGCAAAAAAATACATAAATAGAAAATTCAGCCTAGCGGTTACTCCTAGGAAGAAAAAAAAAGGAGAGAGAGGAAGGATAGGACCAGAAAGGGTAACCAGGGGACGCCAGTGGTAAAGGTAATGTTTCATTTCTTAAGCTAGATGGTGAATGTGTGTGTTCAATACATCATTTTTATATCTTACATGTATTTTATAATGTATAAAATATTTCATAGACTTTTTAAACTGCAGTGTCTCTCCACTGATCTTAGCACAACGGCCAAAACACAGACAGCTCCAAGCACATAGGCTCTAGCCTTTCTGATCGAGGTGCTCTTTCATTTGCCTCTAACACTACCCTGGCCTCTCCACTTGAATAATTCATTCGTACTTCCCCTTTAGACCAAAGGATGCCCTCCCTGCCCCTTCCCCAGACAAATCCTCCCTTCCCACAGCACTGCATACATTCACAGTGCTTACCACATCAGACATTAGATAACCAGAAACCTGCCTCCCAAGACAGGGCAGGGAGTCCAGGAGGGCAAGGGCACACCTAATGTGTTCGTCTTCCTAGCTAGCCTGGTACAGTCTCTTGCATACAGCAGAGTTACTAAAGTTTCTGGAATGAAGGAAGGAAGAGAGAACAAATCTGAATGGAAAGCACATCTCCTATTAAGTCTACTCTTCCACCTCTTCCTTATTCCCAGCCTCCCCCTCCACTCCCACTCAAATAGTGGCCATGGCAAATGCACAAATTAAATATAAAAAGGAAGAGAGATACGCAGTGCTTGACTTTATGCTTTAAGAGCAGGGTCCTCTAGAGGCCTATCTTATGAAATTACTCTTGGCAGTGGTGAAGAAAATTAACCAGGAAAATGGAAAAAGAAAAAAACCCACTGCACAATGTTTTGTGCTGCTTTATGAAATCTGAACCTCATCAAAACTATGGTTTGAGAGGACAAATTTTATTACTGAAACCAATTCCCAAAGAGCTCGTCTTTAATCTATTGTAAAGTATTGCCCTTTTTAAGTTGGTCCATTTAATTAAAAATTGTCAAATAGAAACTATGTCCAGAATTTTGATTCTTATCTATATCAATACAAAGGAAAGGGACACTGACTTTTAATTACTGAGTGATTAGAAAGGGCTATATATTTAAGGTGAAACTTAAATTTTCTCTTTTTTTCCTATTTTGAGACAGGGTCTCACTCTGTTCCCCAGCTGGAGTGCAGTGGCATGAGCACAGCTCACTGCAGCCTCCACCTTCTGGGCTCAATCAATCCTCCCACCTCAGCCTCCCGAGTAGCTGGGACCACAGTTGCACACCACAACACCAGCTACTTTTTAATTTTTTTTGTAGAGATGAGATTTTACCATGTTACCCAGGCTGGTCTCTAAATCCTGAGCTCAGGTAATCCTTCTGCCTAGGCCTTCCAAAGTGCTGGGATTACATGCATGAGCCACCATACTCAGCCCTGAAACTTACATTTTCCAATTTTTTTTTAATGTGGAAATTTAAAAACATGCATTAAAGTAGAGAGAATGGTATAATAAACCCCAGGCATCTATTACACACCTGCCATAACGATCAGCATGCTGCCCATCATGTTTCCTCTGTCCCATCATTGACTGAATGACTGACTGCTGGAGTATTTTAACATCAGATCGTTTTTATCCCCGAATACTTCAACAGGTAAGGCCTGTTCATCTTTTTTACAGAAGCACAGGCCAGTTTCACACCAACAAGATTAAAAATGGCTACTTAATATCATTTAACACTCCGTCCTTATTCATATTTCCCTGACTGTCCCAAAAGTGTTTTGTTTTGTTCACAGTCGGCTTATTTGAATCAGTATCCAAATAAAACCCACATTCTACACTTAGCTGTTAAATCTCCTAAGTCTCTTCCAAGCTAGGACAGTCCTCATCCCCACATCTTGCTCTTCCTGCTCCTCATCCCATAATATTTATTTGTTGAAAAAAACCAAGTTATTGTTCTTGTAGAATGCCCTACCTTCTGGATTATCCCAATTGTTTCCTCATGGTGGTAATTAACTTTTTACTCTGCCCTTCCATTTTCCTCTAAATTAGAAGTCAGATCTGGATGCTTAATCAGATTCAGTTCATTTTTTTTAGCTCCCAATTATATTAGGAGGCATATAATTTCTGGTTGACCCACTTTTAGTGATCCTAAGATTGTTCAGAGAATGTTTCAGTCTTAAACTAATGATTTTACCATCCACAATGATCCCTGCCTAGAATCATTATTTCATTATGGGCTACTAAATGGTGATTTTCTGTTATTCCTTCTGCATTCATTAGCTAGAACTCTGTTATAAAGAACTTTTCTTATCAACTATTTTATAATACCATAATAAAACATACAAAAAAGGAAGGGTAAATGCCTTGATTCTTTACTTTTCTCAGTTTTCAGAATAATGAGCTGTTTGTCCTAATAATCCTCAATGGTGACTACATTTTTCCTAATCACAACTCCATCTCCATGTAAGGACTGAAAATGTGTGTGTAGGGGGGAGGGTGTTGAAATTTGCTTTCATTCTTTTGGATGTTCCAATAGTCTCATCTCCGGCCAATGAGAGTCCCTTCAAGTTTTCTCTTCCCTTTGATATGTCTCCAGTGGCCTTTCATAGCTCTCTTGCTTTCTGACACAAGAAGATGGCGTGCATTCCTGCCCAGTCCTAGAATAAATGACTTACCCAAAGACACTATTCCTTTTTGTGGCAAACAGTATTTAGAGACCACATTCAGGGTACTAAGAATATTCACTGCTACTTACTTGTCACTTCTTCTAAATCTTTATTGTACAAAAAACTAGGAAATATGTAGTTTTTTTAGACAGAGAAAAATAAATCGCAAGTTTATATGACTATTCCCCATTCAACTTTAAGATCATTTCTACATAACTTCTTTATACTCATGAGGCTTTTCTCTCACTTTAAAACTCACAGTTTCTAATAACATAATTACTGGTGTGCCTTATCCTACAATGTACATGAGTTTCAAAGTAACAATGTTAATTTTTTGAATGCAGTTTCAAATTTCTTTCCAATTCTTTGTTTGCTTTTGTTTCTTGAGACAAGAGTCTCACTCTGCCACCCAGGCTAGAGTGCAGAGGCACGATTTCACTCACTGCAACCTCTGCCACCCGGGTTCAAGCAATTCTCCTGCCTCAGCCTCCTGAGTAGCTGGGATTACAGGTGTGCACCACCACACCCAACTAATATTTATATTTTTAGTAGAGATGGGGTTTCACCATGTTGGCCAGGCTGGTCTCAAACTCCTGGCCTCAAGTAACCCACTCGCCTTGGTCTCCCAAAGTGCTAGGATTACAGGCGCGAACTACCAACCCAGCCCTAATTCTTTCTGTTTATCAGGCTTATTAGGAATGTATAATCACAACACTGGGTTTTTTAAGTCACTTGAAATAATTATTTTCAATACCTAGTTATGGCATCAATTTGATAGACCTTTAGATTAATGTGCTTGCTTTAAATTTTTAGCAATTGGTTTTTCCTTTCCAACTTATTAATACATTGTGATTTTTTTTTTTTTTTTAAGAGACAGTCTCACTCTGCTGCCCAGGCTGGAGTGCTGTGGTGTGATCTCAGCTCACAGCAACCTCTGCCTCCCTGGATCAAGTGATTCTCCTGTCTCCGCCTCCTGAGTAGCTGGGACAACAGGCGCACGCCACCACACCCAGCTTATTTTCATACTTTTAGTAGAGACGGGGTTTCACCATGTTGGCCAGGATGGTCTTGATCTCTTGACCTCATGATCCACCTATCTTGGCCTCCAAAAGTGCTGGGATTACAGGCGTGAGCCACTGCACCCAGCCCATTGGGATTCCTAATTACTTAAGGATTTCAATGGTTCCAAGGTCAGAACTATAACACAAGTTATATTTGAAGAAATCTTATTTCCATTCTAGTTCCCTTTCCCCTGCTTTCTCCCTTACCCCCTTTCAAGGTAACTATTTTTATTACTTTTTAAATTATCTTTCCATTGTTTCTTTTTGAAATGTATATATACCATATTTATAATATATATATGGTATGTACTTTTTAAATATAGAAGCATAGCATATAACAGGTATATAACTACATATATAAAAGAGACATATAATTATATATATATAACAGCATACTATATACCTGTTACATAGCATGCTTCTATTCCTCTCTTTACATAAAACATAAATTTTAGATATATTTACATAGCTCTGCCAATAACTTCACTTCAAGTTAGCTTGCAGCAAAACCAAACATAATTTTTAGTTTCATATAAGTTTAAATTATCAAATAAGATTTCATAATTCCACTACATATGCTTGCTAACAGATTCTAAAATCAGAGATATGGAATTTTAACTTCTATCTACAATTCACTAACTCACTTCAGAGACATGCATAGTGTTTATATTACAAATAAGTGCAGCAAAAATAAAATTTTTTTAAAAAGAAAAAGAGACATGCATAGTGTTGACACCTACACTTTGTGTATGAGAGAGACTATAGATATAGTAGCAATAGTCATGCTTGAAAAGTCCTTCTCCATCTGAACACATTCCATTATAGTTTCCATCTATTTAAAACTATCATTTTCTCTTCTTTAAAAAATTTTAGAAAGCACTGAGGTTAAATAATGTGTTGGGAATAATGATTTTGCAAGGTAAATCAAATCACTCCTTTTATTAAAGATTTTTTAAATCTACATTTTGAATATTGCAATCCCCAAATTATTAGATAACACACATATCAAGGTCATTAGAATTGAATGTTTATCAAGTCAAGGCAGTGGCTTCCAAACCATGCTGGACATTGGAATCACCTGGGAATCTTTAAGTAATAATGATGTCTGGCTCCAACCCCCAGACATTGTGATCTGGGCATGAAGATTTTTAAAAGCTCCTGGCTGGACATGGTGGCTTATGCCTGTAATCCCAGCACTCTGGGAGGCCAGGGCGGGAGGATCAAGAGGTAAGGAGTTTGAGACCAGCCTGGCCAACATGGTGAACTCCAGTCTCTACTAAAAATACAAAAAGTAGCCAGGCATAGTGGTACACACCTGTAATCCCAGCTACTCAGGAGGCTGAGGCAGAATTGCTTGAACCCAAGAGGTGGAGACTGCAGTGAGCTGAGATCACACCATTGCACTCCAGCCTGGGCAAGAGAGCAAGACTTTGTCCCCCCGCAAAAAAAAAAAAAAAAAAAAAAAATTTTTTAAAAGCTCCCAAAGTGATGTTAATCTGTTACAAAGTTTAAGAACCACAGACTTAAGACTGGGTACAGTGGCTCACACCTCTAAGCCCAGCACTTTGGGAGGCTGAGGCAGGCAGAACACCTGAGGTCAGGAGTTCGAGACCAGCCTGACCAACATGGTGATACCCTATCTCTACTAAAAATACAATATTAGACAGGTGTGGTGGTGCATGCCTGTTATCCCAGATACCTGGGAGACTGGGACAGGAGAATCACTTGAATCCAGAAGGCAGAGGTTGCAGTGAGCTGAGATCGCGCCACTGTACTCCAGCCTGGGCAACAAGAGCGAAACCCCATCTCAAAAATAAAATAAAATAAAATAAAATAAAATAAAATAAAATAAAATAAAACTACAGAGTTAAGCCTTTGCACACCTTTTTTATGTTAAGTATTGAAATTCCAAATGGCGAATTATAGTCTAGTCCTACCTAATAGCTAATACCTGAAGAAGTGAATTGAGTAGAAAATGGGTAATACTTACCTACCTATATATGTCCTGTTTTCTGCTCACAGTGTGTGGCCCAAAATCTACACAATCCATCTTTCTCCAGAATTTTCAAAGCATAAAGTCCAACCCCCGCCATCCAGGTAAGGCCCATCGGGATAAAATCCTTACCCACCTCCGTTACCTCATCTCCTACTACACACACTCTATGCTCCAGGCACACGAAAGGACATGTGGTTGTATGAATACGCCACCCTCTTTCACAAGTCTTAACTTTTGTAGATGCTCTTCTCCATCAGAAATGTCCTTTTCAGTTGGATGTGGTAGTTCATGCCTGTAATCCCAGCACTCTGGAGGCCAAGGCAAATAGATTGCTTAAGCCCAGGAGTTTATGACCAGCCTGGGCAACATGGAGAAACCCCAACTCTACAAAAAATCCAAAACTTAGCCTGGCATGGTGGCACAGAACTGTAGCCCCAGCTACTTGGGAGGTTGAGGAAGGAGGATTGCTTGAGCTCAGGAGGCCAGAGGACTGCTTGCCTCAGGAATCAGAGGTTGCAGTGAGGTGGGCAACAGAGTGAGACTCCATCTCAAAATGAAAACAAAACAACAAAAAAAGAAATGTCCCTTTCCCTTTGAGCTGCCTAGCAAACTACTAACTGCCCAAGACTCAGGCCAAATAGCACCTCTTCTGTGGCAGTCCCTGGTTCTCCTCTCTGTGTATCTTCTAGACACCTCTTTTCAACATCTGTCATGTTGTACTGAATGGCTGGGTTTTGTGGGTTTTTTTTTTAATTACATGGGACCCTAAATGGTTTGTTTGCATGTCCCAAAACTACAACCAGATAACAGCACGAGTCTTATTTACACCTGCATCGTCAAAGACCGGCACATACCTGGGGTATCATATGTGCTACAAGTATAAACAGCTCTGCCTTTTTAATACAAGTCTAAACTTTAAAATATAAAACAAAGCCAAAAGAAGGTAAATGCTTTTAAAACATGAAAATTGAAAAGTGATGACATATCACATCCTAATAGAAGTAAAATCCAAAAAGTGAGAATTGATTCAACTGACATCTAACTAGAAACTATTTTTCTGTACAATCACAATGTTTACAGGAAAAAGCTTTAAACTGCTATTATAAATTGTAATAAAATCTTACTGCATTAACCCACTGCAAAATGAATGGCTAGGCATGACTAAATATGCAAAAGGAAATATATCGAGTCCAACTATTTCCTCAATTTTTAAAAAAGAAAAAAAAACAGGATAAAAAGAAAGAAGAAAAAGGCCTTCAGTTGATAAATCCATTGTGCAGTTTTAAACATAAATGCATTTCTGAAGAAAACACACTGGTTTTAAATGCAGGACTGGTTGTCATTCTGAGTTAATACTTTTTATTGGTACGTGATATGGTTTGGCTTTGTGTCCCCATCCAAATCTCATCTTGAATTGTAATCTCCATGTGTTGAGAGGGGGACCTGGTGGGAGGTGACTGGATCATGGCTGCAGTTTCTCCCATACTGTTCCAGTGATCATGAGTTTTCACGACATCAGATGGTTTTAAAAGTGGCTGTTTCCCCTGCTCTCTCTCTCCTGTCACCTTCTGAAGGTGTCTGCTTCCTCTTCACCTTCCACCATGATTGTAAGTTTCCTAAGGCCTCCCTAACCATGTGAAACTATGAGTCAATTTAACCTCTTTCCTTTACAAATTACCCAGTCTCAAGTATTTCTTTATAACAGGGTGAAAAAGGACTAATACAGAGAATTGGTACCAAGATAGTGATGTACTGCGATAAAGATAATCTGAAAATGTGAAAGCAACTTTGGAACTGGGTAATAGGCAGAGGTTGGAACAGTTTGAGGGTTCAGACGAAGGCAGCAAGATGTGGAAAAGTTCGGAACTTCCTAAAGACTTCTTGAATGGTTCTGAACAAAATGCTAATATTGATATGAACAATGAAGTTCAGGCTGAGGTAGTCTCAAATAGAGATGAAGAACTTAGGGGGAACCGGAGTAAAGGTAAGTCATGCTATGCTTCAGCAAAGAGACTGGTGGCATTTTGCCCCTGCCCTAGAGATCTGTGGAAGTTTAAACTTGAGAGAGATGACTTAGGGTATCTGGCAGAAGAGATTTCTAAAGACCACAGCATTCAAGAAATGGCCCGGTTGTTTCTAAAAGTGTATAGTCACATGCATTCATGAAGAGAGGATTTGAATTTGGAACCCATATTTAAAAGTGAAGTAGCGCATAACAGTTTAGAAAACTTGCAACCTAACCATGAGGTAGAAAAGAAAAACCTATTTCCCAGGGAGAAATTCAAACATGCTGCAGACATTTGCATAAGTAACAAGGAGTGGAATGTTAATAGCCAAGACAATGGGGAAAATGTCTCCAGAGATCTTTGCAGTAACCCCTCCCATCACAGGCCCAGAGGCCTGGGAGGGAAAAATGATTTAGTAGGCCTGAGCGGCCCTGCTGCTCTGTGCAGCCTCAAGACATGGTGCCCTGCATCCCAGTTGCTCTAGCTCCAGCCATGGCTAAAAGGGGCCAAGGTACAGCTCAGGCCTTGCTTCTGAGGGTATGAGCCCCAAACCTTGGCAGTTTCCACGTGGTATTGGGCCTGTGGGTGCCCACAAGACAAGAGTTTAGGAACACTTTTACACTGTTGGTGGGAGTGTAAATTAGTTTAACCATTGTGGAAGACAGTGTGGCGATTCCTCAAGGACCTAGAAATAGAAACTCCATTTGACCCAGCAATCCCATTACTGGGTATATACCCAAAAGATTATAAATTGTTCTATTATAAGGACACATGCACACGAATGTTCATTGCAGCACTGTTTACGATAGCAAAGACCTGGAACCAACCCAAATGCCCATTGATGATAGACTGGACAGGGAAAATGTGGCACATATACACCATGGAATACTATGCAGCCATAAAAAACGATGAGTTTGTGTCCTGTGTAGGGACATGGATGAACCTGGAAACCATCATTCTCAGTAAACTGACACAAGAACAGAAATCAAGCACCGCGTGTTCTCACTCAAAGGCGGGTGTTGAACAATGAGAACACATGGACACAGGGAGGGGAGCATCACACACTGGGGTCTGTGGGGGGAAAATAAGGAAGAGACAGCAGGGGGTGGGGAGCTGGGGAGGGATAACATGGAGAGAAAGGCCAGATATAGGTGATGGGGAGGAAGGCAGCAAACCATACTGCCATGTGTGTACCTATGCAGCAGTCTTACATGTTCTTCACATGTACCCCAAAACCTAAAATGCAATTAAAAAAAAAAAGAAGACGACAAGAGTTTAACCTCCACCTAGATTTCAGAGGATGTATGGAAACACCTGCATGTCCAGGCAGAAGTTTGTTGCAGGGGCACAGCCCTCATGGAGAACCTTTGCTAGGGTAGTACAGAAAGGAAATTTGGGGTCGAAGCCCCCACACAGAGTCCCCACTGGGACTAGCGGAGCTGTGAGGAGAAAGCCACTGTCCTCCAGACCCCAGAAAGGTAGATTCGCTTACAGCTTGTAGTGTACACCTGAAAAAGCCACAGGCACTCAATGACAGCCAGTGAAAGCAGCCATGAGGACTGCACCCTGCAGAGCCACAAGGGGAGAGCTGCCCAAGGCCATGGGAGCCGAACCCTTGGATGTGAGATATGGAGTAAAAGGAGATCATTTCAGAGCCTTAAGATTTAATAACTTCCCTGCTGGGTTTCAGACTTGCATGGGGCCTGTGGCCCCTTTGTTTTGGCCAATTTCTCCCATTTGAATCGTTTAGCCAACACCTATAGCCCCATTGTATCTTAGAAGTAACTAACTTCTTGTTTTTTTATATTTTATAGGCTCATAGGCAAAAGGGATTTGCCTTGTCTCAAATGAGACTTTGGACTTGGACTTTTGGGTTAATGCTGGAATAAGTTAAGACTTTGGGAGACTGTTGGCAAGTCACGATTGGTTTTGAAATGTAAAAAGGACATGAGATTTGGGAGTGACCAGGAGTGGAATGATATGGTTTGGCTCTGTATCCCTACCCAAGTCTCATCTTGAATTGTAATCCGCATGTGTCAAGGGAGGGAGCTGGTAGGACATGATCAAATCATGGGGGCAGTTTCCCCCATGCTGTTCTCGTGATAGTGCGGGAGTTCTCAAAAGATCTGATGGTTTTTAAAAGCAGCAGTTTCTCCTGCTTTCTCTCTTTCCCTCCCTCTTGCCACCTTGTAAAGAAGGTATCTGCTTCCTCTCCACCTTCTGCCATAATTTCAAGTTTCCTGAGGCCTCCCCAGTCATGCAGAAGTGTGACTCAATCAAACCTCCTCTTTATAAATCACCCACTCTCAGGTATTTCTTTATAACAAGGTGAAAACAGTGACTTCTCAGCTTCTATCATTATCAAAAAGTAAATAATTGATTCATTTTTAAAAAGTAAACAAGATTTTAACTCTTAAAATGAATAAGCAAATACATTTCCTCCATAACAGAATAATAAATAGTTGCATACTTACATAAAAAATAAGTTTTTATAAGCAATGCTCAAAAACCTTAATGGATCAAATATGCTACAAAAATTCAGCAAATTGATAAACCTTGCTATCTGACAATGAGAAGAAATGTTAAATATATTTTAAATTGTAATAAGCAAACTCAGTGTGAAAATTAAAAATTAATATACTACATTGATTTATGTCATTTTTAAAGTCACTTCCACTCTCAGTAGCACAGTGCTCTGAGAAAGTAGTAAAATAAAATTGTCAATTCACTCTTATTTTTCTACTTCTCACTGAATTTTTAAAAATTTTGTATTATATATTCAGCAGCATTAGAATAGGCAAGGCCAAAGGCATTTTATGGGACTCAAAAGACACAACGACTTCTGCAGACATCAATTAAACAATACAGAGATGAATTTGATTCCTACTTTGATGCTAAGTTTAGCAGCCTTTCACACAGATAATGTCCATGCTTTTCTTTCTCTGTGTTTCACCAAGACCTGCATTCCTCAAAGCCTAAAATATATCTAAATCTTGGATTTCTCTTTTTTACTTCATCTAACAACTTGAAAATTGACTGTTGGGCATATAGTCATCAAGTGGTAAAGTGGGTATCTGGAAAAGGTCTAACTTGTTTTACATTTTTCAAACCCTATTAAAATAAGAGCAAATAATAATACTAGCTCATATCTATTCAGTGCTGGTTCTAATGAAAGCACTCACGGCAACCCTGTGATACAGACTACTAATAAACTTAGTTTGCAAATAAAAACACTAAACTTTAGGAAAAATATGTGATATACCCAAGGTCTCACAACAGGTAACTTAACGAAGCCGGGATTCAAATCCAAGATTGACTAAAACCATAGTATACATCTTTATTATATACTATCTTCCACAGAAGAAAATGACCCATTAATTGCCTCTCTATTTTACAACATAGCTTCCCTGAACATACTGGTGGAAAAAAAAGAAAGAAAGAAAGAAAAAAGAAATTGGCTATGCTCATTCATTTATTAACTTTTTAATACATTTTTTTTAAGACAGGGTCTCACTCTGTTGTCCAGGCTGGAGTGCCGTGGCACAATCTCAAGTCACTGCAACCTCTACCTCCCAGGCTCAGGCGATTCTCGTGCCTCAGCCACCGAATAGATGGGACTACAGGTGTGCACCACCACACCCAGCTAATTTTTGTATTTTCAGTAGAGACAGGTTTCGCCATGTTGACCATGCTGGTCTCAAACCCTAGCCTAAGCGATCTGCCCGCCTCAACCTTCCAAAGTGTTAGGATTACCGGTGTGAGCCACCACACCCAGCTTCATTTATTAACTGATTCAACAAATACTTACTAGCTCCTTAAAACTCTTGTTTGAGCTTAAATCCTTTTAAGTATTTTTGAGTATCTGGCATATACTGTGGACTGAATGTGTCCCCACAAAACTCACATATTGAAATATTAGCTCCCCAATGTAATGATTAGGAGGTGGGGCCTCTGGAGGGTAATTTGGTCATGAATGTAGAGCCCTCATGAATGAGATTAGTGCCCTTATAAAAGGGATTTCCAAAACCTCTCTCGTCCTCTTTCCACCACCTGCAGATACAATGAAAAGACAGTAGTAGTCTTTGACCTGAAAGAGGGCCCTCATCAGTACCCAACAATGTGGGCACCCTGACCTTGGACTTCCAACCTCCAGAAAAGTGAGAAATAAATTTCTGTTCTTCATAAGGCACCCGGTCTATAATACTTTGTTACAGCAGCCTGAACAGACTGAGACAGAAATTGGTGCCAAGAATTAGGGTTGCTGCTGTAACAAACACCTAAAAAGGTTATTTTCATTTATTTTTCACATAACCAAGAAAAATATGTGAAACAGTAAACTCTGACTGTTGAAGCCACTTCAGTGTTTTCTATTACACTAACATTCAAGGCACCCTGATACAAATGCTTACCAAAAATTGCATCTGGAAAGAAAACAAGGAAGGTTAACTAGAGGAGTAGTATGCAAAACAAATTTCAAAAATTAAAAAACCCCAAAGTGTGTCTTCAGATCAAAAGAATCAGTTGCAAAATTATAAAATGATGTAAAACTGGTTTAACAGCAGTTCAGATAACAAAAGAAGGAAGTGTGTTACTAGTGGACTCAAAGTAACCTAACACTAAGACGTGGCTGAGTAACAATGGATAGCTCCTTTACGTAATATTATTAGAACTAGGCGCTCAAGATTATGGAGGTAAAATCTTATAAAGCTTAGCTCTTTATCACATTTCTGGAATAAATTAGGTATACTACATTGAAAGGGACACTGAAAGACAGGATTATCAAAGGAGGTTACCAGGAGGATGAAAGATGTAGAGATCATGTCATCTGAGGACAGGACATGAAATGGCAAGTGCAGTCTTGAAGAGGCACGATGGCTATTTTCAAGAGGTTTCCTGGACAAGAGGGGCTGGACTTAGTCTTACCATTTCAAAGAAAGGCACTAAGAGCAACAGTTGGTTGCTAGAGAAGGTAGATCTGGGCTTACAAGAAGCAGTTTCTTAATCATGAGAACAATTTAAAATTCAAATAAGTTATATCAAGAGAAAGTGAAATTCACTTTCACTGAGATGAAGTAAAGACTGAGTGACCATCCATCTAGGACATCCTAGAACAGTATTTCCCAGAGAGTAGTTGCACAAGAGATTATTTTAACTGGTACATACATTTATTTTATTCATTACTTATTGATTTTAATGTACATTAAAAACAAATAAATGTACATATTAAAGTAACCATTAACCCCCTTGTTTCATGAAGATTACTGTTTTAGGATAAATGAAGCAACAACTTTAGTTGATTGAAAGAGAAACATTAAGTCAATATACTGAATTTAACTTAATTAGCTATATTATTTTATGATGTTAGTTACCACCCTTGAATTTATACACATAAATCATAAAAGGCACCAAAGACTTAAGAAAAAGGAAAAAAAAACTTCTGAGAAGAAAATATTTTTAAAAAAAGAAAGAAGAAAAAGAAAAATATTAAATTAATTATAATATAAATGGTATAAAAAGACGTCAAAAATCACAAAAACTAGCCTGGGCGACATAGTGAAACTTCAACTCTCCAAAAAAAAAAAAAAAAAAAAAAAAAAAAAAAAAAAAACACACAAAAACACAGGTGGGATCATCTGAGCCCAGGAGTTCAAGACCAGCCTGGCCAACATGGTGAAACCCCATCTCTACTGAAAATACAAAAATTAGCAGGGCATGGTGGCACATGTCTGTAATTCCAGCTACTCAGGTGGCTAAGACATGAGAACGGCTTGAGCCTGGGAAGTGGAGGTTGAAGGGAACCAAGATCACACCACTGCACTCCAGCCTGAGCAACAGAGGGAGACCCTGACTCAAAACAAAACAAAACAAAACAATTCACCCAGGTTCCACAAAAGTATCTGAATTTTGGACATACTACTCTGTAGAGATTAGTGCATCAATCGCCCTGAAACTAAAATTTCTCCTTTATCAAAATTGTCTTAATATTCAGTAATTCCCCGAAAACATGGTGATTTACAACTACATTTATTCAAATAGCTATCACAATAAAAATACAAACTGGCTGGGCACGGTGGCTCACACCTGTAATCCCAGCACTTTGGGAGGCCAAGGCAGGTGGATCGTGAGATCAGAAGTTTGAGACCAGCCTGGTCAATATAGTGAAACCCCATCTCTACTAAGAATACAGCCTGGGTAACAGGGCAAGACTCCATCTCAAAAAAAATAAAAAAAAAAAAAAAAGCCAGGTGTGGTGGTGCTTGCCTGTAGTCCCAGCAACTCGGTAGGCTAAGGCAGAAGAATTGCTTGAACCCAGGAGGCAAAAGCTGCAGTGAGCTGAGATTGCGTCGCTGCACTCCAGCCTGGGCAACAGAGTGAGACTCCATCTCAAAAATAAAAATAAATAAAATAAAAATAAAAATAGAAACTAAAATGTTTCAATATTTCAATAACAATTTTAGAAATCTTGATTGTCAATAGCTACAGCTATAAAACATCTGGATCCCTCACATAACTAATCTTTTACCACAAAAGACTGATATTCTTGCATCTAAAAAGCATTTATTGAGGGCCTTCTTGGGCCAGGCACTGTGGTGGACAAAAATTTGAAAGTAAATTAGCAAGTTTTCATTTGAAGGACGTACTGCTACCTTAAGGAAAATCTTAAAACATTTAAGGTAAAAACACAAAAGAGGATGTCTTCATTATTATCTTCGCTGAAAATATATATGTATGTTAGTACAGCTGAAACCCAAACTATTTTCTATGCTATACATACACACACACAACATCTAGACACACGAACCAGATTTAAATATAAATGATCAAAGTTCTGCCTCATACTCAGTATTTTATGCTCTTGCTCCAATACATTCTGAAACTCCTCAAGAATCTCACTGAAGCCCCAAAGGCAATCTTGTGATGTCTGTGTGAAAAGTCCACCTACCTCTATCTTAAAGGACCCTGTGGCAAGCACATTCTTAGAGCACAAAGAAAGTGATGGGCCTCTCGGGAGGAAATGATGCCAGAGTACACTGCTGGAGGCGTTTTTTCCTTCCTTATGAGAAGATTGACCTTTTCTTTTCTTTCTCAGCTCCTTACGCCAAGAGGTACTTTATGTTTGAATAATCAAATAATAAGTGACATCTAGTGTGTCTAAGAAATACTAAAGTTTAAACTTGTCCCCGGGAGACATTGCTCCATGTGTGCATCCCCAGATGGATTTCAACCAAAGTCGAAGAAAGAAAAATAATCAGCCCAGAAAGATTCCCCACCTACCTCCTGAGTGTGTTCCTTATAGACCTGCAGCGGCCCCGCAGCTTTGGCTGTGTCCCAGAGCTGTAGCGAACCGTCACCACTGCAGGTGATGAGGACATGTTCATTGTTCTCACTCCAGGTCACATCGAACAAACCATCACTCCAGTCAAAGCTACACCAGGAAAAAACAAACAAACAACACTTATATAGGCAGCTACACACACACACACACACACACAAGCAATTACAATTATGGCTTTTTTCCTTAATATTTATCACATATTTTAATACATATATCTCATGTAATCTTCACAACTATGGGAGTTAAGTAGAGCAGGTACTTGACAAATACGGCAACAGATTCAGAAAGGTTAAAAAAAAAAAAAAGAGTCCAGTGGAATGCCATAGTCCAAAAATGTAATGCTACAAAGTATACTACTCCACATTTTTTATGTTTTAAGTTTTATAATTTATGAGTGGACACTAAGAGATAGGCTTCAGATTTGTTTTGTTTTGTTTTTTATTTAAGAGAAGGAGTCTTGCTCTGTCACCCAGGCTGGAGTGTAGTGGCCCAATGAGAGTTCATTGTAGCCTTGAACTGGACTCAAGCAATCCTCCCACCTCAGCCTCCCAAGTAGCTGAGACTACAGAGGTACACCAGTGGGGCACAGCTAATTTAAAAAAAAAAAAAATTAGGCCAGGCCAGGTGGCTCATGCATGTAATACCAGCACTTTGGGAGGCCAAGGCAGGCAGATCACCTGAGGTCAGGAGTTCCAGACCAGCCTGGCCAAAATGGAAAAACTCTGTCTCTACTAAAAACTACAAAAATTAGCCAGGCATGGTGGCAGGCACCTGTATGTAATCCAAGTTACTTAGGAGGCTTCGGCAGGAGAATCACTTGAACCCAGGAGGCAGAGACTGCAGTGAGCCAAGATCATGCCACTGTACTCCAACATGGGTGACAGAGCCAAACTCTGTATCAAAAAAAAAAAAAAATTTTGTCTTGCTATGTTGCCCACCAGGCTGGTCTTGAACTCCTGGCCTTGAGTGATCCTTCTGCCTTAGACTTGGAAATAGCTGGGACTACAGGTGTACACCACCACAACCAGCTAAAAATAAACTTCATCCTATGCAAACACCAAGGTTCCTTTTATATTGTAAATTGAAATCCTGAATAAAGAGTCAAAACCTCATTCTATTAAGGCTTTAATAGCAACAATATATACCTTTAATAATTAGAGCCACTTTACCTTCTAAAAAGCCTTAGCCCAGATTCATTTGGATCCAATATTAGTAGGGTTCCACAGCCTAAAGAGGAAAAAAAATCAAGGTCATGCCTTTGAACCTGCCAGGGTAACATCAAAAGTCAAGGAGTTACCAAGTAATTGGTACCTGATTTTAATATCACAAATTTCTCCCTCAAGTTTTTGGGACCTTGAATGCCAAATGGTCAGGTGATCAATTTCTCCCTAAACTTTTTGGGACATGAATACCAAATGTGTTCTCTATTTCCATTTTTATGTATTATACTTCAATTAATAAATATTCAACTTCCCATTGCACTTATGGTTGGAATCCAGACATGGATCTGACAGGGGGGCGAAATACTTAGGGGCCTACTCTGTAGCCAGACAAGGCATCAGGGATACAAACCTTCCAAGTTGGTGTTATCATCCCTACTGACAGATAAGAAACCTCCAGCTTACAAACCCCAGGGACTGTGCTCCTCCTGCTAAATCGCCTTGCCTCACCAATAAATTTAAAATACATCTAACACAGGATTTTAAAACAAAATATGAATGGGGAGATACCTGGTGGGATTTAGCACAACTGGTGGTAATAAAGTCCTGAAAATGGTGTTAACATGTTACCTATCAAAGATTATTTTACAAAAGGGCCATTGTATTTTAAAAGTAATATTTAATTGTATAAAGACCAAGGGGGGAAATCGCTTCTATTTATATATATATCACACACACACACACATATATATTTTTAAGACAGAGACTCTTGCTCTGTTGCCCAGGCCAGACTGCAATGGCATGATCTCGGCTCACTGCAACTTCCGCCTCCGGGGCTCAAGCGATTCTCCGAGCAGCTGGGATTACAGGCACGTGCCACTGCGCCAGGCTAATTTTTGTATTTCTAGTAGAGATGGGGTTTCACCATGTTGGCCAGGCTGGTCTCGAACTCCTGACCTCGTGATCCGCCCACCTCAGCCTCCCAAAGTGGTGGGACTACAGGCGTGAGCCACCGCACCTGGCCAATACAAACTCCTTTTAAAGAGTTTTTGCATAAGATTTAAAGTAGGATTACAGGCCAGTCACAGTGGCTCCAGCCTGTAATCCCAGCACTTTGGGAAGCCAAGGCAGGAGGATCGCTTGCACCCATGAGTTCAGGACCAGCCTGGGCAACACAATAATACCATCTCTACAAAAAAACTACAAATTAGCCAGGTGTGGTGGTACCTGCCGGTGCTCCCAGCTACAGGGGAGGTTGAGACAGGAGGATCATTTGAGCCCAGGAGGTTGAGGCTGCAGTGAGCCACGCCTGCACCATTCTACTCAATTTGGGCAACAGAGTGAGACCCTGTCTCTAAAAAGAAAAAGATAAAAGATAAAAAAGAAAATTCCTACCATTATAGACTCATGAGTCTTCAATCTAACCGGTGGGCCATGTAAATCCGAACGTGCACGCACTAAGAGCTAATAATGAAAATAAATCAAGTATTTCTTTGACTTTTAGAAGTAACTTTTTTTCTGCTGTAGGACAAAACAAAAAATACGGTAGACCACTGGCATTATGTAAGGAGTTGTTGCATCTCGCTTCGGTGCATATAATAGCTGGGGCATGAATTATGGCAAAACCGAGAATGAACCCGCGCCTTTTCATCTAGTTCATGGCCAGAGATGATTAACTATTTTTTTCTTTTCTTTTCTTTTCTTAAGACAGGGTCTCAGTCTGTCACCCAGGCTGGAGTGGAGTGATGAGATCTCAGCTCACTGTAGCCTCAACATTCCGGGCTCAAGCGATCCTCCCGCCTCAGCCTCCTGAGCAGCTATAACCACAGGTCGAGACAATTAACTGGAGTCTCTAACATCTACTTGCGAATGTGTGCACCCCTCGTGAACAACTACCGGTGAGGACTGAACTTGATACATTTCACGGTGTCACCTGGAGGACTCCAGGCATCCGCTTAAGAGCATCCTCCTTAGGAAGACCAGCCCGCAGGTCGCGGCTCGGTGATCGAATGCCTACTAGGAAATGTGGGCCGACTCACGAGCCCTGGAGCGGTTCTGGTTCGGACCCTCCTCCCGGTACGGCTGTGCCGGGCAGACCGATCGGAAGGGCCACGCAGGCTCCCCCGGCTCTCCGCACGGGGACATGCGCCTGGGCGTGTGACAGGTGGCGGAGGCAGCGGAGTCTCAGGGAACAAGAACACGAGCTAGCAGGCTACACCTATATGCGTTTGCACGCAACTGGAAAAGAGGATCGACTCCCGCTCCAGAACGACTCCCGCTCTCCACAAAGGAGGGAGCGGCGCCGGTCAGTACCTCTTCTGCCCCCTGGCGCCGACCCGCGGCACCGTCTACGCTCGGAGGCGCTTTCCCTCGAGCACTAGGAGTTGGAGCCCGCTGGCGCCCACCTCCGCCCCCGCCCAGGCGGCGCGGCCCCGCCTCACCCGCGATGCCGTAGTGCTGCGCGGCGGCGCAGGCCAGGCGGCCCGGCAGGTACGGGGAGAACTCGGCGGCGTAGCCGTGACGGCCTGCCACCCGCAGCGTCCGCGCCGCTCCGCCGCACACCGCGTTCATCCCGCCCGCCGCCCCCGGCCCTCGCCGCCCCGGCCGCGGAAGCCGGTCCGAGTCGGAGACGCACTGGCGCCGTTGGACACACCAGGAAGACCGGGCGGAAGTGCGGGCCCCGTGCTCCGTATTCGAGATTCTGATTGGTCCGCACGGGAAAAGCCGTTGACTCCGACGGAGACCATTTTTGTTTTGGTTGAAACGAAACTGAATTGCGCCTGCTGCAAACATCCGTATCTATCAGGGGAGTGATCTAGGGTTAGGTATTATTAGTAATTACGACAACCTTTGTCGTTGCATCTCAGCCGCGTCTGTACGGCTGTCTGGTTTTTATTAATTCATTGAGCGTTTGGAGGACTGGCATCAGGAACTTTTCCTGATGATTACTAAGTTGTAGCCGCTCTGAATCCACGCAGCGCGTCCAAAAGGCAATTGCGTGCTGCGTTACCCAAGGAAATTGGAAGCAATGATAACTTAAGTCCGTGGAGTCAGTGCGGTATTTCGGAACAAGAGCGTGGGCTACTGGGCTACTTCCACACTATAACTGGAGAAGATGAGATGCCAACTCCAAACTAACCCCCCATGTTTGGCAAGTGAGAAAGAGGAGCTGGCCAGTTCTAATGAAGCTAAGAAAAAGAGCAGCACATCATCATAAACAACTAATTTTTTTAAAAGTATCACTATATATGTATATATTGTATGGTAATAGGTAGTCAGATGCTGGTGCTCATTCATTCATTGCTAGGCATGTACTATGTGGAAAATGACCATATATAATTCATCTACCAAGCCAAGATACTTTTGAGAGTAAAGAGGGTGTAATTATTAAGCCAGGTCAACAGGCACAAACCAAGTCATATAATCAACTTAACCATATATCAAGCACAGTATTAGGCATTTGGGATTCAAAATCATAGGATATGGTCCATGGCCTCAAGAGATTAGAGTCTACTAAAGAGAAGCCATATAATTAGTTAAGTGTAATCAAAATACTGTAGAGGCTATGAGAAATAGACATGGGGTATTTTTAAAAGGTGACTGTCAGTGCCAGAGGTAGGGGAATTGCAGAAAAGGCTGCAGGTAAGAGGTAGTCTTTACGGTGATGGTGCACAGATGAGTAGGTTTTCTTTAAGTAGACAAGAAGATGGAGGTCTTTGTAAGAGCAAGAATAACATGAGCAACTTGGGAGACCAGCATGATCCATAGGGGATGGTGGCTGCCAGGACTCAGCCTGGCCAAATGGAAGGGATATGGTGAAAGGATATTGGGTGGGGAGACTAGAGTGTTGTGCTGGGGCTAGCTCGTGATGAGTCTTATATACCATACTAAGAGAATTGGATTTCTACTGTAAACAATGAAAAAGGGTGGAAGTTTTCTAATGTGAGAAATTAAATGACCCAGGTTTTATTTTTAAAAGTCCTGCAACACTAATCTGGAGATAGAGTTTGGAGATGGGGAGGCCATTTAAAGACTTTAGCAGGCCAGGCTCAGTGGCTCACACCTGTAATCCCAACACTCTAGGAGGCCCAGGTGGTCAGATCACTTGAGAATGCAGACCAGCATGGTGAAATTCCATCTCTACAAAAAATACAAAAATTCACCCGGTGTGGTGGCACATGCCTGTAATCCCAGCTATTCGGGAGGCTGAGATGGGAGAATCACTTGAACCCAAGAAGTGGAGGTTGCAGTGAGCTGAGATTGAGCAAGACTCCCTTTAAAAAAAAAAAAAAAAAAAAAAAAACTTCAATAATAGTTCAAACAAAAGATAAGAACTTGAACAAAGATTATGGTAATGGAAGTGGAGAGTAAGAGTCAGATAAAATGTTAAGGCAATAACTTATAATATCTGCATAAAGAGGAGTCAAAATGACTTCCAAGTTTCAGACTTTTGTGCCTGGATGAATGCAGGGACTGCTCCCTGAAATAGGGACTATGGCAGGAGCAGGTTTAGGAAGAAAATGAGCTCCAGTTTTAAAGTGTTGCCTGTGAATTTCTTACGGGCCACTGGACATACCAGTTGGCACTCATTTGCATTTAGATAATATTTAAAGCCATGGGAATGACTGCCCTCAGGAAGAGAGTGATATGAAAAGAAAAAAGAGCTAAAAATAGAACTCTCAACAGACATGGTGGCTCACACTTGTAATCCCAGCACTTTGAGAGGCCAAGGCAGGTGGATTGCTTGAGACCAGGAGTTCGAAACCAGCCTGGGTGACATGGCAAAACCCCATCTCTACAAAAAATACAAAAATTAGCCAGGTGTGATAGCATTCGCCTGTAGTTACAGCTGCTTGGGGGGTAGTGGGGGGTGCTGAAGCAGGAAGATCAGTTGAGCCAGTGAGGCCGAGGTTGCAGTGAGCAGTGTTTGCACCACTTCACTCCAGCCTGGGCAACAAAATGAGACCCTGTCTCAAAAAATAAAATAAAATCAAAAAGAACTTTGGGAGAAACAACAGTATGTAAGGCTTGGCAGGGGAAGAGGAGCTACATGGACTCACAAGGTGCATTCTATTCATTAATTCATCTGTTTAAGAATACAGGTCAGTTTGAATTTGCACACTACCTTCTGATGCATAGTTAGGCAGACAGCCTAGCAGATGGACTCATTATGAATAACATGACTCAACAGAGTCCTTCTTAACAGTATTGAAGGAAATATAACATCTATTATGGTGACTGGCACATAGTAAACATTAGGGGAAAAATGGCAACCATTACTATGGTAGCAGGCAAGAATTTGTTAACGCAGACTCAAGTACGCAAGACATAGAGCATTTCTTTATTTTCTTCAACTAACTTAAATCTCCATCTTTCCAGGCTGTTTGTTGGAAAATTTCACCCCATTATGTTTGGGGCTTCCTGGCACTCCCTAGGACCACACTACAATCTGACTAAGTAGAGTGTAAATTCCAGGAAGGCAGGATCATTGTGGTAAGTAGTCTCTAATTGTCAGATGGCTCCCTATGCAAGTCTGAATGGGCCTACGAATGTGCATTTTCATGCAATACTCGAATACAGGCAGGGCCCAGGCCTCATTGCAGAGATGGGCTCCCACCTCCCTGAGGGCCCCATGATACCATCTTTCGAGGGAGCAGGGCCCCATCACTGTCACTTCTCCATACTTAAGAATGTCCCCTCTCAACCTCTGCTCTCTCACTCACACCACATAGTCATCTCTTGCCTCTCCCTCCTCAAAGACACATCACAGTTCTGTTCAGTGAGTTTAGGCTTTCGCCAACGATTGTAAGCAGTTTCTATGCCAGTCCTTCAAGTACCTTGAGTCCAGGGATCACAGAGGGTCTGGTTACCTAACTGAAATACGGGAAGGGACTGGGCGCAATGACTCATGCCTGTAATCTCAGCACTTTGGGAGGCTGAGGCAGGCAGATCACTTGAAGTCAGGAGTTCTAGACCAGCCTGACCCCATCTCTGCTGAAAAGACAAAACAGTAGCCAAGCATGGTGGCACATGCCTATAATCCCAGCTACTCGGGAGACTGAGGCACGAGAATCTATTGAACCAGGGAGATGGTGGAGATAGCAGTGAGCTGAGATTGCGCCACTGCACTCCAGCCTGGGTGACAGAGTGAGACTGTCTCAAAAAAGAAAGAAAAAAATGGGGAAGGAAAACAACTACAGCAAAACGATACATTAATAAATTGTCCCACCATACTGTTAATGAAAAAAAGTAAATATCAATTATTAATAACAATTGACATGTTTTTATTCAAGGGGAACATTTTGTATGTTTGTCTGTTTTCTTTCAGGACCACTGCACTTGTATAAACCTGAGATCCTAACATGCAGAAGCACATAGAATAATACATCTGCCTCCCCTCACACCCAAACCACACAAGCCCCGAATTCTTACCCTCCCTCCGTGAACCTGAGACAGAGTATGTGTACCTCATCACCCAGGCAGCATTCCTTATATTTCAGATCCCTGCCTTACAACCTTGTTGGTTGAGCTTTATAATATAGATTCCATGGCAAGTGGCAGACATTCAGTCAAAGTCCCAGGGACTGGGCCTGAAAGTCTGCATTTTAACAAACTCCTCAGGGTGATTCTCATATGTTGGCTAAAGCAGACCAGAAAGAAAATCACTTAGGGAAAAGTGGTCAGCACTAACAGGGACTACTAGGACAGTGGAAGCAAGCACGTAGGTAAAGCAAGCATATGCTCCAAGGCAAAGCAAGCTGGGCTTAAGATGTTCAAAGACGGGTATCATTCGTGCAACATTGATGCCTTATGTGAAGAACAAAGAATTGCATGACATCTCCTCCTAAGTTCAGAGGAGAACACTAGAACTACATTTTTCACATAGCAATATGGTTATGAGTACAGGCTCCAGATCAAACTTATGTTCAATTCTTACTTAATAGATTAAGGCTGCGAATTGGATTTCAGTTATAGACTATTTTTTTTTTTTTTTTTTTTTGGAGACAGAGTCTCACTCTGTCACCCAGAGCTGGAGTGCAGTGGCGTGATCTCAGCTCGCTGCAACCTCCGCCTCTTGGGTTCAAGTGATTCTCCTGCCTCAGTCCCCTGAGTAGCTGGGACTACAAGTGCGTGCCGCCACGCCACACCTGGCTAATTTTTTTGTCTTTTTAGTGAAGAAGGAGTTTCAAAATGTTGGCCAGGCTGGTCTTGAACTCCTGGCCTCAAGTGATCTGCCCGCATTGGCCTTCCAAAATGCGGGGATTACAGGTATTATCATTATACATTATACCAAAAAAAAAAAAAAAAAAAAACTTGCAAACGCATGTTTATAGTAGCATCATTCACAATTGCAAAATCGTGAAACCAACCCAAATGCTCATCAATCAACAAATGGATAAACAAACTGATATATATATGTATATATGTATATACGTATATATACGTATTTATATGTATACATATACATGTATATATGTATACATACGTATATATACGTATATACATACATATATATATACACATACAATGGAATACTGTTCAGCTATAAAGAGGAATGAATTGGGGCATTTGCAGTGATCTGTATGAGATTGGAGACTATTATTCTAAGTAAAGTAACTCAGGAATGGAAAACTGAACATCATGTCTTCTCACTGATACGTGGGAGCTAAGCTATGAGGATGCAAAGGCATAAGAATGATACAATGTACTCTGGGGACTTGGGCAGAAGGTGGGGGTAGTGAAGGATAAAAGACAAATAGAGTGCAGCATATAGTGCTTGGGTGATGAGGGCAACAAAAATCTCACAAATCACCACTAAAGAACTTAATGTAATCAAATACCACCTGTACCCCAGTAATTTATGGAAAAAAATTTTTTTAAATAAAAAATAAAAAATAAACCTGACCAGCAATTAATGTCAAGTAATTTTTAAAGTTTTAGAACTATGCAAATATATTTAGATTGGCTACTGTTGTCCACTAATCTTCAGAGATAAAACTTTCAAGCTAAAAATTAAATTAAATCTCTTCTTCCCCATATCACGAATATGGATTTGCCTACAGATTTCTTCTGAAAGATTCTTTTGTTACCTACACCTTCTGCCTTTTGGGTGTCCTTTGATGCTGCCCCCTACACAGGAAAAGACTTCGCTTTCCTATTCTGCAAGCAAACTCTGTCCACTTTCATATTCTCCATCAAATTTAAATACTTCCAAAAATTCTCACCCATCTCTAAAACTTACTTCCAAATTTGAAAAGAACATTTGTTTATTACAGTTTCTAAGAATACAAATTGCTTTTCTTATTTTTCCCCTTTCTTGCAGTTATCAAAAGGGTTATCTCCTTTCTGTGAATAAAATATTTATAAGGTAATGATTATTAAGGCATTGTTTTAAATGGAGAAAGTGGTGGACTGAGTGTCAAAAATTTCTGTATTTTGGAACAAAACATTTTACTAAGCTAGTACTCTATTATCTCACCTGTAAAATAAGTATGATAGATTCTGATCCTTTTTACCTCTTAATATTATGACTCCAAGACTTGTTATAAAAAAGATTTACGCCGGGCGTGGTGGCTCATGCCTGTAATCCCAGCACTTTGGGAGGCCGAGGCGGGTGGATCACGAGGTCAAGAGATCGAGACCATCCTGGTCAACACGGTGAAACCCCGTCTCTACT
>NW_016107380.1:6822089-6836861 GCF_001604975.1 Cebus imitator
AAAAAAAAAAAAAAAAAGATTTACTAAGGCTGGCGTGGTGGCTCATTCCTGTAAGCCCAGCACTTTGGAAGGCCAAGATGGGTGGATCACTTTGAGCTCAGGAGTTCAAGACCAGCCTGGGCAACAAGGCAAAACCCCATCTCTGCTAAAAATATAAAGGTTAGCCAGGCATGGCAGCTCACAACTGTAGACCCAGCTAGTCGGGAGGCTGAGGCTGGAGAATTGCTTTAGCTAGGGAAGAGGAGGTTGCAGTGAATTGAGATCATGCCACTGCACTCCAGCCTGGGCCACAGTAAAACCCTGTCTCAAAAACAAAAAGAAAGAAAATTACTATAATTGAAAGTTATTATTATTAGAACTAAGACCACCAGAAGCTAGCCAAACTTTACCTGAAATGTTGATTCTGCATTTTATAGACATAGAATAACATTTTTTTTAAGTGGCATTTTGCATTTCACAATTGCAAAATCGTGAAACCAACCCAAATGCTCATCAATCAACAAATGGATTGATTTTAATTAAATTCACACAATTTGCAGCTTAATTCAAAATGTAAACATTCCTGAAAATCACACTTCTCAAGAACTAGAAAGTTGACACAAAATTAAAAGAGAAGGAAAATGACCTTGAAATGGTTTTCTTAAAAATCTTAGTGTTTGGTTTTAAGATCTTCATTCAACTATTAAGAATATGCAGAAGTTTCTTTGTGTGTATATTTTATATATTTTATAATTTTTGGAAAAGCAATACCTGCCCATGGTTAAAAAAAAAAAAAAAAAGGTATATATGGTGTGAACTAAATCTTTCCTAGAGCCTTCAACTTTTCAGTCCCCCTCCTCAGAGAGCAGTATATCATCTACTGAAAAAAAAAAAAGCAAAGTACAGAACAGTGCTTCTAATATGCCCCATTTATTTTTTAAAATATGTCTATGTTTGCATATGTCCTGCTTGTAAACTCAAAATTGTCTCTAGAAAAAAAGAAACAGATACAAGTTTCTCTGAAAAGAAGAATGGAACACCGGAAGGCAAGAGGGAAGTAGACTGACTAGTCAGTGGGTTCCTTCTTTACTTTTAAATTTTATATCACATGCAGCTGTCAATTTAAAATGCTGATGATATATCTTGGAGGCTGTTCTATATCCACACACAGTTCTATTTTATGCGTTTTTCTTTCTTTCTTTCTTTTTCTGAGACATACTCTTACTTTGTCACCCAGGCTGGAGTACAGAGGCACAATCTTGGCTCACTGCAAACTCCGCCTCCCAGGCTCAAGCGATTCTCCTGCCTCAGCCTCTCAAGTAGCTGGGATTACAGGTACCCACCACCATGCCCCGCTAATTTTGTTATTTTTAGTTGGGACGTGGTTTCATCACGTTGGCCAGGAAGGTCTTGAACTCCTGACCTCAAGTGATCCACTCACCTTGGCCTCCCAAAGTGCTAAGATTACAGGCATGAGCCACTGCGCCTGGCCTATCTTATGCTTTTTAATAATAAAAAGGTTCTTCATCTACTGAAAATTATATAGACTCAGTCTTACCCAAAATGTTAATAATATTGCTAAGAACAGACTCTGGAACTAAGCAGATCTGGGTTTAAATCCAGGCTCCCTCTCTCACTATGATATAACCATGGACAAGTTACATCACTTCCTTCTCTTTATCTGTACGTGCATATAATAATAGTCTTTGGGGCTGCTGTGAGGATCTAATGAGCAAAATATGCAAAGAGCCTAATTCTTTGCCAGACACAAAGTAAGCACTCAATGAAGTTCCGATTTCTGTCTTTCCTGGATTTTTGGTAATTTGAAAAATGGATTAATACCTAAAATAGACAAAGGTGTGTTGTTTTTATTACTATTGTCATTGTTATGTGTAGTAGACTTTTGCTCTGAAAAAATAAATACTGAAAGGTTAGTATTAAATTGTATGAAATCTAAGATCATGCACCTTTTGAAAAGAAGCTTGTTTTATTTATAAAACACAAAGAATAGGAAAATGAGGAGAAATGAAAGAAGAAAGCATGAAGCAATTATCTAGTTTTATTGCCAGCTAAGCTACTGAATTTGAATAGTTTAGGCCAAAAATAAGGAGGCTATTCGAGACCTTAAACTTTATTGCCACAACTATCAAGAAATCATTGTAGGCTGGGTGCAGTGGCACATGCCTGTAATCCCAGCACTTTGGGAGGCTAAGGCAGGCAGATCACTTGAGGCCAGGAGTTTGATAACAGCCTGGGAAACATGGCAAAACTCCATCCCTACTACAAATTCAAAAATTAGTCGAGCATGTCGGCACACACCTGTAATCCAGCTACTTGGGAAGCTGAGGCACAAGAATCACTTGAACCCAGGAGGCAGAGGTTGCAGTGAGCTGAGATCGTGCCACTGCACTTTATCCAGCCTGGGCAGCAGAGCAAGACTGTGTCTCAAAAAGAAAGAGAAAGAAAGAAAGAAAGAGAGAGAGGAGAGAGAGAGAGAGAGAGAGAGAGAGAGAGAGAGAGAGAAAAGAAAGAAGGAAAGAAAGAAGGAAGGAAGGAAGGAAGGCAAGAGAGAAAGAAAGAAAGAAAGAAAGAAAGAAAGAAAGAAAGAAAGAAAGAAGAAAGAAAGAAAGAAAGAAAAAGAAAGAAAGAAAGAAAGAAAGAAGAAAGAAAGAAAGAAAGAAAGAAAGAAAGAAAGAAAGAAAGAAAGAAAGAAAGAAAGAAAGAAAGAAAGAAAGAAAGAAAGAAAGAAAAGAAAGAAAGAAAGAAAGAAAAAGAAAGAAAGAAAAGAAAGACTGTTTCAGATTTGAGCCCCAGCTGAGGTCCAAGGGGAGGGGGTGGCTGTCAGGGGCAGGGCAGGGGAACGGGCAGCCAGCTGGAAGAACACTCAAGAGGCAGCAGGTTGATGGGATATGGCTTTATTCAGCAGCCGTTTCACAGTGTCAGTGTTGCATTTATACACCTCACAAACAATAGTGGCTTAGAGCCAGGTAACGAGCCTCCCCATGTTATGGCTGCATAGCTAAGATTATAATGCACGGAATTGTGCACTTGCACTTCAATACCACTGAGTCATACAGGATGTTTACCTCAGCCTATGCCTGCATGGCTGCAGTGCAGCCATGTTCCTTACAATTGGAGAACACTGTGCTCTCTGTTACTATTTGCAATGGATTGAGTTGTGTCCTCCCTCAAATTTGGAGGTAGGGCCTTTATGAGAGTACTTAAGGTTAAATAAGGTCATAAGGTCATAAATACTAAAGGTTAAATAAGGTCCAATCGAACTTGTGTCCTTATTAGAAGCGGAAGAGAAACCAGGATTCTCTCTGTTTCTCTCTCATGGAAGTTTCCATGAGGATATATAGCAAGAAGGCAGCTGTCTATAAGCCAGGAAGAGAGCTCTCACTAGAAACGGTATTTTTAGGCATGCTGATCATGGACTTATAGCCTCCAGAACTGTAAGAAAATAAACATCTGTTATTTAAGCCACCCAGTCTGAGCTATTTTTTTAGGGTAGCCTGAACAGACTAATGTACTACTAAAGGAGTTTCCCCTTTATCAGGACAACTGGAAAATGTGCTGTTGCTTTTGTTAATATATATCCCCTGTCTTCAATTAAAATTGTTTCTAAGACCAAAAAAAAAAAAGATATAGACACTTCAATTTGAGAAAACTTTCAAGTTAGTAATAACTCTAACAGTTAAAGTGCTATAGCAGTAATTGAATTTCATCACCTCAATTTTGCAAATTAGAAAATTGAAGCCAAAAGAATACAAGTCAGCTCCTTCATGACTGAGCCAGAACTGGGTTTAATCCAGGTGCCCAGAGCTCTTACCATCACGCCCACTGCTTTCAATCCACAACTGTTTTCCATTTCTGAGGATATTGGGTCAGGTAAAGGAGAAAGGAAGGGAGAAGCTGATGGTGCTCTCACCTCCCTGCCATAGTCATATGTCTAAGAAGAAGCCAAGGATTCAGGGACTCTATCTTCTCTGAATCAAAAACAAGGCCTTCCAAAGAAGTCCTTATTCTCTCTTATTTAAGAATAATGGATTTCACTCAGTGAAATGAGTGACAGCCCATAGCCTACATTCCTTGAACAATAACTGTCTAGATTGAATGGTCAGCACGCTAAAGACTTAAAGATGGGAAGAAGTCTAATATTTAAAGTTAGGGTTGATAAATAAGATTTTTGTTAAAGAATATGTAACCATCCCTAAAAGTAAAATATATATATGATGATCTCCCCATGTTGCCTTAAATTTCTCCTTATACTTCTATCTACTTATCTATTTAGAGAGACACATACATACCCCCACAGCATGATGATTAAGATTCCTGTGACGAAGACTGTTGCCTATGCAATATCCATTCTGCCATTCTTCCCAGATAACGAACCGCCTATTTTGTTGATTGCATATTCGTTCCCAGGTTTAAAGCTATATTTCGCTGCCCACGTGGCAGATGTCCCAACTTGCAGATATAGTTGGGTGAGGTTTCCAAGAAAGCTAAAATTGCTGACTCAGCAGACAGGTTTGCCTTTTGCCTGCACTTCCCTCCTTCCTGTTGCTGGGAATATGGACATGATGGCTGGATCACATCAGCCATTTTCTTGTCATGAGGTGACCCTGAGGATGTAAGCTATAAGTTAGGGCCCAGAGAGGAGAAATAATGAAAGAGTCAAGATCCTTATGACAATGGGGCCATCAGGGGAGCCCTGGATTGACTAAATCAACTTATTTTACATGAGAGAAAAGTGTATCTATTTTCTGAGCCTCATTTATTTTGGATTTTTATCATATGTAGTCACTGGAATGTATGCTGCATGAAGGTAGAAACTGGTATTGAAGCATTCAGCAAATGTTGAGTGAATGCAGCCTAACACAATGCCTAAATGATCACGGTGTTTTTCATAAGACTACAAAAAGTAACTTGGAAACATTCTGGAGTTTATTGAAGTGCTAAATAAGTGTTAATAAAATATCAAAGTAAGCAAACATAAAACAGCTGAGACCTTGGCAAAGAGTTGTATATGAAGAGTTATCCAATCTAAGCTAAAAATAGTGTGGTCTCTCTGGGAAGGACAGAGGCTGGTTCCAGCTGGGGTAAACTATTTACAGTGACCTTGGACACACACACACACAGAGATATTACCTGCTCCTTACCTAACCATATATGATTATAACAGTAAAATATTTCATCCCACCTGTGAAGCTTTCTAAAATATAAACAACTAAGCATAGAAAAAATAAACCACACTCTTCAACTAGATTTTGAGCATCTTGAAGTAATGTCCAAGTGTAATTTGTTTGTGTCTCCAGCACCCACAAAGTGAAGAATACCCAATAGATAGTAAACACTGCACACGTCTGACAACTTGAGCTGAACTGGAAAATTAACAAAAAGGATTCTCCTGGTCCCCTGCCCTTGCTCCACACCCCTTCCTCCACCCATACTTTTCCAAGTGGAGTCCACGTTTGCTAGGGGTATAGATAGAATTGGAGTTAAGAATTGCCTGAAAGGGCCAGGCATGGTGGCTCATGCCTGTAATTACAGCACTTTAGGAGGCCAAGGCAGGCAGAACACTTGAAGTCAGGAGTCTGAGACCAGCCTGGCCAACATGGTGAAACCCTATCTCTACTAAAAATACAAAAATTAGCCAGGCATGGTGGCAAGTACCTGTAATCCCAGCTACTCGGGAGGAGGCTGAGGCAGGAGAATCACTTGAACCCGGGAGGCAGAGGTTGCAGTGAACTAAGGTTGTGCCACCGCATTCCAGCCTGGGTGACGGAGTGAGACTTTGTCTCAAAAAAAAAAAAAAAAAAAAGACTCTTTTTATTGTCTACTACCTGCTCTTGTCATCATTTAGGAGTACTTGGTATTTCCCAACTGAGACAGAAACCGTTTTTTATAAACATTCATTACACCTCAGAATTGTGTAACTTCTAAACTTGGCCAACTCTGTGCCAGGCCTAATAATGTAGGCGGACATGGCTAGATGTCAGGTTTCTATAAGGATCTACAATTATATTTAGATTGTTTTGTTTTAGAACTGCTATGGTGACCTCATAACTGCAAATATTTACCAACCCACATCATTTTTAAAACTAGTTTATCTTTCCCATGAAGAGATACCAGAAGTAAAATAATCGTAATATGTGGTATTTCCACGCAGGTCAATCATTATCCTACGTAAATCAACAGGTTGCTATGTTTAAGGCTGCCTATGGTAGTTATGGGAAATAATTCCAGGAAGGGATGGATAATTTCATTGTTCCTTTCAGCTCTGCACAGCATTGTGCTAGGGACCTCGTGAGCCTTTAATCAATGTTTGGGGGAGAGTAATGTAATCATCATCCAAGAACTTTAAGCACTATCTTCAAATATATGTTGGAAACTTGGACTGATACACTTTAGAGGCCCTTAAAGCTCTGAGAGTCTGTAATTATGGGCTAATTGTCTACATTGCTCATTTCATATCATTCATCTCTTATTATCTTAGTTATAGTTTCTTGTTAAAAACTTTAGAATCTGTGATAATGTAAAATGGTGCAGCCGATGTGGAAATAGTACAGCAATTCCTTAAAAAATTTAACACAGGATTACCATATCATCTTGCAATTCTACTTTTGGGTATATATCTAAAAGAATTAAAAGCAGGAATTCAAACAGATATTTGTACACTCTTGTTTACAGCAGTGTTACTCATAATGGCCAAAAAGTAAAAGTGTTCATTGGCAGATGCTTTGGTCTGAATATTTTTGTCCCCCCCAAAATTCATATGTTGAAATTTAATCATCAATGTGATGATATTAAGAGGTGGGGCCTTTGGGAAGTAATTAGGTCATGAATGAGATGATGGCCTTTATAAAAGAGGCTGGAGAGAGATACCTCTTACCCCTTCCACCACGTGAGGACACAGCAAGAAGTCCACATCTATGAACCAGAAAGTAGGACCTCACCAGACACCAAACCTGCTACTGATGTTTTAATTATGGACTTTCCAGCCTCTAAAACAGTGAGAAATAGATTTCTGTTGTTTATAAGGTACCAAGTTTATGAGAGTTTGTTATAATAGCCTGAACCAACTAAGACAATAGATGAACACATAAACAGTATGTAGTATATGCATCCAATGGAATATTATTCTTCCCTGAAGAGGAGGGATATTCTTACATGGACGGACTTTGAAGACATTATGCTAAGTGAAGTAAACCAGGCACAAAAGGACAAATGCCATCTGATTCCACTTATAAGAGGTACATAAAGCAGTCAAATTGATATAGACAGAAGATAGAATGGTGGTTACCAGGGGTAAGGGGAAGTCGGGAATGGAATGTTATTGTAAGATAGGCATGGAGTTTCAGTTTAGGAAGATGAAGTTCTGGAAATAGATGGTGCATGTACTCAGCATCATGGAAGTGTCTGCTTAAAAATGGTAAATTGTATGGTATGTATATTTTACCACAATAAAATTAGAATCTTAACTAGATTATTAGTTTAGGACACACATTTACTGCACTTCTATGTAGTAGGAGAGAAAAAAATATATCAGTGATTGTTATAATCTGATCATAATAGAAAATGCTGGTTGAGGTGGCTCACACCTAGCACTTTGGGAAGCTGAGGCAGGTGGATCACGAGGTCAAGAGATCGAGACCATCCTGGCCAACATGGTGAAACCCCATCTCAACTAAAAATACAAAAATTAGCTGGGTGTGGTGGCGTGCACCTGTAGTCCCAGCTACTCAGGAGGCTGAGGCAGAACTGCTTGAACCCAGGAGGTGAAGGTTGCAGTGAGCCGAGGTCGTGCCATTGCACTCCAGCCTGGTGACAGAGTGAGACTCCATCTCAAAAAAAAAATGCATTTAGTCTTTTCCTCTTTTTCTGGAAAGACAGCAACTAACAGCATGGTGTTTAGAGTCAGAGACCTGGGATTGAATCCAGGCCTTGTGCTCTTTAACTTGTGTGATGAAAAGCGTGTGACATCTATTTATCTACTTTCAGCTCTGGGGTAGGATTAATATTTTAGGTGATGCTGCACATGTACTGACAGCTCCTTGGCTCCCTACATGACTGGATAGACAGGTGCCTCTTCTGTAGGCTCAACTCAGCCAAACAACATGAGGTGTGACGTATTGGCTCTTTCAAATCCCTATCCTGATAACATCTCCCCCAGAGTATTGTTGTGAGGATTAAATGGGGCAGGTATCACATGTAATTGTAAGCCCTCAATTGTAAGCCCTGTTATTTTACTTGTATGCATTCTAACTTGGCTCAAGTATTAAAATTACTTCTTCATGGCAGAAAATTAAACCCTCCAGTTCCCATTTCACTTTTTTTTTTTAAGATGGAGTCTCACTGTGTTACCCAGGCTGGAGTGTAGTGGTATGATCTTGGCTCACTGAAACCTCCACCTCCCAGGTTCAAGTGATTCTTCTGCCTCAGCCTCCTGAGTAGCTGGGATCACAGGTGTGTGCCACTATGCCTGGCTTATTTTTTGTATTTTTAGTAGAGACAGAGTTCCTCCATGTTGGCCAGGCTGGTCTCAAACTCCTGACCTCAAATGATCCCCCTGTCTTGGCCTCCCAAAGTACTGGCATTACAGAAGTGAGCCACTGAGCCTGGCCCCATTTCACTCTTGATTCTCTCTCTTAACCTCTTTTACTATCACCAATAAATAAGGATTTCTTAATGCTCTTAGTACTTCGCTAATTTTTTTCCTTATATACTTCCTAAAAGAATTGAGAATCATGATGAAGCCCATCTACATTTTAAGTTGCCCTCTAAACTTTTCTCTTAAATTTAAATAGCTGAAAATGACACAATTTCAAGTTTATTGAAAATTAATGTCATTTTAAAAGTAAAAATATTTGATAACTCTTAAATGTATCATATGGATTCTAAAACAATAGCCTTTTGGTACTCATCATTATTGTATTAGTTATCTGCTACTGTGTAACAAATTGTCCTTAAGCTTCACAGCTGAAAACAACTATTTATTATCTCACAGTTTCTCTGTGCAGATAAAAGTCCCTCACAAGACTGCAGTTAGGGGGTCAGCCAGGGCTGCAGTCTCATCTGAAGACTTGACTAGGAAGGATCTACTCCCAAGCTTGTTCATGTAACTGTTGGCAGGATTCAGTTTCTTGTGGACTGTAGGGCAGAGGGCCTCTGTTTCTTGCTGGCTAATGGCTAGTGACCTCCCTCAGTTCCGTGTCACATGAGGCTCTCCATAGGGTAGTTCATAATATGGTAACTGGCTTTCTTCAGAGCAAGCAGAAGAGAGAGAGAGAGCAAAAGAGGAGAGCAACGTAGAAATCATAGTGCTTTGGCAACCTAATCTTGGAAGCCTCATCCCATCACTTTTGCTGTATTCGCTTTGTTAATTCCTATGCAGCACGAGCGGGGACCAGCAAGGGAGGAGGGCTTACAGAGACAAGACAAAAGCAACAAGCTGTTTATTGGCAGAGGTGTTTTCAGGAAGGAGCCTGGTCTGTGGAGACGTGGGGGCATGAACCAGCGCCGGGCTCCAGCCAGCAGAGATAGCATTTATCTGCAGCTCTCTCAAGGTTAACAGATAGCAGAGAGGCTGGGAACAAAAGAGGGGGCTATTTTCCCAGCTCTTTGGTATTTTATTTCATTTTTTTTCCTTCTTCACTCTCCTTCCCATCTGGAAGAGGGGTGAAGAGGTGAAATTGAAGGAGGGAAGGGGGTCTCCCCTCTCATCATAAAGGCTGAGGATTCAGGAAAAGCTGATGGGAATAATACTATGGAATTCATGCAAAGGCAGGTTACAGTAGGTCATTCCTTTCAGACCACAAGGAGTGATTATAAATCTTGGCAGAGGCTATTGAGTTGGTCTGCCCAGCACCCCTGACTTCTCTGGAAGCTGACATCTACTCCATCTACCCCTCACTACACAGGCCTGTGCTTAGGACTGAGCCTCTTCTAATACCGCTATCTAGATATCACGTGGTCCCAGGATTACACGTCACCCAAGCCACATTAGTCAGAGTTAGTCCCTGGGACTTTTCTAGTTATCTTCTACTATGTTGTTGTTTGAGACATGGTCTTTCTCTGTCACCCAGGTTGGAGTGCAGTGGCACAATCTCAGTTCATTGCAACCTCTGCCTCCTGGGTTCGAGCAATTCTCCTGACTCAGCCTCCTGAGTAGCTGGATTAAAGCCTCACACCATCACACCTGGCTACTTTTTGTATTTTTAATATGGATAGGTTTTTGCCTTGTTGGCCAGGCTGGTCTCGAACTCCTGGCCACATGTGATCCACCTACCTTGGCCTCCCAAAGTGCTGGGATTACATGTGTGAGTCACCACCAGGCCTTATTATCTTGTACTTTGATGAGAAGCTAGCCTGAGAGAATAGTCCAAAAATGATAGTTTTAGGATCACCACAGTATGTACCTTATAAAAGTGCTGTACTATAGTGGAGGTTGTCCCATCTCTCAAATGGACTAAAGGCACCTCTCCAGGAGAGTTGAGATGTACTAAAATCCACCTCCTCATAGTTTAAAATTTTCTGAAAACCACAGGATTTCAGAAATTGCAAATCAAAATAAGCCTAGACTACAAGAGTAAAGGAATTGGCTATGTTTGAAAGAAAGAATCTCAGTGTAACAGAAGGCAGGAAGTAGATGCTAGATTTTAAATATTCATGAATGTTAAGACTTTGATTTACGGTGTAAGGTAATCTCTTTTACAGATAAAAGTTTCTGTTCTTTCTAAAAAGAGCTTGGAGTGCTGTGAATCACACAAACATATTAGAAGCCTCTTGAATTGGAAATGGTATTCATAGAACTCAGGGCACAAGAATGAGATTTGTATATTCCGAAGATGATGAACCTGAAATTAGAAAGCTTTAATTGGTAAAATGCATGATACACAAGGAACTGGAAGTTGAATAGTTCACCTGAAATTATTTTTAATCCAGAAAGTGTAACTATAAATGCATTCATATGAAGCTAAAAGTGGTGTAAATTAAACTTTTAAAAACAATGTATTTTTTTCTGAAATTAGTTGTAAGCTCAGAAAAAAATGAAATATAACAGGCTACAGGAGAAGAATAAGAACTTCAAAAGGACTTCAAAGATAGGAAATAGGCAAGAAACTTCAAAGAAAGAAAGGGGAAAAAATGGCAGTTTTAAATCCTGTCTAACAGCAAAGACTGGTTTCACAAGGATGGGGATTGATCCAACTACTCTTTCTAAGTAAAAGAATAATTTATGAATATTAGCTTCTTTTAAAAAAATCTAAATTTGGGTATTTTTATATTAAACACATTTTAAATGGTTAAAGGGATACCATACAGTGAATCAGGGAGATTTAATTTTACCTTAATTTTAAAGGAATATAGTTTTATTATTGGTTTTCTCAGTAATGATAAGCACAGCTACTAAAGAATATAAAACTGGTAATTGAGGCATAAAATGGCTTTGTTGTTTGTTTGTTTTTTCATTTTGATTTGTTTTAGAGTCTCACTCTGTTGCCCAGGCTGGAGTACAGTGGTGCCATCTCAGCTCACTGCAAACTCCGTCTCTTGGGCTCAAGCGATCCTCCCACCTCAACTTCCTGAGTAACTGGGATTGCAAGCATGTGCCACCATACCTGGCTAGCATTTTGTGTTGTTGTTGTTATTATTATTATTATTACTATTATTATTATTTTGTAGAGACAGGGTTTCGCCATGTTACCCGGGCTGGTCTTGAACTCCTGGGCCGAAGTGATCCTCCCACCTCAGACCCCCAAAGTGTTGAGATTATAAGCATGAGCCACTGTGCCTGGCCAAGCATGTTTGACTGCATAAGTGAATTTGGAATTGTGTACTAAAATTAAATAGTCACATTTACCTAAATACAATTTTTTAAGAAATGTATGTCATTTCAGATGGAAGGTATTGTGCTGGAAGTGTATAGGCACATGTATATTTTGTGAGTTGGTTTTAGCAAGTGTTAGGGAAGTAGAAAATTTCCTGAATCTATAGACCACTTTGATACTGAGTAAAATTGCAGTGTTTAGCATTTGACACTTTTTTTTTTTTATATGAGTGATTATATCACTCAGGGATACAGGGAGAAAGAGATATTTATATTAAGGTTGGCTCATGAGATTGTGGAGGCTGGCAGCTCTAAAATATGTAGGGTAGGCTAGAAACTCAGTCAGGATTTCTATGTTACAGTCTTGAGTCTTATTTGGGAAACTTCAATCTTTGCTCTAAGGCCTTCAACTGATCAGATGAGGCCCATCTACATTATGGAGGGTAATCCTCGTTATTTAAAGTCAACTGGGCTGGGTGCAGTGGCTCATGCCTGTAATCCCAGCACTTTGAGAAGCCAAGGTGGGAGGATCACTTAAGGCCAGGAGTTTGAGACCAGCCTGCGCAACATGATGAAACCCTTTCTTGATATAGGTTTGGCTCTGTGTCCCTACCCAAATCTCATCTTTAATTGTAATCCAAATTGTAATCCCCATGTATTGAGGGAGGGACCTGGTAGGAGGTGACTGGATCATGGGGGCAGTTCCCCCATGCTTTTCTCATGAGAGTGAGTGAGTTCTCAGGAGATCTGATGGTTTTAGAAGTGGCAATTTTTCCTGTGCTCTCTCTCTCTCTCCTGCTACCATGGGAAGACATGCCTTGCTTCCCCTTTGCCTTCCACCACGATTTTAAGTTTCCTGAGGCCTACCCAGCCATGTGGAACTGTGAGTCAAGTAAACCTCTTTCCTTAATAATTACTCAGACTCTGGTAGTATCTTTTTGTTGTTGTTTAGATGGAGTCTTGCTTTGTTGCTGGGCTGGAATGCAGTGACTCAATCTTGGCTCACTGCAAACTCCATCTCCTGGGTTCAAGCGATTCTACTGCTTCAGCCTCTAGAGTAGCTGGGATTACAGGCACCCACCACCATGCCTGGCTAATTTTTGTATTTTTAGTAGAGACGAGGTTTTGCCATGTTGGCCAGGCTGGTCTCAAACTCCTCACCTCAGGCAATCCACCTACCTTAGCCTCCCAAAGTTTTGGGATTACAAGCATGAGCCACTGTGCCTGGCCAACTCTGGTAGTATCTTTATAGCAGACTGAAAATGGACTAATACATGTCTCTACAAAAAATTTAAAAATTAGCTGAGTGTAATGACACGTGCCTGTAGTCCTAGCTACTCAGGAGGCTGAGGTGAGAGGATCACTTGAGCCCAGGACTTTAAGGCTATCACGAGCTATGATCATGCCATTGCACTCCAGCCTTGGTGGCAGAGAGAGACCCTGTCTCTAAAAAACCTCACTCGTAGTTTACTCTTTCGTCAGAAGTAGACTTCTTGTTTTATATGTAATCCCAGAAAGTGCAGTGAGAGAGTATAGATCTAAAACAAATAATAAAATAATAAAGTCAACTGGTTATAAATATTAATCACTATAAAATGTCTTCACAGCTACATCTAGACTAGTGAAACAACTGGGCATCATAGTCTAGCCATATTGATACATAAAATTAACTATCACAGTTATCAATTTAATTATACTTAATTTAGATAAAATTCGATTTGAAAAAGTTTCTTTTGGAGGTTTTAGTTCACAAACCACTAAAATAATAAGTGTTTATATTTATTCAAAGGCCTTTTCTTAAGTAGAATGCTATACTAGAGATTAAAATTACCTGTAAGTAAAATAAAGGTAGTAGAAACATATATGACATTTTGGCCCATACATCAAAAGAGGATTTTAAACAATCTCAAGGGTAGCTGATATTTACGTGCATTAATACTTCCTATTTATATGGAATTTCAAATACCAATATCATCTTTGATGTCATACTGGAAAATGAAAGACTGTAAGAGATATTGGGTCAATGTATTACTAACTGGGAGAATTGTTTGGATTTATACAAAGCAAACTTTAAAAAATAATAACACGTAGCCTGCTATTATCTAAACTTGATAGAGGGATGTTTTGCCTTTTAAAAGAAGAAAAAATATTAACTCAGAAAAAAGAGCAAAGTAAATGTAAAAGCTTTGATAATTGGCCAAGATTTTGTAAAATTAAAATATTAACAAATATTTAAATATACTTTTATATATTTATAAGCATGTGGGAATTGTGGGAGCTACAATTCAAGATGAGATTTGGGTGGGGACATAGCCAAACCATATTCCCTTACGTCTGTCTTCTTTCACTTTTGTCCTAATACTACCAGAATTTAGATAATAGGAGAAAGGATAACATTGTTTAGCCAGAACTTATATTGCTCTTATAATTATACAGTAAGGCATTGAAAATGGACTACATGATAGTAAGATGACTTCCATACAATCACAGAGTGACAATTTAAGGTTATACAGAATTAAATTGCATGAGTTTCCCTGTCATCTCAAAATGGAATATGTAACTGTTCCTTTCATTGTATGTGCAGATGTATAAATATATTCACATCCTTTCTAACTCTATCCACTTAAGTGAACCGGAGAGTTTCTGGCTCCGTTGATGGGATGAACCCAATAGGCAACACTAGTACTTGAAATATGGCTTCTTATGCCAATCAGTCACTAAAAGGCATGCATCTCCCCAGAAGGCTAGCCGATTTCATGTTTGTGGCAGGGATAAACTGAGCCTGGAATATCTTCTTGTACCACAAAGCAAGGAAACTTTCCAAGATTAATGCAGCTGTATCAAAAGGAAATGGTTGCTACTTTAAAAAGGGCTTCATTGGGCCGGGCGCGGTGGCTCTCGCCTGTAATCCCAGCACTTTGGGAGGCCGAGGCGGGTGGATCACGAGGCCAAGAGATCAAGAC
>NW_016107380.1:6837851-6844300 GCF_001604975.1 Cebus imitator
TCAAAAAAAAAAAAAAAAAAATTTCTGACACAAGAGCATTTCAGAAGAAAGAACCTAGTTGATCCTCCTTCCTTCCCTATATTTTACTCTTTTCATTAGGAATAAATACATCTAGAATAATTATGAATCCTTTTTGTCCATGTTTTTCTGCACATATATCTATCCATAAATAATACACAGTATTATTTGGTTTGTTTTTAAAATGGACACTGGTCCTTCTGCAACACACTATTTTTCTCTCAGAGTTTTATTTTTAAATATTGATTCATGTTGATATACATCTATGCTTCCTTATATGCACAGGGTCATTTCTGGGTCTGCCCCACTGGGCCATACCTCTGTCTCTGCCTTAGTATCATTCTGATGTTATAAAACCATCCTTACATTTGTAAAATGTATTGATTGATATCTATATTGAATCTTTCCTTCTTTAAATATTATCCTGGCTAGTCTCAATCATTTTGTTTCACATAATATTTAGGATCTACTCGTCAAAAGTTTTAAGTTGACTGGGTTTGAAATGGGTTGAATGTATAAAATAAGGTTGCTATGAATTAATATATTTTAGGGGCCAGGTGCAGTGGCTCATACCTGTAATCTCAGCACTTTGGGAGGCCAAGGTGGGAGGATCACTTGGGGCCAGGAATTCGAGACCAGCCTGGCCAACATGGTAAAACCCCCTCTCTACAGAAAGTATGAGAATTAGCCAGGTGTGAATGGCCCGTGGCTGTAATCCCAGGTACTCGGGAGGCTGAGGCACAAGAATCACTTGAACCCGGGAGCTGGAAGTTGCAGTGAGCCAAGATCACATCATTGCCCTTTAGCCTGGACAACAGAGAGAGACTCTGTCTCACAATAATAATCATAATATATTTTGGTGTTCATTTTTTCATATGTTTATAGCAAAACTCTCTATCATTTAAATGTTCTTTGAAACCTTTCCAGATTTTTTTGTTCATTTTTATAGTGAAAAAATTTAATATATGCAAAAGTAAAGAGATGACTATGATAAACCCCCATGAACTCATAATCTAGTAAAACAATGATCAATTTGTGGCCAATCCTATTTCATCTACATTTCCATATATTCTACTATCCTCCTGTTTGATTTTGAAGCATACCCAGACATCATATCATTTCATCTATAAAAATTTCATCAGATAAGGACTCCTTAAAAATATATCCACAATACAATTATTATCACTAAAAAAAACAATAGGCCAGGCGCGGTAGCTGAGGCCTGTAGTCCCAGCATTTAGTGAAGCCCAGGCAGGAGGACCACTTGAGCCCAGGATTTTGAGAGCAGACTGGTCAACACAGCAGGGAGCTCATCTCTATTAACTGGGTGTAGTGATACATGCCTGTGGTCTCAGCTACTTCAGAGGCTGAGGTGGAAGAATTCCTTGAGCCCTGGAGGTTGAGGCTATAGTGAGCAGTGTTTATGTAATTGCACTCCAGCCTGGGCAGTAGGGCAAGACTTCATCCCAAATTTTTTTTTTTTTTTTTTTTTTTGAGATGGCGTCTCACTCTGTCAAGTGCAGTGGTGCTATCTTGGCTCACTGCAACCTCTGCCTCCCAAGCTTCAATGATCCTCCCACCTCAGCCTACCCAGTAGCTGGGACTACAGGCAGGCCTGATCATGCCCAGCTAATGTTTGTATTTTTTGTAGAGACAGAGTTTCACCATGTTTCCCAGGCTGGTCTCGAACTTCTGGTCTCCAGCCATCTGCCTGTCTTGGCCTTGCAAAGTGCTGGGATTACAGGGCTGAGCCACTGTGCCCAGCCTATTATTTTTTTTTAATTGACACATAATAATGGTGTATATTTATGGGGCACCAATCAAAATAACGAACAAATCTATTATCCTCAAAAGTTTCTTCATGCCCCTTTGTCATCTCTCCTTCCTGTGCTCCCCTCCTCCTTCCCTAGGTAACCACTAATCTGCTTCATTATAAATTAATTTACATTTTTAAAGACTATTACAGGCCCATCACAGTGGTTCACACCTGTAATCCAGGGCTTTGGGAGGCCTGGGTGGGAAAATTGCTTGAGTCTAGGAGCACAAAACCAACCTGGGCAACAAAGTGAGACCCCATCTCTACAAAAAATCAAAAGGTTAGTTAGCCAGGCATGGTGGCCCATGACTATGGTCCCAGCTACATGAGAAGCTGAGGAGGGAGGATTCCGTGAGCCCAGGAGAGCCAGGCTACAGTGATGGGGCCCCTGCACTCCAGCCTGGCAACAGACTCAGACCCTGTCTCAAAAAAAAAAAAAACCAAAAAACTTTCTTTCACCTTGTTTTCAGCTTAATTAGCTTAATTGTTTTTACGTGTATGTGCCATCCATTATTTTTATTGTGTACTCCTTTTTGTTGTATGTGTATACCGCAATTTGTCCAGTCACTTAATGGTGGACATTTGGGTTGTTTACAGGCTTTGCCTGTGACAAAGCTTTGATAAACATTAATATGCAAATATTTGTATGAATCTGTGGTTTCATTTCTCTTAGCTAAATACACTAAAGTGATATGAGTCACAGTGGAGATATGTGTTGAAGTTTTAAAGCAACTGTCACACTATTTCCAAAGAGTTCTACCATTTTATATTCCCACCAGCGGAGTAAGAGAGCTTGTTCCTCCATATCCTCACTATCACTTGGTATGGCCAGTTGTGGTACTTCAGTGTGATTTTTAGTATGTGTTTCCTCAATGGCTACAGATACTGAGCATGCTTTCCTGTGCTTGTTTGTTGCTGGTGAAATATCTGTTAAGATCTTTTGCCCATAATTTACTGGATTTTTTTGTTTTCTTATTGTTGAGGTTTGCAAGTTATATATCCTGGATATAAGCCTTTTGTCAGATACGTGATTTGCAAATATTTTCTTCCAGTTTGTGGTTTGTTTCTTCATTCTTTGAATAAGGTTTTCCAAAGAGCAGAAGTTTTTAATTATAATGACATCCAATCTATCAATTCGTTCTATTATGGATCATGCTTTTGGCGTCTTATCTAAGAAATCTTTGTCTAATTCAAAATTACAAAGGTATTCTGCTGTTTTTTGTTTGTTTGTTTGTTTGTTTGTTTTTTAAACGGAGTCTCACTCTGTCACCCAGGCTGAGTGCAGTGGCATGATCTCGGCTCACTACAACCTCCACATCTGGAGTATCAGTGATTCTCCTGTCTCAGCCTCCTGAGTAGCCGGAATTGTAGACACCCGCCACCACGCCCAGCTAATTTTTGTATTTTTAGTAGGGACAGGGTTTCACCATGTTTATCAGACTGGTCTCAAACTGCTGACCTCAGGTGATCCACCCACCTTGGTCTCCCAAAGTGCTGGGATTACAGACATGAGTTATGATGCCCAGCCTTCTGCTATGTTTCTTCTAGAACTTTTCTGGTTTTAAGTTTTACATTTAGGACTATGAAAATTTTGAATTAATTTTGTCTAATGTGAAAGGTATGGATCAAAGTCCATATTTTTGCACATATATAGATGATTGTTTTTGCATATGGATATCTGTAGTAATCAGATATCCGTAGTAATCAGATATCTGTAATAATCAGATATCCATACACAAACAGACTGTCCTTTCTCTACTGAATTGCTTTTGACTTTCCTCAAAGTCAGCCATCTGTATATATGTACTATATATCTATTTCTAGACTCTGTTTCATTTCTCTATTTATCTGTCTTGATGCCAATATCACACTGTGTTGCTTACTACAGCCTTATAGTCTTAAAATAAGTAATGTTTGTCCTCCAACTTTATTTCTATTTTTCACAGTTCTTTCAACTATTCTAGGTCCTTTCCATTTCAATGAATTTTAGAATCAGATTTTCTATTGGAATTATGTCAAACATATAGTTCAAATTCAGGAGAACTGGCATCTTAACAATATTGCATATTTTCATTTTTTGAGCTTGCTTTCTTTCTCTTTCTTTCTCTCCTTCCTTCCTTCCTTCCTTCCTTCCTTCCTTCCTTCCTTCCTTCCTTCCTTCCTCCCTCCCTCCCTCCCTCCCTCCCTCCCTCCCTCCCTCCCTCCCTCTCTCCCTCCCTCCCTCCCTCCCTTCCCTCCTTCTTTCCTTTCTTCCTTCCTTCCCTTCTTTCTTTCTTTTTTCCTAAGTCTTGCCCTTGCAGTGGCACAATCTTGGCTCACCGAAACCTCTGCTCCCCAGGTTCAAGCAATTCTCGTGTCTCAACCTCCCAAGTAGCTGAGATTACAGGCACGCACCATCACAGTTGGCTACATTTTTGTATTTTTAGTAGACAATGTTTCACCATGTTGACGAGGCTGGTCTTGAACTCCTGACCTCAAGTGATCTGCCAGCCTTAGCCTCCCAAAGTGCTGGGATTACAGGTGCGAGCCACTGTGCCTGGCCAACCAAGTCTTTTAATTTTTATACAATGTCTAGGAACTGCATATGTTTTAATTTTGATTAAGTCCAATGTATAACATTTATATATATACATATTTATATAACATTTATATATAAATCATAATTTATTTTAGGTCATAACTAAGACACCTTTGCCTAACCCAAGTTGACAAAAATTTTCTCCAATATTTTATTTTAAATTTGCAGCTTTTGCTTTAAATTTAGGCCCATGATTCATTTTTAGTTATTTTTGTGTGTAGCATAAGTAAGGATTGAGGTTTATTTTTTTCTTTGTAGGTATCTGGTTATTCAAAAACTGTTTTTGAAAAGACTGCCCTATCTCCATTGAATTACCAAGACACCCTTATTGAAAATAATTGAACATATCTGTGTGAGCCTATTTATGGACTCTATGCTTATTCATTTTTTTCATATTGTCAGGTTACCAGAGCTTTATAGAAAGCAGTGTAAGACCTCCTTTCAAAATCGTTTAGCTATACAAGTCCCTTTGCTTTTCATATATTTTTATATGTATCCATATCCTTTAAAAGTATATTTTAGATGTAGCTTATCAATTTCTACAAAAATAAGTCTGCACAAATTTTGCTTGACATTGTGTTGAACTTTTAGATCATATTTGGGACATCTAAATTGGGACTTCTTATTAGTCCTAGTATTTTTTATTTTTGGTGATTTTGTAAGATATTCTACATATACCATCATGTCTACAAATAGAGGCAGTTTTACTTTTTTAGTTCCAATATTTATTATTTTATTACTTTTTCTTGCCTTATTGCACTAGCTAGGACTTGGATACTTTTTCTTTGAGTAAGTATAATTTTTATTCTAATTTTTCTCTTAACAAAGTAAAATGTTATATATTAAATAAGATCTTGAAATAGATGAAAGACATTAAAGTGAAACTGTCTTAAGTGAAATAGTACTGAAAACAGCAAGAGAACATTTTATCCAACAACAGTAATTATTGGGTGTTGTTGGGTGAAATGTTTTTGAATTGAATAGAATCCAATCCCTTCATTTTCTAGGTAGAGAAACCTGAAGTCATAAGAGAAGAAAAGATTTCTCCAAGGTCTTACAGTGAATTGGTTCCAAGTCCCAGACTATTCCCTGGGTCATAACCTAGTTCTGTTCCCTTTCCATTGTGCCAGATTTTGTACTAGCTGTAACAATTAAAAGGATGATACATTTACGCCATCCACTTATGTGTATTCCAAAATTCTCTAATCAAAGGATCAAATGTTTGCTTAATCTCGAAGCCATTATTATTTTAAATGGTGAAATATTTTAATAAATAAATGCAATTTCTTAAAATATACATCAACATTAGAGAGCTGCATAGAGCTCATTTTAAAAATTAGAGTGTAATGTTATAGAACAAATTTTCTTCCTGCCACCCTCAATTATTTATATACACATATATATATATATATGTATATAATTGCATTTTAGGTTCTGGGGTTCATTTGAAGAACATGCAGGATTGTTGCATAGGTACGTACATGGCAGTGTGGTTTGCTGCCTCCATCCCCATCACCTATATATGGCATTTTTCCCCATGTTATCCTTCCCCAACTCCCTACCCACCGCAGTCCCTCCCCTAGTCCCCTGCAACAGACCCCAGTGTGTGTTGCTCCCCTCCCTGTGTCTGTGTATTCTCATTATTCAACACTCTCCTATGAGTGAGAACATGCGGTGTTTGATTTTCTGTGTCAGTTTGCTGAGAATGATGGTTTCCAGGTTCATCCATGTCCCTGCAAAGGACATGCACTCATCGATTTTTATGGCTGCATAATATTCCATGGTGTATATGTGCCACATTTTTCCTGACCAGTCTATCATCGATGGGCATTTGGGTTGGTTCCAGGTCTTTGATGTTGTAAACAGTGCCGCAGTGAACATTCGTGTGCATGTTTCTTTATAATAGAACGATTTATAATCCTTTAGATATATATCCAGTAATGGGATTGCTGGGTCAAATGGAATTTCTATTTCTAGGTCCTTGAGGAATCGCCACGCTGTCTTCCACAATGGTTGAACTAATTTACACTCCCACCA
>NW_016107380.1:6844540-6898119 GCF_001604975.1 Cebus imitator
GGATATTAGAACTTTGTCAGATGGGTAGATTGCAAAAATTTTTTCCCATTCTGTTGGTTGCTAGTTCACTCTAATGATTGTTTCTTTTGCTGTACAGAAGCTCTGGAGTTTAATTAGGTCCCATTTGTCTATTTTGGCTTTTGTTGCCAATGCTTTTGGTGTTTTAGTCATGAAGTCCTTGCCTGTGCTTATGTCCTGAAAGGTTTTGCCTAGGTTTTCTTCCCGGGTTTTTATGGTGTTAGGTCTTATGTTTAAGTCCTTAATCCATCTGGAGTTAATTTTAGTGTAAGGTGTCAGGATAGGGTCCACTTTCTGCTTTCTGCACATGGCTAGCCAGTTTTCCTAACATCATTTATTAAACAGGGAATCCTTTTCCCCATTGCTTGTTTTTGTCAGGTTTGTCAAAGATCAGATGGTTGTAGATGTGTGGCATTGCCTCCAAGGCCTATGTTCTGTTCCATTGATCTATATCTCTGTTTTGGTATCAGTACCATGCTGTTTTGATTACTGTAGCCTTGTTGTATAGTTTGAAGTCAGGTAGCATGATGCCTCCAGCTTTGTTCTTTTTGCTTAAAATTGACTTGGCTATGTGGGCTCTCATTTGGTTCCATATGAAGTTTAAGGTGTTTGTTTCCAGTTCTGTGAAGAGGGTCATAGGTAGCTTAATGGGGATATCATTAAATCTATAAATTACTTTGGGCAGTATGGCCATTTTCACAATACTGATCCTTCCTAACCATGAGCATGGAATGTTTTTCCATTTGTTTGTGTCCTCTCTTATTTCCTTGAGCAGCGATTTGTAGTTCTCCTTGAAGGGGTCCTTCACATCCTTTGTTAGTTGTATTCCTAGGTATTTTATTCTCTTTGTAGCAATCGTAAATGGCAGCTCATTCTTGATTTGGCTCTCTTTAAGTCTGTTATTGGTATATAGGAATGCTTGTGATTTCTGCATATTGATTTTGTATCCTGAGACTTTGCTGAAGTCGTGTGTCAGTTTCAGGAGATTTTGGGCTGAGACAATGGGGTTTGTAAGTATACAACCATGGCATCTACAAATAGAGACAGTTTGACTTCCTCCTTTCCTAATTGAATACCCTTTATTTCTTTTTCTTGCCTGATTGCTCTGGCTAGAACTTTCAATACTATATTGAATACGAGTGGTGAGAGAGGGCACCCTTGTCTACTGCCAGATTTCAAAGGGAATGCTTCCAGTTTTTGCCCATTCAGTCTGATACTGGCTGTGTGTTTGTCACAAATAGCTTTTATTATTTTGAGATATGTTCCATCGATACCTAGTTTATTGAGAGTTTTTAGCTAAAGGGCTGCTGAATTTTGTCAAAGGTCTTCTCTGCATCTATTGAGATAATCACGTGATTTTTGTCTTTGGTTTTGTTTATGTGGTGAATTACATTTATAGACTTGCATATGTTGAACCAGCCTTGCATCCCCGGGATGAAGCCTACTTGATCGGGATGGATAAGCTTTTTGATGTGCTGTTGCAATCAGTTTGCCAGTATTTTACTCAAGATTTTTACATCTATGTTTATCATGGATATTGGCCTGAAGTTTTCTTTTCTTGTTGAGTCTCTGCTGGGTTTTGGTATCAGGATGATGTTGGTCTCATAAAATGATTTGGGAAGGATTCCCTCTTTTTGGATTGTTTGGAACAGTTTCAGAAAGAGTGGTACCAGCTCCTCTTTGTACGTCTGGTAGAATTCGGCTGTGAACCCATCTGGACCTGGGCTTTTTTTGGTTGGTAGGCTATATTAATTGCTGCCTTGACTTGTTACTGGTCTATTCAGGGTTTTGACTTCTTCCTGGTTTAGTCATGGGAGGGTGCCAGTGTCCAGGAATTTATCCATTTCTTCCAGGTTTACTGGTTTATGTGCATAGAGTTGTTCATAATAATCTCTGATGGTAGTTTGTATTCCTGTGGAATCAGTGGTGATATCCCCTTTATCATTTTTTATTGCATCTATTTGATTCTTCTTTCTTTTATGTTTTATTAATCTGGCTAGTGGTCTATTTTGTTGATCTTTTCAAAAAACCAGCTCCTGGATTTATTATGTTTTTGAAGGGTTTTTTGTGTCTCTATCTCCTTCAGTTCTGCTCTGATCTTAGTTATTTCATGTCTTCTGCTAGCTTTTGAGTTTTTTTTATCTTGCTCCTCTAGCTCTTTCAATTTTGATGATAGGGTGTCGATTTTAGATCTTTCCTTGCTTCTCATGTGGGCATTTATAGCTATAAATTTTCCTCTAGACACTGCTTTAAATGTGTCCCAGAGATTCTGGTATATTGTGTCTTTGTTCTCATTGGTTTTGAGGAACATCTTTTTTTCTGCCTTCATTACATTGTTTTTCCAGTCAAGATTTAAGAGCCAGTTGTTCAGTTTACATGAAGTTGTGTGGTTTTGAGTTAGTTTCTTAATCCTGAGTTCTAATTTGATTGCACTGTGGTCTGAGGGACTGTTTGTTATGATTTCTGTTCTTTTACTTTTGCTGAGGTGTGATTTACTGCCAATTATGTGGTCAGATTTAGAGTAGGTGTAATGTGGTGCTGAGAAGAATGTATATTCTGTGGATTTGGGGTGGAGAGTTCTGTAAATGTCTATTAGGTTTGCTTGGTCCAGATCTGAGTTCAAGTCCTGGATATCCTTGTTAATTTTCGGTCTCATTGATCTGTCTTATATTGACAGTGGGATATTAAAGTCTCCCACTATTATTGTGTGGGAGTCTGTCTCTTTGTAGGTCATTAAAACTTGCTTTATGTATCTGGGTGCTCCTGTATTGGGTGCCTATATATTTAGGATCATTAGCTCTTCTTGTTGCATTGATCCTTTTACCATTATGTAATACACTTCTTTGTCTCTTTTGATCTTTGTTGGTTTAAAGTCTATTTTATCGGAAACTAGGATTGCAACTCATGCTTTTTTTTGTTCTCCATTTGCTTTGTCTATCTTCCTCCATCATTTTATTTTGAGCCTATGTGTATTCTTGCATATGAGATGGGTTTCCTGGATACAGCACACCGATGGGTTTTGACTCTTTATCCAATTTGCCAGTCTGTGTCTTTTGATTGGGGCATTTAGCCCATTTACATTTAAGGTTAATATTGTTATGTGTGAATTTGATCCTGTCATTTTGATGCTAGCTGGTTGTTTTGCCCATTAGTTGATGCAGTTTCTTCATTGTGTTGATACTCTTTACCATTTGGTATGTTTTTGGAGTGGCTGGTACTGGTTGTTCCTTCTTATGTTTAGTGCTTCTTTCAGGCGCTCTTGTGAGTCAGGCCTGATGGTGATGAAATCTCTGAGCAATTTCTTGTTTGTAAAGGATTTTATTTCTCCTTCACTTATGAAGTTTAATTTGGCTGGATATGAAATTCTAGGTTGAAAGTTCTTTTCTTTAAGGATGTTGAATATTGGCCCCCACTCTCTTCTGGCTTGTAGGGTTTCTGCCAGGAGATCCGCTGTGAGTCTCACGGGTTTCTCTTTGTGGATAACCCGACCTTTCTCTCTGGCTGCTCTTAGCATTTTCTCCTTCATTTCAACCCTGGTGAATCTGATGATTATGTGCTTTGGGGTTGTTCTTCTTGAAGAATATCTCTGTGGTGTTCTCTGTATCTCCTGTATTAGCCTGCCTTGCTAGGTTGGAGAAGTGTTCCTGGATAGTATCCTGAAAAGTGTTTTCCAGCTTGGATTCATTCTCTCCATCACATTCAGGTACACCTATCAAACTTAGATTAGGTCTTTTCACGTAATCCCATATTTCTTGGAGGATTTGTTCGTTTCTTTTTACTCTTTTTTCTCTAATCTTGACTTCTCATTTTATTTCATTGAGTTGATCTTCAGTTTCTGATATCCTTTCTTCTGCTTGGTTGATTTGGCTATTGAAACTTGTGTATGCTTTGTGAAGTTCTTGTGTTGTATTTTCCAGCTCCATCAATTCATTTATATTCTTCTCTAAGCTGTTTATTCTCATTAGCATTTTGTCAGACCTTTTTTCAAGGTTCTTAGTTTCTTTGCATTGGGTTAGAACATGTTGTTTTAGCTCAGAGAAATTTGTTATTACCCACTTTCTGAAGCCTGTTTCTGTCAGTTCATCAGACTCATTCTCCATCCAGCCTTGTTCTCTTGCTGGTGAGGAGTTGTGATCCCTTGGAGGAGGACAGGCATTCTGGTTTTGGATGTTTTCATCCTTTTTGTGCTGGCTTCTTCCCATCTTTGTGGATTTATCTACCTGTGGTCTTTGTGGTTGGTGACTTTCAGATGGGTTCTCTGAATGGATGTCCTTTTTGTTGATGATGAAGTTATTTCTTTCTCTTTTTTAGTTTTCCTTCTAACAGTCAGGCCCCTCTGCTGTAGGAGTGCTGGAGGTCCACTCCAGACCCTGCTTGCTTGGGGATCACCTGCAGCAGCTGCAGAACAGTTAGGGTTGCTGCCAGTTTCTTCTTCTGTTATCTTTGTCCCAGAAGGATACCCACCAGATGTCAGCCTGAGCTCTCCTTTGTGAGGTGTCTCTTTGGATATAGGGGGGTCAGGGAGCTGCTTGAGGAGACAGTCTGTCCCTTATAGGAGCTCAAGTGCTGAGCTGTGAGCTCCATTGTTCCATTCAGAGCTGCTAGGCAGGTACGTTTAAGTCTGCTGCAGGGGAGCTCATAACCATCTTTTTTCCCAGGTGCTCTGTCCTGGAAAGGTGGGGCTTTATTTATAAGTTCCTGATGTGCTGCTGCACTTTTTTTTAGAGATGCCCTGCCCAACGAGGAGGTAGTCTAGTCACAGTCTGCCAGTAGAGACTTTGCTGAGCTGCTGTGAGCTCTCCCCAGCTGCTGTGTGAACTTCCTTGCAGTTTTGTTTATAGGGGTATAGTTAGAACTGCCTCAGTAATGGTGGTCTGCCTTTGTAATGGCAGACTGTCTCTGTAATGGTGGACTGCCTCAGCAGTGGCGGACTGCCTCAGTAATGGCGGACGCCCTTCCCTCCGCAGAGCCGGACCATCCCAGGTCCAGCTGTGCTTGCTGTGAAACTCTCAATCTAGAGCGTTTCAGATTGCTGGTCTTTGTGGAGGTGGGACCGGCCGAGCCACATCACCTGGCTCCCTGTTTCAGCCCCCTTTTTTTCAGTTGAATGGGTGACTCTGTCTCCCAGGCATTCCAGGCACAAGTTGAAATGGCTGCCCAGATTTATGTGAGTTTTTGTGCAGAGACCCGCTGCACCAGCTGAAACAGCTGTGCTGGAGACTTGTGGCACTTTTCTGCCCAGGAATCTCCTGTTCTGTGGGCAGTAAAAATTCATTTGGAAATGCAGTGATCATTCACCCCTCTGCATTCTCACTGGGAACTGCACTACAGAGCTGTTCCTATTCAGCCATCTTGGATTGTCCTCAATTTTTTTTTTTTTTAAACTAGGTGTAACTTTATCACCCAGTCTGGAATGCAATAACATCATCATAGCTCACTGCAACCTTGAACTTCTGGGCACATGTGATCCTCCCACCTCAAACGCAAGTAGATTGGACTACAGGTACATGCCACTGCACTGCATTTTTTTTTTTTTTTTAAGAGATAGGGTCTGGCTGTGTTTTCCAGGCTGGTCTCAAATTTCTGGCTTCAAGAGATCCTCTTGCCTTGGGCTCCCAATATGTGAAGATTATAGGCATAAGCCACCATGCCCTACATAAAAGTTATTCATCAGGCTAATGTACTATTAAATAAATATATTTGTCCTTGACAAATATACTTGCATAAAGGATAGGAAAGTGAGTCTTGAATTTACAATCGAACTTCTTGGAGTCCCACACCCAAGTGTGGCAGCATGGAGAGAGTGACCTTTCTTGCCATCTTTAGCTCTGGAAGAATCTTATAGACATTTTTGGAGACATCCTAGCCTCAGCAGCCAAACTCCATCTATAGCCCACACAAACAGTCTCTGAAAATGGACTTGACAGTGCTTGAGCAGATAATCCCTGGGTCTGGTGTCTCCAGAGGGCAAATTGGAAAAGGGGGATTTTTCTGTGGGCTCATACCTCTGGTTCTCTGAGAAAGGGACATGGGTGAGCCCTCTAAAACATAGGGCTCAAAGGAGGGGCCTCTCTTGTCCAAGCAGTACTGCAGGGCAAACTGAGTCACGCCTACCCTGTTGTATTTCCATCTGCAGGCCACTTTCATAATGATTTACCATTGCTGTTTCTTTCCTTGGGGTTATTGACCTTCATAAGATTTCTTTATTAGCCACAAGCTGATTCTCCTGGTGGACTCTTTACTGAGTCTTCCAGGTATGCCCAGGCATGGCTTAATTTTCAAAGTAAAAACTGTTTAGGCTCTCAATAGGAACACTCATCACATTAAAATAGATAATAATTAGACCGGGTGTGGTAGCTCATATCTGTAATCCCCGCACTTTGGGAGAGTGAGACAGGCAGATCACAAGGTCAGGAGTTCGAGACCAGCCTGGCCAACATGGAGAAACTCTGTCTCTACCAAAAATATAAAAATTAGCTGGGCACGATGGTGAGCACCTGTAATCCCTGCTACTCGGGAGCTTGAGGGGGGAGAATTTCTTGAACCTGGGAGGTGGAGGTTGCAGTGAGCCAAGATTGCACCACTACACTCTAGCCTGGGCAACAGAGCAAGACTCCATCTCAAAAAAACAAAAAACAAACAAACAAAAAAGATATTAATTAAAACCAACAATTACAAGCCACACCATTCACTATCTGAGGTTATGCTTTGCAATTTATTCCAAGTAGACAGGTTTCAGGTATAACTCTATAAGATAGTCTTGGCTGGGCCCAGCGGCTCACGCCTGTAATCCCAGCACATTGGGAGGCAAGGCAGATGAATCACCTGAGGTTAGGAGTTTGAGATCAGCCTGGCCAACATGGTGAAACCCCGTCTCTACTAAAATACAACAATTACAGGTGGTGCACACCTGTAACCCCAGCTACTCAAGAGGCTGAAGCAGGAGAATTGCTTTAACCTGGGAGGTGGAGATTACAGTGAGCTGAGGAGCTGAGATTTATGCCACTGCACTTCAGCCTAGGCAAAAGAGTGAGACTCTGTCTCAAAAATAGAAAATTAAAAAGATGATTTGCATGAGACTATACAAATGTTCTTTGTAGTCAGAATGGAAAAACATTTTTCATGTGAAAATGTTGTCATACATTCTTTCTGTTTCCATGATTTTATTTTATTTAAAATTTTTATTATGAAATGTTTCAGATACATACAAGAGTAGAAAGACTTGCATAATGAACACCCATGTACTCATTATAAAAAATCATTAGTTCAAAGCCAATCTTATTTCATCTGTATTCTCACTCATTCCTGTACCTCCTACAATATTACTTTTAAACCAATACCAGAAATAATTTTATTTCATCTGTAAGTATTTCTGTATGAAGGCTCTGAAATAGGAAGACTCCCTTTTTAATATACACACAGTATTATTATTATTATATCTTTACAAATTAACAATCTTTTAATCTCAACTTTGCCCTCTTCCACCACTGCAATTTATTTGCGCAAGAAAGTGAACCATTTGTCTTGGTTTCCCACAGTCTAGATTTTACTCATTGCATCTCCAGCATATTTGACCCTGTTTTTATGACTTTAATATTTCCTGAAATTTGTTGTTGAACCTAGGCCTTGAGTTCTAGGGCTTTGATGAGATTCATGTCCACTGATTTGGGGATGACTACCTCGTGGTTGGTGGTGTGTTCTTTCATCAGGAGGCATGCAATAATCTGGTTATCTCTCTTTTAATGATATTAGTGACTATTGATTGTTATGTAGGCTGGGTGCAGTGGCTCATGCTAGTAATCCCAGCACTTTGGGAGGCTGAGGTGGGAGGACTGCTTGAGTCCGGGATTTCTAGACCAGCCTGGGCAACATGGTGAAACCCTGTCTCTACCAAAAATACAAAAATAAGCTGGGCATGGTAGCATGTGTCTGTGGTTCCAGCTATTAGGCTGAGGTGGGATGACCGCTTGAGCCCAGGAGGCGGAGGTTGCAGTGAGGTGAGATGGAGCCACTGCACTCTAGCTTGAGCAATAGAACCAGACCTTGTCTCAAAAAAAATTTTAAAAAGATTGATATCTGAATCCAAATTCATTAAGAGTTACAAAATGGTGATGTTATAATGACATCAGGCTTTTGCATACATTAGCTGGAATATTTCTATAAAGAGAAAGTTATCTTGTTACAATTTGGTTGCCCAGTGGTATTTTAGTTCTTTACATATTTCAGTTCAGTATAAGAACTGGTATCTTAACTAAATACTTAAAATAGCACATTGGAGCTCCAAAGGATTTTCAATTGAATCTAATTCAACATTGTTTTGTGGATGAAGAAATGGGCCCAGAAGGGTTAAATTGGTTTTCTAATTTCTAAAAGGTCATTAGTAGTTATCAGAGTTCCAATGGGAAACAGGTAGAATAACTTGAAGTGGGTTTATTTACAAAAAGACTAATTACAAAGGCGTGGAAGAGTATAAGGAGGCTTCGAGGAATTATGCAGGAACTTGGGGCTAAGAGCTTTATAATTCCTAGGTGCCAATAAACAACAAAGTAAGGGACAGTTATGACCCATAAGAAAGTAAGTCCCATAGGAGCTGCCACCTTGGGATGAGCAATGACCTCCTGTTGAAGAACACAGCCAGCCTGTGGTGACTCATACAGAGTGAGTCCAGGAGATAAATACCCAATTCCCAGTCTCCTTCCTCCTGCAGATCCCTGCCTGGACTCCCCATTGACCAAATCTAACTGATAAACAGAAAGGAAGGGAGCCCATAGACTTAATTCATGGCCTCCCAAGACAGACACTCTGGAGGGTATAAATGGAGAGTGGATATAGAGGGGAAAACAGAAACAGATAGCAAAAATTTCAACTCACACTCTTGCTCCTATTCTACCATTCTATTGTGCATTCAAATTTGCTTACATTTACAGATCTTATATTTGTAGAAATGATTCATGGCCCAAGATGATGTCATCTTCCTCTAGAGTGAAATTTGTTTCTCAAATGCAGGGAATTACGTTAACCAAATTTTAGGGTTTAAGACTTCTTTCTGGGTTACTCACATGTCTAGAAGCAGGATTGCTGTCTATACATGGGCCATTTAACCTATAGTTCACTCTTACTTGTAGGATATATTATCTTTAATTTTGTCATTTTGATTTTATTAGGAATTGAGTCCAGAGAAACACAGGCACAAAAATCCTTAACAAAATACCAGCAAACGGAATCTAGTAGCACATCAAAAAGATAATTCACTGTGACAAAATAGGCTTGATTCCTAGGATCCAAGGTTGGTTCAACATATGCAAATCAATAAATGTGACTCACTGCATAAACAGAATTAAAAACAAAAACCAGATGACTATCTCAATAGGTATGGGAAAAGCTTTTGATAAAATCCAACATCCTTCATAATAATATCCCTATACAAACTAGGCATCAAAGGAATATGCCCCAAAATAATAAGAGCCATTTATGACAAACCCACAGCCAACACCATACTGAACAGGCAAAAGCTGAAGACATTCCCCTTAAGAACAGGAACAAGACAAGGATGCCACTCTCAACACTCCTAGTCCACATAGTACTGGAGGTCCTAGACAGAGCAAACAGGCAAGAGAAAAAAATAAAAAGCATTCCAATAAGAAAAAGAGTCAGATTATCTCTTCCCTGAAGAGTCTTTTTTTTCTTTGTTTTTTTTTTTTTTTTAGACAGAATCTCACTCTTGTCATCCAGGTTGCAGTGCAGTGGCACGATCTTGGCTCTCTGCAATCTCCGTCTGGAGTAGCTGGGACTACAGACTACATGCTCAGCTAATTGCTTTTGCATTTTTAGTAGAGATGGGATTTCACTGTGTTGGCCAGGCTGGTCTCGAACTCCTGGCCTCAAGTGATCTGCCCGCCTCGGCCTTCCAAAGTCCTGGGATTACAGGCATGAGCCACTGTACCTCATTCCCTGAAGATATGATTCTATACCTAGAAAATGCTAAAGACTCCACCAAATGGCTCCTAGAATAGATACAGTGTCAGTATAGTTTCAGGATACAAAATCAATGTACAAAAATCAGTAGCATTTCTATCAATAACGTTCAAGCTGAGAGCAGAGTCAAGAACACAGTTCCGTTTATCATAGCCACACACACACACACACAAAATCTAGGAATACATCTAATCAAGGAAGTGAAAGATCTCTACAAGGAAAATTACAAAACACTGTTGAAAGAAATCATAGATGACACAAACAAATGGAAAAACATTCCATGTTGATGGATTAGAAGAATCAATATTGTTAAAATGGCCATACTGCCCAAAGCAATCTAAAGATTCAATGGTATTCCTAGAAAACTACCAACATCATTTCCCACAGATTTAGAAAAACTATTCTAAAATTCATATGGAATTAAAAGGAGCCTGTAGAACAGCAGGAACAAATTAAATCAAACAAAACCCCAAAAGAACCTGAATAACTAAAGCCAAAGCCAGAGGCATCATATTACCCAACTTCAAACTATACTATAAGGCAACAGTAACCCAAACAACATGGTACTGGTACAAAAACAGACACTCAGACCAATGGAACAGAATAGAGAACCCAGAAATAAGCCGCACACCTATAGCCATCTGATCTTCATCAAAGTCAACAAAAATAAGCAATGGTAAAGGACTCCCTATTTAATAAATGGTGCTGGCTAACCATATGCAGAATAAAATTGGACCCCTACTCATCACTATGTACAAAAAATCACTCAAGATGGATTAAAGATTCAAATGTAAGACGTCAAACCCTAAGAATCCTAGAAGATAATCTAGGAAATACCATTCTAGACATCAGCCTTGGGAAAGAATTTATGACTAAATCCTCAAAAGCAATTTGCTGCAAAACGAAAAACTGACAAGTGGGACCTAATCTAAACAGCTTCTGCGTAACAAAAGAAACCATAAACAGAGTGTGGTATTACGATATATATTGGTTTCCATCTGTGGTTTCTGGTTTGTAACTCCCATAACCCTTGTTATAGTCTTTTGTTATAGTGAGTGTGTTAGGCCTCAGAGGCAGTCCTCTGACCTTTTCCTGCTCTCCCTTTACTTGCTAACAGCCCCTTACCTTTCTTTTTCTATTTTTTTAATTCTTTTTTAAAAAAATTATTTATTTATTTAGATGAAGTCTTGCTCTCTTGCCCGAGTTGGACTGCAGTGGTGTGGTCTCAGCTCACTGCAACCTCTGCCTCAGTTTTCTTTTTTTTTTTGCGGTGGAGTTTCATTCTTGTTGCCCATGCTGGGGTGCAATTTTGCATTCTTGGCTCACCGCAACCTCTGCCTCCTGGGTTCAAGTGATTCTCCTGCCTAGCCTCCCAAGTAGCTGGGATTACAGGTGCCTACCACCATGCCCGGCTAATTTTGTATTTTTAGTAGAGATGGGGTTTCACCACATTGTCCAGGCTGGACTTGAACTCCCGACCTCAGGTGATCTGCCCCCATCAGCCTCCCAAAGTGCTGGGATTACAGGTGTGAGCCACCAAGCCCAGCTAACAGCCCCCTCACCTTTCTGATTGTGGGTTTTAAGATGTTCCCAGGAGAGGGTCCCATTGGATACACACAGACATAAAGACGGGCACAACAGACACTGTGAATGGGAGGAAAGGAGGGAGCAAGGGTTGAAAAACTAACTGTTGAGGGTACTTTCTTTACTACCTGGGTGGCAAGATAAATCATACCCCAAACTTTAGCATCATGCAATATACCCACGTAACAAACCTGAACATGTATCCCAGAATCTAAAATAAAACTTGAAATTAGTTAACAAAACACTATTTTGCATAGCTCAGTGATTTTTAGGAACTCATATGTGCCTTCATAGTGGAAATGACTGTACTCCTCCCAGTGTGTTTTCTTCATATACTTCTTCAAATACCTCCTACACTTCAGAAACTTCTCCAGATTTTCTTCATATCCTTCAACCAAAACAATATGCTTCAACAGCATGAATGTAGAAGCAGAAAATGAGAATCCACTGTCATCGAGTAAGCCAGACCTTAAAAAGGTTTGTGAAAATGCACAATGGTGTCACCATTCTAGATTTGTTTTGTTTTGCAAAATACTGTTATTTTTCATTAAAAATAATTCATGGCCAGGTACGGTGGCTCACAGCTGTAATCCCAGCACTCTGGGAGTCTGAAGCAGGCGTTTCACCTGAGGTCAGGATTTCAAGACCAGCCTGACTAACACGGAGAAACCCTATCTCTACTAATAATACAAAAATTAGCTGGGTATGGTGGCGCATGCCTTTAGTCCCAGCTACTTGGGAGGCTGAGGCAGGAGAATCTCTTAAACCTGGGAGGTGGAGGTTGCGGTGAGCTGAGATCACGTCATTGCACTCCAGCCTGGGCAACAAGAGTGAAACTCCATCTTAAAAAAAAAAAAACAACAAAAAACACTTCAGCCTTTCAGCTGCCTAATACAGATCTACAAAAATCCCACAGCCAAAGGGAACCCTGACTGTAGGTTTACCCTCTGGATTTCTGTCCTTTCTTCCAGAATCGTGCCAGCTAATTCCTCATTATCTCATGCTATGGAACATAAATTAGCTAAACTGTGACTTTTAGGTAGAGGGAGAGTCTCAGAACCAGCCAGAAGCAGCATTTCAGCATGGTTTTGGGGTTTGGGTGCCTAACATCAGAAACATATTTAAAGTTAATACATTTAAAAAAAGCCAGGAAAGTCAGTGGCTCATGCCTGTAATCCCAGCACGTTGGGAGGTCAAGGTGGGTGGATCACAAGGTTAGAAGTTTGAGATCAGCCTGGCCAACATGATGAAACCCCATTTCTACTAAAGAGACAAAAAATTAGCTAGGTATGGTGGTGGACGCCTGAAATCCCAGCTACTCAGGAGGCTGAGGCAGGAGAATCGCTTGAACCCAGGAGGCGGAGGTTGTAGTGAGCTGAGATCGTGCCATTGCACTCCAGTTTGGGTGACGGGGAGACGTTGTCTCAAAAAAAAAAGGCAGCAAATAAAACAAAAAAATAAAAATTGTGCATGAAAATGTCCCTGAAAGAAAGGAAAGCACAAGATGAGAGGGTATAAAAAGTTACAGTTTTTAGAAAATAGCTTTGTATAAAATCTCAGATTTTGTATTTCTATAGGAAAATGCCGCTTGAGCATTTAGTCATTTTAGTTTTCCTCACAAGACCGTCACAGATTTCTAGAGCTTATTGTTCTTGGTTAGCATGGAGTGGAGGATTATCTTACTCCTACAAGGTTTTGGAGGTTTGACAAGTTGTTGAAAATATCAAAAGGCACATAATTATTAGTAGCTCGCCAACATTGTTTCGGTATAATTACTGATTCACTAACTACCTATTTACTATTGAGATTAATTCCAAAAGCCAATGTGGGTCACATAGATTCCACTTTACATGAAGAGCATAAAGTTTCTTACTAGAAATTTACTTCTATTATTTTACACACCTTTAGAAAAATCTACTGTCACATTGATTTGTTGAGGACATAGTTGTGGAACTGCTAGGTGTTTTTCCTCATGGCTATTTCCTTCCTTCCTTTAATTCTTTTTTTCAAGATGGGTTATCTATGCTGTCCAGGCTGATCTTGAACTCTGGGCTCAAGTGATCCTCCCACCTTGGAGAAAATTAAAGAACTCTTTTTTTTTTTTTGAGATGGAGTTTTGCTCTGTCACCCAGGCTGGAGTGCCATCTAGGCTCACTGCAACCTCTGCCTCCCGGGTTGAAGCGATTCTCCTGCCTCAGCCTCCCGAGTAGCTCATGCCTGTCTGTAATCCCAGCACTTCAGGAGGCTGATGCGGGCGGATCACCTGAGGTCAGGGGTTGGAGACCAGCCTGACCAACATGGTGAACCCCCATCTCTACTAAAAATACAAAATTAGCTGGGCATGGTGGCATAGCCAGGTGTGGTGGTGTATGCCCGTAATACCAGCAACTCGGGAGGCTGAGGCAAGAGAATCGCTTGAACCCGCCAGGCAGAGGTTGCAGTGAGTTGAATCGCACCATTGCATTCCAGCCTGGGCAACAAGAGCGAAACTCCAACTCAAAACAAACAAACAAACAAACAAACAAAAAACCCAAAAAACAAATACAAAAACAAAACAAAACAAAAAACCCAAAAACAAAATCCACAAAAAACTGTCATTCACATTTTCTTCTGCCTTTTTCACAGGACTCTTTAGTCTCAGTTCCTGGAGACGGGAAGTACAAAACCCGCTCCTTAATTGTAACTTGAGCTGGCTTTCTTAACAATTACAGCATTCTGGGGTTCTCTGGAACTTACAAATCTATTCTTTGCTCCCCAGATAAGTAGGTACTTTTTGATTGCTCTTAAACAATCTGGGTATTCCCCTCCCTGCCCAGCTTGGTGCAGTTTAAAAATAGAGTAAGTCACGTAATTCCCCTGTTTCATCTTGCTGATAATTTGTGGAGTTGGGTATAGACTCCGTCTTCTATCTTAAGTATCTGGCACTTGTAGGGGGATTAAGATCCTACATGAGAATGCTAAGCCCTTCAGCAGCCGGCACTAATCAATTACCCATTACTGATAAACGGCCGGAGCCACTGGAAATTTTAAAAAAGGAAAAGTACATGGGACGACCTGATCAATTTAGCCTGCCACTTCTGGAGTGCCACAGTCACTAATGAACAACCCTCCAGTGTAGGCCCTGGCTCTAGGGCGCTATTTGCCACCTCCTGCCTCGCGCAGCGTGGGCCTCCCAGAGCCTGTCCTGCCAGCGCCGCGCAGGGTCCCAGTCAACGAGGCCGTCAAGGGCCTGAGGGGGGCGCCCTCGCCGCGGGGAACACTGGAAATGCCTCGGGGGCGGACTCAGAGGACCGAGTATTGGCTGGAGAGACTTTTGCGCCACCCAGTAATCGCTTGCGCTCCAAGTCTTCTTAGGTGGGGGCCGGGTGGGTGAGGACGGGGACGCTACGCCACGCGCGGCACTCAGAGAAGGGCTGGGGTCCGGGAGCCTCGGCGCGGTCCGTTCAGTCCGAGCTCGAGCTTCCTAGCAGCGTCCTCCCCGGGGGCGGACCCTGACACTCGGGGCCGCGTCGAGTGGGTGGCCAGAAGCTGGTGGAGGAGAGGGCGAGCGGCTGCGAGGAGCGACGAGACTGGCGCGGGGACGACGCGGCGGAGGCAATCGGAAGAGAAACGAGGCCGGGCGAGGAGGAGGAAATCCAGCCGATGAAGGGGAGCTGCCGCCGAGGAGGGAGGCGGGTCCCTTCTGCTGCCGCCGCTGCTGCTGTTCCGGGACGCCGCCCGGGGAGCCCGCCCGCCCGTAAGGTGCGCGCCAGGTAGCTCCGCACCCAGGGGGCGCCCTTCCTGGCCCCTCCCAGAGCGGCCGGGACGGAAGGAGCTGAGCGGCGCTGCGCGGCGGGTGGCGAGGGCGGGCTGCACCCCGAGCGCGGCGCCCTTGAGCTGCACCGCGGCGCAGGTTTGCGAGCCGACTTGTCAGCCAGCCAAGAAAAGGAAGCTCCGTCCCTTCCCGCTCACCCGGCTTCCCCACCCCTTGTACTCTAAACCCTGCAGCGGCCGAGCGGCGCGGCCACGGAGGCGCCGAGGAGGAGCGAGCCGCCGCCGGGCAGCGGCGTGCCCTCGGGGGAGAGGGCGCCGGAGAGGAGGCGGCGACGCGGCGGCGAGGGCGCGGCGCGCGATGGCAGCTGCTTAGCCCGGCGGGCGCGGAGCAGCCCCGAGCTGTGGCTGGCCAGGCGGTGCGGCTGGGCAGGGGAAGCCGCCGCCGCTGCATCCCGGCCAGGAGAGATGAGCACGGAGGCAGGCGAGGGCATCACTTTCTCCGTGCCGCCCTTCGCCCCCTCGGGGTTCTGCACCATCCCCGAGGGCGGCATCTGCAGGAGGGGAGGAGCGGCGGCGATAGGCGAGGGCGAGGAGCACCAGCTGCCACCGCCGCCGCCGGGCAGCTTCTGGAACGTGGAGAGCGCCGCTGCCCCTGGCATCGGGTGTCCCGCGGCCACCTCCGCAAGCAGTGCCACCCGGTGCCGGGGCAGCTCTGGTGGTGGAGGCAGCCGACGGACCACGGTGGCATATGTGATCAATGAAGCGAGCCAGGGGCAACTGGTGGTGGCCGAGAGCGAGGCCCTGCAGAGCCTGCGAGAGGCGTGCGAGGCGGTGGGCGCCACCTTGGAGACCCTGCATTTTGGGAAACTGGACTTTGGAGAAACCACGGTTCTGGACCGCTTTTACAATGCAGGTGCGTGTGTGACCCCTTTCCCATCCCGCGCGGTCTGGACCCATGTTTAACCTGTCGGTGTTTGGGGCATTTTATTCTTCTGGGCGGGAAGGATTTACTTCTTGCCCCACTTTGGGGGCAGCGAGCGCCGCTGCGTGACTGCTCCTGTCGCTCGCCGCTCCGGGGAGAGCGTGTGTGCTTGTGTGAGAGTCTGTGTGTATTTGTGCGGCAGACCCATGGATCCACCCACCGCCCAGCGCTGGAGTCCTGGGTCCTTGAGATCAACCTGAAGAACTGTTTTCCAGCAGTGGCAGATGTTTGCCCCAGTCATTCCTTCTCCATTCAGGATCTCGGTTTTGTTTCTGTTAGGTTGGATCCCTGTTTTCCTTCTGTAGATATCTGTGACCGTTTTACATGAGGTTCTCTTTTCTCTGTGTAATTTTGAGAGTACAGGAACGATGACATGCCACACAGCCAGCTGCACGCAGAGTGTAACTATATTAATTTGCATGCCATGTTGCGATCTTCCCAACTCATCTTACCTTCAATAAGTTTTAGTAGCTTGAATTTCTCATCTCTCACTAACCCGGACTTTCAGGTAATTACAGTGCTTCCAAAGGTAATAACATCACAACTTACACTGAACTTGTGTGCATCTTTGTAAGGATTTTGGTGAGAGAACCAGGGTCTTTTTTAAAATTACCCCATATACCATGGTGGGCTAGAAAGTTTATTATCTAACATTGTCTAAAACAACCATATGCTATCCTAATAGCAACATTAGTTTGGCCATTAAAGTGATTGCTAGCATAATCTATGGAAGAAATGTATCTTTTCAACCTATCTCAGATTTCAGAAAATGCTAAGGCGGTTCTAGTAACTGAAGCAATTAACTGCCTGTTAGCAAATGTTAGGACTAATACCATGTTATGGAAATTAACCTTTAGCCCCCTGTATATCCTGTGTTGAGAATATATACGTTTATGTTTACATTTGTGGGTAAAAACCTGGTTCATTGGTTTCAAAACAATACACTTCTTGCATTTGTGATCACATAAAAGGCTTTATTTTCCAATTTTGTTTTCAGTTCTGATTCTCTTCAGCCTCTTCCAAGCACCTGAAGTAGGCTTATGTCAGTCTTGGAATTCAGCCAAAGCTGAATATTTTAAGAACAACAAGAACTTGATGTTAAAGAAGCCAGACTAAATAAACTAGAACTTTCTGGTTCTGGTATTTTTTAAATAGTTTTGGTCTTCGTAACTGAGCATGGATATAATATATTATAGCTTGATTCTTTGGGTAGCTTGCTATAAAAGTTACATCAACATAACTTTTCTAAAAATTATAGCACTCTTATTTTTGGATTATAATTTGGAAGAAGCTTCAAAGAACTAAGATATGAGAGGAAAATACCCAACTGAACACTTGAGCCTATTTTTATTGCACTGATTGGGTGTTTTTTCTAGGGCTCTAGAAAAAAATTCTTAAACTCTAAGTTAATTTGAAAGAAACTTTCCTAACAAGGCTTACTTTCTGTTACTCTCCAAACACTGCCTCTGGGAAAGGGAGAGAGAATGATTACAACGGAGCTGACAGTTTGAGTATATTTCATTGAATTCTCCAAACAAGCCTGTGAAGGAAGTACTTACCTTCTTAGGTGGGAAAACTGGAAAGCCCTAACTGGCCCTGGGATTCATAGGGAGTAAGGGGCCAGTGCAGGATTCTACTTCAGGTGGCTGACCCTAAAAGGTCATGCTTGGGCCCAGTACAGTGGCTCACGCATGTAATCTCAGCACTTTGGGAGGCCTAGGCAAATGGATCTCCTGAGGTCAGGAGTTCAAGACCAGCCTGGCCAACATGGTGAAACCCCGTCTCTACTTAAAAGACAAAAACTAGCCCGGTGTGGTGGCACATGCCTGTAGTCCCGGCTACTTGGGATGCTGAGGCAGGAGAATCTCTTGAACCTGGGAATCAGAGGTTGCAGTGAGCCGAGATTGTCCCACTGCACTCCAGATTGGGTAACAGAGTGAAAATCTTGTCAAAAAAAAAAAAAAAAAAGTCATGCTTGGCCCTTGCTTCCTCCATTTAGGTGGGCTGAGTTACTCTCAGAATCAAGGAAAGCTTACTATCTTGGAATCAGGTGAGTGAGCTGGCAAAGATCTTACCAGGCATTTAGGTACATATGGAATAGTGGAGAGGGCATGCTCTGGGAAGCCTCTTGTTCCTGGGCCAGCTCTGTCTCTTCCTACTGCTTCTTTCAAACTAGACAGGTCTCAGTTTAACCCTCTGCCCATCTGGGTGGCATGAACTCTGAGGATGAGTGCCTTCTTATTTAGCATGAAAGCATGAAAATGTGAGAGAATGAAGGTGGTGCATCAGTTTCATCCAAACTCTTTGTTTTTATCTTATTTTATTTAGGGACAGGGTCTCACTCTGTTGCCCAGTTTAGAGTGCAGTGGCATGATCATAGTTCACTGCAGCCTGGAACACCTGGGCTCTGGTGATTCTCCTGCCTCAGCCTCCCAAGTAGCTAGGACTACAGGCATGAGCCACCACACTGGGCTATTTTTATTTTACTTTATTTTTTTGTAGAGATGAGGTCTTGCTATGTTGCCCAGACTGGTCTCAAACTTCTGGCCTCAAGCAATCCACCTGCCCTGGCCTCCCAAAGTGGGATTACAGGCATGAACCCTGCACCCAGCCTCCCTTTGTTTTTCTAAACTAAGGGCTGTGGAGTTTGATGGTAGTAGAACTGATTTTCTTCTGACTTCTAAGACGGCTTGTTCTTCCTCCATCAGGGGTTGACAAACTTCTGTGGAGGTCTAGATACTAAATATTTTAGACTTTGCAATTTTAAAAAAATCTTTATTTCAGAATCAGAGAGTATTTGTGCAGGTTTATTACAGAGATACATTGTGTGATGCTTAGGGTTTGGGTATGAATGAATCCGTCACCCAGGTGGCGAGCATTGTACCCATAGATGGTTTTTCAGCCCCCTCTCATTTCTCCTGCTGGTAGTCTTTCCCGTCTGTTGTTCCTATCTTTAAGTTTACATCTACCTAATGTTTAGCTCCCACTTACAAGTGAGAACATGCAGTATCTGGTTTTGGTGTCTTTTTGGTAGAACGATTTATTTTCCTTTGGGTATATACCTAGTAATGGGATTGCTGGGTCGAATGGTAGTTCAGCTCTTTGGTCTTTGAGAAATCTCCAAATTGCTTTCTATGGTGGCTGGACTAATTTACATTCTTGCCAACAGTGTATAAGTATTCCCTTTTCTCTGCAGCCTCACCACCATCTGTTATTTTTTGACTTTTTAACAAAAGCCATTCTGACTGGTATGAGATATTATCTCATTGTGGTTTTCATTTGCATTTTTCTGATGATTAGTGATGAACATTTTTTCATGTCTGTTGGCTGCTTGTATGTCTTCTTCTGAGAAGTGTCTGTTCATATCTTTTACCTATTTTTTAATGGGGTTGCTCTTTTTGCTTGTTGGTTTGTAGACCTTTCTTAAATGCATAGTTTGTGAATATTTTCTCCCATCTTGAGGGTTGTCTGTTTACTCTCTTGATAGCGTCTATTGTGCAGAAGCTCTTTAGTTTAATTAGGTCCCATTTGTCATTTTTGTTTTCGTTGCAATTGCTTTTGAGGACTTAGTAATAAATTCTTTCCCAAGGCTGATGTAGAAAGGTACTTTCCTAGGTTTTCTTCTAGGATTCTTATGGTTTGTGGTCTTACATCTAAATCGTAATCCATCTTGGATGAATTTTTGTATATGGTAATAAATAGGGGTCCGATTTTATTCTGCATATGGTTAGCCAGCACTCCTTATTGAACAGGGAGTCCTTTCCCCATTGCTTATTTTTGTTGACTTTGTCAAAGATCAGATGGTATTAGATGTGTGGCCTTATTTCTTGAGGTCTCTTTCACAACTTCTCAGCTCTGCCCTTGTTACTCAGGACCTAAACAAATGATCGTGACTATGTTCCAACCAAACTTTATTCACGGACGCTGGAAATTTGAACTTCATATACTTCACAAAGTATTCTTTCTTGTTTTATAACCATTTTAAAATGTAAAAAACATTCTTAGCTTGCAAACCATACTCAACAACAGGTGGCACGCAGGATTTGGCCCCTGTGCCATGCTGACCTTTGCTCTACACCCACGACCTGTACTCGAAAGTTGATTTTTTATGAAGTTGTGGGAAGAACACTGTCCGGCATATTAGATCTGAGTTTTCATCCCAGCTCTGCTGTGAACCATGTCATTGTGAGAACAGCCCTTCATTGCCTCCAATGGTGTTTCTTTGCCTGTAAAATTGATCGGGGTAGAAGTGAAGGGGGAATTGAACACAATTTTTAGGATTCCCTTATTTAATCCTGTGAATTTACGAAGGCAAGGCAGCATGGGATGCAGACACAAAGCACTGGAGTAGCATTTTCAAGGTTTGGCTTTGGGTCCTGATTCTTTTATAACTTGGAGCAATTCATTTAAAGTCTCAGAAAAGAGTGGAGTGTTGGAATAATTGGCATCTGAGATTCCATCTAGTTCTCAAATTCTGTACTTTAAAATGGCAACATTATTAAGACAAACGAATCATTTCAGTTTGTAGAGATGAAATGAACTGCTTGTATATATCATATTCCTGCCCCTGAGGAGCTCTGAGTTGGTGGGGCGGGCAGACTCAATGTCTTTGCCATAGCAGTACCTCTGTGCCAGGATGCCCTCAGAGGAAACATTCCTCTGAGGAATTCCTCTCAGGAAACAGCTTCAAAAATCAGACTGAGGGTGGGATGGGTTCAAGGGTAGCTTCTTACACTTGTGTTTTGTTTGTTTGCTTTTTTCCTTTTTGTGGAAAACGGGGTCTCGCTATATTGCCCAGGCAGGTCTCAATTTCCTGGGCTCAAGCTATCCTCCTGCCTCTGCCTCCCTAAGAGTTGGGATTACAGGCGTGAGCCACCACACCTGGCAAGGGGTAGCATCTTAAAGGATGTGACACCTGAAGTGAAATGGCAGGGTAAACAAGGACAGCCTAATGAAGATCTCAGCGTTTTCCATGGGAAGCAATGATGTTTGAATAGCTCTGTCTAATGCAGTGAGTAAGAACTTAGTCTCAGCTACCCAGGAGGCTGAGGTTGGAGGATCCCTGGAGCCTGGGAGGTTGAGGCTACAGTGAGCTGCGATCATGCCACTGTAGTCCAGCGTGGGTGACAGAATGAGACCCTGTTTCAAAAACAAAAACAAACAAACAAACGAAACTTAAAGTTTGGTAACATTTTTAAAATACTTTCCTGATCTTTATGTACCAGTGCCTTTTTAAAGAAGAGGTTGCAGTTAAAGGTTTTCACTGATTTTTCTCAACCTGATTTCTATTTACCTATATTTTGATTTCTTTTTTGACTACACTTGTTATTTGCTTTTTCATTTTCTTTCTGAGATGAAACTAATGCTCTCTTAATGCTTTTATGAAAATTCATCTTATTTACGTATACAAGAGACTGTCACTCAGAGACAGCAAAGCCAAGCTGACAATACCTCTTCTTAGCCCTCTGCATTATAGGCAGAAAATTCTGTAAAAGTTAAGAGATGTCAGTACTATCGTGTTGCCCTGTGTAGGTGGACAGATCCTAACTGGGAAGCTCTCCCCCAGAAAAATTTTTTTTGAGACAGAATGTCTCTCTTTTTGTCCAGGCTACAGTGCAGTGGCTCAGTCTCAGCTCACTGCAGCCTCTGCTTCCCGGGTTCAAGTGATTCTCCTGCCTCAGCCTCCTGAATGGCTGGGATTACAGTGGTGTGCCACCATGTCCAGTTAATTTTTTTTTTGTATTATTAGTAGAGACGGAGTTTCACCCTGTTGGCCAGACTGGTCTCGAACTCCTGACCTCAGGTGATCCACCCACCTCAGCCTCCCAAAGTACTGGGATTACAGGCGTGAGCCACTGCACCCAGACCTAATTTTTTTCTTTTTTTAGTGGACATCAATTCTGTTATTCTCTCATTTTGCTTATGAAAACATTGAACCTTGAAGAGGTTATATTCATTCACTCAGGTTAAATATTTGAAGGCTCTTGCTTGGAGCACACTTTTCTTAGAAACAGTATTGCACATGGTGGTCAGATTCTGGGACTAGCCTATAAGAAGCCTGGTTAACACAGTGCATGGAACCATTCACCATTTTAAACTTTTGGAAAAATTCTGTTTCTGAAACCTAAAACTTTTCCTATATTAAACCAGGGACTTGCTTTCATCCAGCATTGGGTAGCATCTTGGCCAGATATAGGAGAAGCATCAACTTGGAGTGGTGGCGTTGGTGGCACTGTGGTGAGATAGGGGACAAAGGGAAGACCAGGTGGCTATAGGGAGATGAGGGGTGCTGTGTGAAGGAGGAGGCAGTGCCTGCAGGAGATTTAAGAACACTTTCACCTCCTTCAGGCTTCTTCCCCTTCAACTTCCTGCCGAGGTAAGACCCAGGAATGCTGCTGTGCTCAAGGCCACCTCACTCCCTCAGTGGACACAGGGTAGATGGGCTGCCCGCTTCCCATTTCCTTGCCACCAGCCTTCACATCCGCCCGGGCCTTTTAGCTTGGCTCACTGCAGATTGCAATCTCTTACTCAGCCTTTCACCCTGTAGCAATCGTAAGTAACAGGAAGGAAGCACATGGTAGTTGAAATTATAAGAACTTAGCTTTTCTATTTTCATCTGTAGTATGTTCCCACTTCACCTGAGCTTATGACGAAAGTCGCCTCTGTGTTAATATGCCATCTTGCTGGAGAGGCATCTGAACTTGCTGGGCTTTGGCTCTAACTTGTGTCCAAGAAAGCTTCTTAGGACTTCTAATCTTATTTGGTAAAACAATAATAAAACAAAACAGAACATAACCTTGTATCCCATCTATCGCAGATGGAGAAGTTCTTGAAAATTTTCCAGCCCATTTCTGCATTTCTACTTTCAATATACTTTCCAAGTATATCATCTCATATATTTTGAAGGAAAGGATAAAGCCTGTATTTCCTAAATAATATTTCCCATGAACCAGTTAAAAAAATTGGAGGATGACATGTGTTTGCCAACATTTAAATTTTTCCAAGTAAGGGTATTATAAGTAGAGAGAGAGAGTGAGGAAAATCGAGAGACAGAGAGAGAGAGAGAGAGGAAAATCAACAATCAGCTACCTATTGCCATGATTTCCTAAAAAGAAGTTTTATGTTAAAAAAAATTAGGAGGGGACGTAACCTTAGAATAAAGGACAGATCTTTGCATATGGAAATGGATGGAAAAACTCATGACATTATTTATTTTTCCCATTTCTCCATGGACGAGTGAAAACTTTATCACACCAGTCAACAGAGTTGTGTTTGAGAGCCTCTGATTGGAACCGCCCTGCAGCCCCTTCCCACCTTTCAGCCACTGCGTCATGTGCAAAACGAGCCTTAGTAAAATTATCAAAAGAACAAAGGTACATAAGCTCATAAGGGAAAACTCCGGTTAGGAAGGGATTTTAAAACATCCTAGCGGGGTCCAACACATGGTTTTTCTCTGAGCTTTTCACGTTCCCTGGCACACCATTGCGGCAGCTGCCACCCACCCCACACGAACTGACAGCGCTGTGCTGCTTCTTGCTTTCTTGGATAATGGGTCAATTAAGGCAAAACTATAATTTTTAAAAAAGAGCTTAAATAGAAAATTGGATGGAAAAAAGCAAAATCAAAAAGAAAACTCCAGAGCACAAATAGATTAGTTTTTAGAGGACCGATTTCTTACCCCACATAATCAACTGCATGTTGTCATGACTGGCCCTGCTTCTTAGGCTGCCGGGATCCTGTTTCCTTCCTTAAGTTGGTCACCTTTTGTCTACTTGAGACATTTATCAGTTGGTAGTTCACGCTGGCTCCATCTCTAGGTGAAGCCTATGTGTTATACAAGCGCAGGACACAGGCTTGTCTCACCAGTGGCCTTAGCTGGAGCCAGCCTTCTGGGAGTTCTCTGTTTACAGGGCAGTTCCCCTCTGGTGCCTATAAGAACTGTGACCTGCTTCCTGTTTCAGACGTCTGATTAGAGGGCCATTCAGTTCCTGTTTCTGGTTTACAGGATAAAAGTGGTTCACACCTTCTTTGGGGAGCAGTGGGAGATGGACAAGCACAAAGTTAAGTAAATGTGCAAGTCTCTCCAGCATGAGGCACCAACTGTGCCTATTTTCGAAGTAGTTCCTCCAAGTGGTCCCTTCAAACACCATCCCAAGCCAGGAAAGTAGAGAAAAAACCACAGGAAAATATGCTGTTGGCTGCTGACTCCAGGGCTGACAGTACGCTGTGCAATGATGGCCCCTCCCAGGAGGCCATTCCGGGCCTTTTATCACATGTTCCCCTTTTCATCAACCATGGGACCCTCACTGTGGCTGTTGAACATGCTAGCATCTCCTCCACTCCACCTGGGGCAAGATGAATGTGAAGAATGTGGTGAGGGTGGGCAGTGCTGCAGGAACCCACAGCTCCGTGGTTATCAGAAGAAATTGGGAACCCACAGCTTGAAAGGCATACCCTGAAGACAGCTTCATCTTCCTGTGATTTGGATATAGGTAGGTGGGGAAATTGGCTAGATATAAGAAAGATACCCTTATTTTCAGGAAGTAAAATTAAACTTGAAAATGTTATTAGTGGCATAAAAGGGAAGTAAAGGAAATCAAGGCAAAAGGACAAATTAAAAATTCATTGGCGACTCTAATATATTGGTTCTTGTAGTTATTTATTTATTTATTTTTTAAAGACAGTCTCCCTCTGTCACCCAGGCTGGAGTGCATTGGCATGATTTCGGCTCCAACTGCAACATCCACTTTTTCTGGGCTCAAGCGATCCTCCTACTTTGAGTACAACCGAACCTGACAAATTTTTGTATTTTTGCATAGAGATGGGGTTTTACCATGTTGCCCAAGCTGGTGTTGAACTCCTGGACTTGAGTGATCCTCCTGCCTCAACCTCCCAAGGTGCCGGGATTACAGGCATGGGCCACTGCGCCTAGCCTAGTTGTTTTAGTGTATTAGTTTTTCTCTTTGGCCAGAGGTATTGACTAGAGACACTGATCGAAGTACGTGCCAGCTTAGTGGAAAAGCAGGAAGGATACGAGACAAAGCTGATTTTCCAAATCTTGTCTAATTGTTCCAAAAATGTAAAGAATTGAGCACTTATATTTTATATACATTTTATTTTGTAGTGTTTTTGGTTTTCCAAAGGAAAACAGAAAAACTAAAAGATATGTAATTGAAGCTACATTGTGGTAATTTTCTTAGGGGAGACAGGAGAGAGAATTGTAAATATTAAGAGCATCTCCTCTTTAATCACAGTAGAGCAGATCTGTGTAATTTAAATGCCACAGAAGTCAAACAGGGTAACAGAAAACAGTCCACTATAAGCAGACGTTTTCTGTTACAGTAGTTCATCAATGATGAGGAAAGCAATTGCCTTTGGTATATGATTCATACAGGAAGTAAGTTATATTCCTTTGTACAGGAAATCTATAAAAATGGTTGAGACCAGTTATATCAGTACTTTTCAAGCCTCTTCTATACCTGTGAACTCTTAAGAAACAGAAACATGGAGGAGAGCTGCCCTAGTGAGCATCAATCAATATTAGGTTATCTGTCCACTGACCCCAAGCCACATAAAAGCAAGCCTTCCCTAAACCAGATAATTCTCTCTCCTTTAAAAAAATTTGATTACTTCTTTTTCTTTTCTTTCCTTTTTTTTTTTTTTTTTGAGACACAGTCTCACTCTGTCTCCCAGGCTGGAATGCAGTGGCTCAATCATAGCTCACTGCAACCTCTTAACTCCTGGGCTCAAGGGATTTTCCCACCTTAGCCTCCCAAAGTGTTGAAATTACAGGCATGAGCCACTGTGCCTGGCCTAATTACTCCTATTTCTTATTTTTAGAAAGTCATCCAAGGCTATTACATATCAAATACATTTTTTTTTTTTTTCAGTCGAGACAGGGTTTCACCTTGTTTCCCAGGCTATGGTCTTGCACTGCTGGGCTCAAGCAATTCACTGGCCACTGCCTCCCAAAGTGCCAGGATTATTGGCCTGTGCCACCGTGCCCAGCCCTTCCAAAAACCTCTTAGTGTCACACTCAAATTTTCTAATATGGTAATTGTGAAAATAGCAGCCTGAAGCTGGGGCCACCAGGACAGGAGTGCTGCTGTCCAGGGGCCATAGCTTTGGCCTCTTGCTAGATATTTCCCAGCTTATAATTTGATCACTCTGAGGTTTAGGCGATTTTATGCAGCTGGGTCAGAATGATAATGTAAATAAATCAGTTGTTCAATGCTACCCCTCTTCCTTTGATTCTCATACTCTTGAACCCAGGAGGCAGAGGTTGCAGTGAGCCGAGATCGCACCACTGCACTCTAGCCTGGTAACAGAGTGAGACTTCATCTCAAAAAAAAAAAAAAAAAAAAAAAAAAAAAGATCCTGTTTCTTATAAAAGAAGTAGGCTGGGCAGTATAATGAACTATATCTTACAGTTGGAAAGGCTATGTGAGTGGCCAGATTAAATCAAGTGGTTGAATAGGAGGTCTTCCAACTTCCAAATGATACAGGTGTTTTGTTTGCTATTCTACAATTTCCACCTGCAGTGAAAAACATTTCAAAACATTTTGAAGTACATGTTCTGTTTAAGAGGATCAGTTCTCATATTTTGGTCCACGATGGCCATTATTATTGTGAGGAAGAGTCAGCGTAGTGACACATCTTTCTGATCGCCTCTTGCTAGCAGATTATAGTGACATCTTAATCAGAAAACTAACTTAGGTTTTTCAGTCTGTGTCAACAAGGGAGCCAACTCAATAGTGACTGCCAGTTGCTTGGCCTTAAGCTGTAAGTTGGGCTCTTTTCAGGCAAGTCTTGGGCTATTTTCTGGGCATGATGGTTACATGGACTGCGATAGACCAAAATCAACATTTCTCTCAAATGATCCAGAGTGCTGGGTTTACGGCACAGCCCGGGGACAGTTCTTTTCTTGTTTCCCTGAGACGCGCTGGCTCTGGAGTCTGATGCACTTTCCCTTAATGTGATAGCATATTCCTAGTAATTAAATTTTGTAAGCACTTATTATTAATTGCCTATAATTTGCCTCTTACTGAATCAGGATGTATTGAAGCACTAAGCGGAAGAAGGCCTACATCTTCAGGAATATAAAGGTTTATAACATATATGCATGGGAAAAACATTAAAAAATTTATGAAACACTTTAGTAAAAAAGAAAGTATATAAAATACTTTAACAGACACTTATGCATCTGCATACTACCTAAATAAAATAGCTAATAGCAGTTAAACATTTTGACATACTTGTTTTACTTCTTTGTTTTTTAGAAAAATAAATCATTCTGGGCAAAACTAAAAGCTCCTTTCTACCTCATCAATTTCTGGGAAAATGCATTCTTCATGGGAAGCACCATGTTACAATGTTCTAGGCTATAAGTTACACAAATCTAAAATAATGACTCTCTTCAAATATAAACATATGCCAAATATTGAACGAAATTAGTATTTAATTAGAAAAACCAGAAAGATATTGAAACTGGTTGAAAGGAGAGTTCAAAGAGCAAATATTAGATACACACACATAAAATCAGGAATGGTGAAATGAACTTGCTAATAGATGCAAAATTAGCTGATACTATGTAAGGCAATTCTATAAGTATAAATGTTGGAGCCATTTATTCTGGAGGGTGGAAATCAATTGTATTTCTACCAAACCATATTCATTTGTATTGCTGTGGACAAGAAATACTTGCTTTACTATCAGCTTGCACAAGGTAATATTTACCCCGACAGCATTGTAAAATGGCCAGATCGCTAGGAGGACAGTCAAAGGTACACACCCCTTTAAAATAAGGTAATTCCCAGAGGGAGTGCTGCACTAAGCCCAGCCCTCCACTGAAAGGATACTCACAAGTCTTTGACAACTCTTCCCTGCAGAAGGTTGGTCATTCTCAGCAGGCTCTATGCCTGTCTCTCCAAGTGCTCTGAACTTGACCTGACTTAAAGGACCTATTGCTGTCTCTGCTACTTTGCCATCTGAAACTGTTTGCCCTGAGAGGATCACAGAATACTTTGCTTTAACCAGCGTTCCTAGTCATGGTTATTTTAGGTCAGGGAACATGTACAAATTGACAATAGGATGCCTGTCAGTCCCCTAGGTTTTGGATGTGAGAAGAGATACAAGCCATATGGCCATAACCAAGCCAGGAATATGCCAGTGGGATGCCTACAGTGTCTGGAAACTCAACTTCCTTCTTATTTTAGGAGATTATCATTGTTAATATGGGACCCTCAGTTTAGACTGCTCCAAATAAGCCTATTTTATGGAGGAAAAAGTTTATATTAGAGGGCTAGCACACTGCTGTAAGATTACACAAACTGACCAGCTGCCTATATGACACTCTGGTCTTATAAATTAAAGCAAGACATACACAAACAGCATGCATTACTATGCGCTAGGTGTATGTGCTAATCACTCTATATGCGTGACTTTATTTAATGTTTTTTTCTTTTTGTTTTTGAGACAGGGTCTCACTCTGTTGCCCAGGCTAAAGTGCAATTGCATGATCATGGCTCACTGCAGTCTTGATCTCCCAAGATCAGTTGATCCTCCTGCCTCAGCCTCCCGAGTATCTGGGACTACAGGCATGCACCAGCACACTGGGCTCATTTTTTATGTTTTTATTTTTATGTTTTATTATTTATTTATTTGAGACAGATTCCAGACTGGAGTGCAGTGGTGTGATCTTGGCTTACTGTAATCTCTGCCTCCCAGGTTACCATCCCCTGCTAATTTTTTGTAGTTTTAGTAGAGAAAGGGTTTTGCCATGTTGACCAGGCTGGTCTCGAATTCCTAGCCTCCTGTGATCTGCCCACCTTGGCCTCCCAAAGTGCTGGCATTACAGGTGTGAACTGCCATGCCCAGCCTTATTTTTATTTTTTGTAGAGACATCATCTCACCATGTTACCTAGGCTGGTCTCGAACTCCTGAGATCAAGTGATCCTCCCGCATCTGCCTCCCAAAGTGCTGCCTTGGTATTACAGGCGTAAGCCCCTGTGCCTGGTCTATTTAATCTTTAAAACAACTTTATGAGGCAGATAGCATCAGCTGATCAGTTTTTTTGTTTGGGGAAACCGAGCGCCTGAGACTATTGTCAGCAGTGGTCACAGTGTCACATAGCTCCTGAGGGGCAGAGCCCAATTTTGAACACAAGTCTGTCAGACTCCAGAATCTATTCACTTATAACTTATGTTCTCCTGTCTCACAGAAATATGTTTTCTATTTGAAAACATTGAAATTATTATTAATACCATGATTACAGGCATCACAGCAGATTTTTTTTTTTTTTTTGGCTGCTTAAAATCTGCAAGATTTCTTTCTAAGGTCTATATAAAATTAGGTTAAAATGTAATTTCTGCCTTTTATGATTTTACAGTCTACCAGTTGAATTCAGCAATTTAATAAATAATCGTTGGGAGCCTACAACATGCGGGATTATATAGTGAAAAAGTAATGAATAAGTAAAAAAATCCAAGGGAGTATTTTAAGGACTTCATAATGTAGATCATTTCACTGAACTGTACACTTGAGAACAGTTTATTACTGCTATAAAAGATGTGAAAATGTGTCGAAAATAAAAATCTTATGCAATAGTATACTATGCATTAGACCCCCCCAGTTAATTTTTTAAATGAATTCAGTATCATAATGAAAATTACCTAGATAAATTTCAAGGTTTTATTAAAAACCTTTCAGATCTCATAAATATAGATAAAATATTATTAAATTTTTCTTCCAAGAGGGGTATTAAGATTCTTTAATTAAGAAGAACTTTTTTATATTGACTCTTATGGAAACAAGTAGAGTTATTGCCTGAGATTTAGAACCTTTTTAAAAATATATTATTTTTCTAGTAGTGGAATTTGAAGTCCTTTGTATTAATCTTTTCAGCTTGTGAAAAAATCTAGGTTGTTTTAGATAGTTAAAATGTGCCAACAATATAATTTCAATTTAGTATTTTTCTGGCCTGTGTTACATAATAAGATTGTGTTGCTTACTTGACGATATTTAGAGTGTTTGGTTCTTGACTGACAGAAAATTGTCAACCTGAATGCCAAGCTCTTGAATGGCTGGGCCAGAATAAGAATATCAAATAAACGAACCAGGTTCCCTTAGATAATAAAGGCAGATGGAGTGGATGCATTGTCAATGCAGAACCATATCTATATTATGATATACATAAAACATGACTAAGGCAGAAATCTGGGCTACCTCTGAAGGTTCTAAGTAACATTAATAAATGTATGCTTCATATAATATTTCTTTTTTTTTAAATTTATGTAATATTTCTGATTGTTTTTGAGTCACATACAGTTGATGTGTGGTAGTTCTATCATGACATCTCCTAGATTTTTAGGATATTGGTCTTGGGAAACTAGCTTTGGTTGATCCAGTGAAAATTCGGGTTTCAAATCCAGACAGTAGGATTTAATTTTTCAAAAACGACTCCTCAGTTTGAGGCTGCAATGAGCTGCAATTGTACCACTGCACTGTAGCCTGGGAAAATGGAGACCCTGTCTCAAAAAATGAAACAACCAATACCTCCTAGTCAGTTTCCTAGATATGCTGACCCAGTGTTTACTGTATACATAGAGTAAGAAAAGATTTGTAGGTACTCTAGAGGAGCCTGGAGTCTGGTTTTAAAACCTGATATACCTCTTAGTATGTGTATATTATTGCAAAGAAGGGTTGGGGCACAAGTTGCTTGGCTTGGCCTAGTGAAAGAGAATAAGGTTGTAGCTTGCACGTGAGTTATGACAAGAATAGTTCGCTTGACTTTTCTTGCTGAGCAACTCAGTGCTACCAATATTTTATGTGCTTGAATATGCTTGAATTCAGATTTACCTTGGCAGTTGGTAAATATGAAATAAAATTGAAAAGGAAATACTATCCTACTGTTAACAGAGTTCCAGACTCTTGTTTCCCTTATAAAATCAATAGTGTAGACAACTCATTTAGCCATTAAATATGACATATGAGTGGCTTACCCAAGGACTGATCCTGCTGTGATGATTAGAATATCATTTTGCAGACCTGCGGTGTTTGTTTCCAAAGTCTGAAAGTAAGGGCTGTCAGCATTAAGAAATTTTTATACAAAATACAAAAATTACGATTGTGACTTGATTACCATTTAACTTACAGGACCATTGTGTTAGTGCTTACTCATCCATTCAGCATATATTCAAATAAAGGGCACAGTTGTCGCATCAGTGTTAATTTTGATTAATTTATGTCAGATCAAGTTATAAGTGACAAAAATTCTTGCTTAGGAACATAGCGTACTTACAAAGTTCATGTTTTAACATCCTTTTGAAGAAATCTAAGATGCAAAGACATACAAATTAAGAAGGCAGGCTGGGTGCAGTGGCTTACGTCTGTAATTCCAGCACTTTGGGAGGTAGAGGCGGGAGGATCACGTGAGCCGAGGAATTTGAGACCAGACTGGACAACATAGGGAGACTGTGTCTCTACACAAAAATTTTAAAACTTAGCTGGGTGTAGTGGTGCACCCCTGTGGTCCCAGCTACTCAGGAGGCTGAGGTGGGAGGATCACATAAGTCCTGGGCAACAAAGTGAGACTGTTTACAAAAAAAGAGGTGAACTGCAGGAGCATTTAAAAGTTGCTAATGTTTAAACATTAGCAGTGTTCATTAGTGACAGGGTTAGGGAATGCCTTACCTGGGGTTATGGGAAGTTTAGAGGTTCAGATAGAATCCTTTGGTTCTTGACTGTGTTTGAGGCGACAGAGGGCGGGCAAAGGCAGATAACTCCAAGGTAAAGAATTTGTCGGTGTTTGAGATTTGAGCTTAAGTAAACTTCCAGGAGTATTATGGTTAAATTTATAATGTCCTCAGCTATGGCTTGTTCGGTGCCCATTTATAAAATCTTTGAGAAGATTAAACCTTAATAGCAGCCGGGTGCGGTGGTTCATGCCCATAATCCCAGCACTTAGGGAGGCAGAGGCTGGTGGATCGCTTGAGCTCAAGAGTTCAGGACCAGACTGGGCAACATGGTGAGACCTCATCTCTACAAAAAATACAAAAATTAGCTGGTCATGGTGGCACAGACCTGAAGTCCCAGGTACTCAGGAGGCTGAGGTGGGATGATCACTTGAGCCAGAGGCTGCAGTGAGCTGTAATTGCACGACTGCACTCCAGCATGGGTGACAACAATGCCCTGTCTCAAAAAAATAAAAAATAAAACACAACCCAAAAACCTTAAAATCATACAAGTGACACTCTTTCACTTTAGCCGAGTTGTGTGTATACTTGGAACTAAAATTAAGATGTTGATGTATCTCCTTTGTTTGCCTGGAGAGACATTTACACTGCAGGGTGAAATATAAATAAGTAATGAGAAAGTACAGCCTCACAATTTCCAACTTCATAGAACTCACTTAGACTCTCTACTTAGGTTTTATTAAAGAATAGGTTTTTATCATGTTAAATAGATAATGAACATTCTTCTTGATGGATAAACTCTTGATTATTCTGGATTGGATCTTCTTATCATTACCTGTTTGCAGGCTGCAAGTTAATTTCTAATTTGAAGTCACCCAAGAAGGGCCAGATCTCATCTTCAAGTGATCCCAGAAGGGAACACACTGTACACACAAAAGCTCTTGCCACTATGTTGTGACATTGCTTGAGAATTTTCAAGCAAAATTGCACTGTGGTATTTGTACATTGTCATGCCTTAATTTTTCCAGGCCACAACTATTTAACAGGTTTGTGTGTTTCTCTAAAAACATTATTAGACACATTGCCTAAGTTTGCAGAGATGGATGTATGAAGCAATCATGATCTTTCTGTTTTCAGACTGTATGTTCTTTGGGTTATTCTCCTTGGTTTATTATCAGGGGAGATAGGAGCATGTTATTAAGGAGCGTTCTGTGCCAGTGGATACGCCACATTAAATTTGAGGTTTTCTGAGAGCATAGAAGAAGAAAAAGCCTGTGATAGGAGAATTCGAGACCCTCATCTGCTTTCAGTTTTCAGTTACCTGGTCTACATGCTGAAAGCTTAATTTGAGACCTGGACTAGGTTACAAGCTTCTGATGATTTAATATTTAGTCAACGAGAATTACTTTTTCAAGACTTGTCATTGTCCCATTTAGCCACAGCAGAAAGTATTACCCAACTTTTGAGCTATAATCTATACCCAATCTGTGGTCACCAGGGAAATTTCTTCCTGAATCCAGCATTGCATACTTACAAGCTTGACCTTAGCGTTCTTTTTCTTTTAAGGTACGAATAATCATGGAACTACTTAACCTTCTATTTTTATTCTCTCTTTAAGATCTGAATTTTTTTTTTTTTTTTACTGCATATTTCTGTTAGCAGCTCCTATCCCCTCTTGAAATGGTCTCTGAAGGCTGTTAAATAAATTCTGATTTGCTTTAAGGATTCAGTATTCAAATCATCCTTGATTCTTTGGGAGATATGAAAAAAAAAAAAAAAAAGCTGTTGCTCCATAGAGCTTGCATCATATGTGATATGACTAAGAAGGAACAACGGAAAAAGTCAAGTCCAATTTACACAATAATGAAAAAATCTTTTGTTAGAGAGATCTGACAAGCAGCAGTTTCTGGTCCTTTTTTTGTGATGGAGTCTTGCTCTGTCACCGGGCTGGAGTGCAGTGGGGCAATCTTTGCCATATGGGTTCAAGCGATTCACCTGCCTCAGCCTCCCAAGTAGCTGGGACCACAGGCACGTGCCACCACACCCAGCTAATCTTTTGGATTTTAGTAGAGATGGGGTTTCACCATGTTGGCCAGAATGGTCTCCTGACCTCGTGATCTGCCTGCCTCGGCCTCTCAAAGCACTGGGATTACAGTCATGAACCACCATGCCTGGTCAGTTTCTGGTCCTTTAAAGAATTATTATAAGTTCCATGTCTCTTTTTCTGTCTTGTTAACCCTGCATTTTACCTAAAAGAGTACTTGGCACTTGATACAGATTGATTGATTGAATGAATATCACACTTTTTCTCCAGAAGTGTTTTGATTATTGGTTTTGATGTCTGCTTTTTCTGCTTAAGTGTGAGTTAAGATCACATTTTATGGTTCTTGACATCCCCCCGGTCTTCTGTATGAGTGTGTGACCTGTAAATGACACTTAATGATGTTTATAGAGTATAATTCAATGATGTCATCCCTTTTCTGGAAGGGCTCACAGTCTGGTAAGGGAGATCAGCCTATGAACATATTATATATATTGTGTGAATTGTTTGTTGTTGTTGTTTTAAAAAAGATGAGACTGAGTCTCACTCCGTCATCCAGGCTGGAGTGCAGTGGTGCAATCACAGCTCACTGCAACCTTAACCTCCTTGGGATCAGGTGATCCTCCCACTTTAACCTTCTGAGTAGCTGGGACCGCAGGTGTGTGCCACCATGCTGGCTAATTTTTTAATTCTTTTTTTGTAGAGATGAAGTTTTACCATATTGCCTAGGCTGATGCTAATTGTTATATTAGAGGTTTATGTAAGGTCCTTTGAGAACACAAATCATTGAGGATTCTTCTGGGGGAGAAGGAAGTGGTGGAGGAGGTTGGCTAAGACATTGGACAGGAGATGACATTTGAACTGAGGTTTGAAGGAAAATGGTGAAAGCTAACATTTAGTGAGCACTTAATATGTGCCAGGTATTTTATAATAAATCATGGAAATAAATGAGTCTTTTCATAATGAAGGGGTAGAATAAAGAGAGGGCCTGTGATAGAACTAAGGAAACACTGGCATTTCAAGATGGGTGGCTGGGCACAGTGGCTCATGCCTGTAATGTAATCCCAGCACTTTGGGAGGCTGAGGCAGGTAGATCACCTGAGGTCAGGCGTTTGAGACCAGCCTGGCCAACATGGCAAAACTCCATCTCTACTAAAAATAGAAAAGTTAGCTGAGTGGGGTGCCGTGCGTCTGTAGTCCCAGCTAGTTGGGAGGTTGAAGCATGAGAATCACTTGAACCTGGGAGGCAGAGGCTGCAGTGACCTGAGATTGTGCCACTGCACTGGAGCCTGGATGAAACAGCCAGACTCGGTTTCAAAAAACAAACAAACAAATAAACAAAAAACACAAAAAAAAGATGGGCAGAGGAAGGCATCATCTAGTGAGAAAGGGAAGATGGTAAGGTGGTACTACAGATGGGAGAAAGTTCAGAGAAGGAGAGAGAGAAGGTATTCCCTCTAAAAGTGATACAAACAGGGCTTGCCCGAAGGTCAGTGAAATTGAAAGTTTCCAAGAAATATCTGGACTTGGAGATTAGGAAACCCCTGAGAACTTTGCCAGAGTAGTTTCAGGAAAGCAGGTGGCCGTAGATGTCAGGTACAGTGACTTGACTGATTTCTGGAGAACAACAGAAGGCATATAAGAGGGACTGTTATTTAAAGAAATGTGTTCGTGCGGGAAGCAGAAAGAGAAGGCAGCCTCTGGAAGCGGTGCAGGCTACTCCCAAGGTAAGGCACGTGGCCTGGTCCTGCTGGTATTCTTGCCTCAGATGGGATGAGGTCAGCTGGCCTTTGTGGGCTCAGGTGTTAAACAGGGTTTCCATGGGAACATGAAAGACAAATTCCCAACCACTGTCTTACAGGTACAACTTCTGGAGCATGACCCTTTGTAAATGTACTTGTTTTCTTGCTAATTTTAATTGGCTGAAAATAGAGTTGTTTTTCCTTCTGAGAATCTCTAACTTAGATAAATTAGAATTCACAGTGATACAGCTTAAGTTGAGAATTCTTGACTGGTTTGAACTCAGTTTACGGAAGCGTAGGACTTCTTTAGGAAGGGAATGTGCCCATCTCTCAGGCCAGAAAAGCCTTCTATACATCTGTCCCTGATGGCCAGATTTCAAAGGCTTTTGGAAGCTCAAGAATAAGAACAGGAACCCAAAATGCCTTTCTTGTTTTCTCAACCACTTGAAACACTTAATTGCTCATAATGCTGGCTGCATAACAGTGAACATGATTCATTTTAAAAATGAGATATTTTTTGCTCAGTTTGCCACTTTACTTTGTAAACTTATAGTGGAAACACTTAATGTTTTTTTCAAAACTCTGCTTGTTTTTTTGGTTTTCTTCATCTTAAGCTTCCTAACCCCACCTCAGTGGAGGCCTGCTGTTAGTAGATCACCGAAATAAACCCAGGATTAACCTGCATAGTCTCACTACTGTGTGTGCATTCATTCATTTTCATTGTCTGTTCATCCATTCCAAAAAGAAGCCCCCCCACTGCCCCCAGCCATCCTTTTCTGAATAGGTACTATTGTGTTTACTGGCACATCTTGGAATGAACTCCCTTCTGCCTTATCAGTATACAGAGAGGTGTACAGTATTGACTGCTGTTTCTGTTGATACCTTCTACAGGGGCTTCTGTGCCATGCTTACCACAGTAGTTAGGAAGGAACACATTGCATACAAACATTTCATATACTCAATATACTAGAGAATTACTTTACTAGGGACTAAGATCTCTCTCTCTCTTTGTTAAAATAATGTGAGACCACAGGCTGAGTGTGGTGGCTCATGCCTGTTGTCCCAGCACTTTGGGAGGCCGAGGTGGGCAGATCACCTGAGGTCAGGAGTTTGAAACCAGCCCGGCCAACATGGCGAAACCCCCCATTTCTATTAAAAAAAATACAAAAATTAGCTGGGCGTGGTGGTGTAGGCTTTTAGCCCTAGGTACTTGGGAGGCTGAGGCAGGAGAATCGCTTGAACCTGGGAAGCAGAGGTTGCGGGAGCCGAGATCACGCCACTACTCCAGCCTGAGTGACAGAGCAAGATTCTGTCTCAAAAAATAAAAAAATAAAAAATAAAAAGAGAGAGCATTATAAAGCCAAATATTTTGAAAATCAGTTTTGAAAATAAGCTGTCAGGTTGGAAACACGAATTTTCCAAAACGAACATAGTTTAAAATATCGGGTTGTTGAGATGGAGCTGCTGCAGGGTAGGTGAGACCCAAAGTGGAGCTTAGCCCAGGAGGGTTCTTGGCTTTGCCCAAGAAAGAATTCAAGGACAAGCCAGAGGTAGAAGAAAACAGCTTTATTGAAGAGGCAGTGTTACAGCTCTGTGACTGCTTCTTCAGCACAGGGCTAATCAGTAGGCAAAGAATAGTAGCTCAGGGTAGCTTTGCAGTCATATTTATACCTCCTTTTAATTGCATGCAGATTAAGGGGTAGTTTATGCAGAAATTTCTAGGGAAGGGGTAGTAACTGTGGGTCACTAGGTCATTGCCATGGAAAGGGGCGGTAACTCCCTGGTATTGCCATGGCAACGGTAAATTGACGTGGCACACTGGTGGGCACGTCATTTTGTTGTTGAAAGCCGCTTCTGCTCTGGCTCTGTTTTAGCCAATCCTTAACCTGGTCCAGTGTCCAAGCCCCACCTCTGGAGTCAAGTCCTGCCTCCTACCTCAGTACGGAATGGTTTTTGATGACAGTAATAATAATGATGATAATAATAATGAGATGAGGGTAGTAAGTTTTCTATTTGCAGTAGGGGGAAATCAGCTAGGTTTCATTCCTTTGGTTCATGTGAAATGAAGAAAATGCCCTTTTGGTTATCAGATAACTCCCTAATACATACGTGTAGCCCAGACCTCAGAGCTGTAGGTTAAGCATCTGCTCTACTCTCCATACTTGTGCTTTCATACAGAAATTGGTTCTACTCTCTAGTTCCTAACATCACATTAAATGGCATCTAGTGTTTAAAACCAGAAATGTGCTTTCAATTCCTTTAATATAATAAGGAATTGTACACATATTATAAACATTAACCCTTTGTTTTTAAAAATTTATTATTTCCTTAGTTTTATGTTTATAGTCATAAATGTTTATGTTTTATATTTTGTTTATATCCTTTCAAAGGGATAGTTTTGACTAATTTAAAAATCTGTCAATTCACATAAAATCTAAAAATCTGCACCTAAAATGCAGATTCTTGCTTCATACTTACATCTGAGAAGTATTCATTTGTATTTTATTTTATTTTATTATTTTGAGAGACACAATCTCGCTGTGTTGCCCAGGCTGGAGCACAGTGGTGCTTTCATAGCTCACTGCGGCCTCAAATTCCTGGGTTTGGCTATCCTGCTTCAGCCTCCCAAAGTGCTGGGATTACAGGTGTGAGCCACGCGCCTGACCTGTATTTTCTTCTATAAAGTTTAATAGAGGTTATTTTTATATTTGACTCTTACCTCCATCTTGAATTTATTTTGTTTTGTGATATAGGAAAAGTAATATGTCTGTATTGGAATGTACCATGATCAATGAGAGGAAATAATCTGTGGGCTAAGTGAAATTTATTGAGTTAACATTTCTTTAAATAACATGTAGTATTTGGTCATGGTGTGGTCTGAAATATATGTTATTTGTATGAAATATATTTTCCCTTGCTTTTAAGGATTATACTGAAGATAATCTAATATTTTCTACTTTGCTTAGAATTGCTATTATAAATATTGCACTGTTCTGTATGTATTGTATTGTACTGTAATATAATTTGCGAAAGGGGCTTAATGTCCCCTTTTACCATATGCCTCAGTTCATCCCTTAGGGGAGAGGTGCCCCCACATGGGACAGGAAGAGGCAAACTTAGTAGCGGTCATTTAATCACTTTTAGTGTAGCATAGGAGTTACTGATGTATAGAACGGCTGTGTATTTTAAACTTCACTTTTTCCTTCCTTCCTCCCTCTGTCTCTTTTTCCCTTCCTCTCCTCCTCCTTCTCTTGCTCCCTTCCTCCCTTCCTTTTCTCCTTCCTTCCTTCTTCCCTTCTTCTCTTCCTTCAGTGCACTTTGGTTGGGTTGGCCTCGTGTGCCAGACATTATGGCTAGAAAGTGAATGTGAATGGACCCTGCCATAGAATACTCAGTGCTGGTGGGCTTCCCTCTTCCGTCTCCTATTTGTTTTTCTGTTTATTTTTGCCCCCAACCCGCTTCTGTGTTTTAAAACTTATTTTAAATTCTCTCTTCTTCTCTTCTACTTTTAAATTTATTTTTAAAATGGAGAAATAATTTATATACCATAAAAGTCACCATTTTTAAGGACTGTATACAATTTGGTGGTTTTCAGTAGATTCACAAAGTGTGCAACCATTACCAATATCTAATTCCAAAACATTTTTAGTACCTCAAAAATAAACCCTGTACCCATTTGCTGTTACTCCCCATATCTCACTTCAGCCAGCCCTTGGCAACCACTAATCTGCTGTCTCTGTGAATTTGCCTATTCTAGATATTTCTTAGAAGTGGAATCAGGCAATATGTGACATTTTGTGGCTGGCTTCTTTCACTCAGTATAATGCTTTCATGCTTCATCCATGTTGTAGCAGGGATCTGTACTTCATTCATTTTTCTGGCTGAATACTATCCCATTGTATGGTGCTTGAACATATTTTGTTTATCCATTCATCAGCTGATGGACCTTTGGATTGTTTCCACTTTTTAACTGTCATGAATAAAGTATGAACATCCATGTCAAGTTTTTGGGTGGACATGATTTCAGCTTGATTAAGCATATATCTAGAAGTGGAATTGCTGGGTCGTATGGTAATTCAATGCTTAACTTTTTGAGAGACTACCAAGCCATTTTTTTTTTTTTTTTTTTTTNGGAGTTTCACTCTGTCACCCAGGCTGGAGTGCAGTGGCACGATCTTGGCTCACTGCAACCTCTGTCTCTCTGGTTCAAGTGATTTTCCTGTGTTAGCCTCCTAAGTAGATGGGATTATAGGCGCCTGCCACCATGTCTGGCTACTCTTGAATTTTTAGTAGACATGGGGTTTTACCAAGTTGTCTAGGCTTGTCTCAAACCCCTGACGTCAAGTGATATGCCTACCTCAGCCTCTCAAAATGCTTGGGATTACAGGCGTAAGGTACCATGCACGGCCACCAAGCCATTTTCTAAAGCGGCTGTACCATTTTGCAGTACCACCAACAATGAATGAAGGTCCCAGTTTCTCCACATCTTCACCAATGTTTGTTATTATCTTGTCTTTTATTAAGCCATCCTAGTGGGTGTGAAGTCGTACCTTACTGTGGTTTTGATTTGCATTTCCTTAATGTCTAGTGATGTTGACATCTGTTCATGTGTTTATTGGCCATTTGTATATCTTTTTTGGAGAGCTGTCCATTCAGATTCTTTGCTTAATTTTAAATTTGTTGTTTTATTCCTGAGTTGTAATTGTCTGTACCTATTCTAGATACAAGCCTCTTATCAAATATATGATTCGCAAATATTTTCTATCATCTTGTGGGTTGTTTTTCATTTTCTTGATAATGTCTTTTGAAGGACAAAATGTTTTAATTTGGATGAAGTCCATATTTATCTGTTTTTTCTTTTGTTGTTTGTACTTTCATTGTCTTACGTAAGAAACTGTTGCCCAATTCGATGTCACAGAGATTTATACCTATGTTTTCTTCTAAGAGTTGGATAGTTTTCCTCTTACAGTTAGGTCATTGCTCCATTTTGAGTTAATTTTTATCTATCATGTGAAATAGGGGCTAGCTTCATTCTTTTACATGTGGATATCTAATTGTCTCAGCATCATTTGTTGAAACACCATTCTTTTGCCATTAGATCTTCTTAGCACCCTTGTGAAAAAATCAATTGACCACAGATGTTTGAGTTTATTCCCATACTCTCCATTTGATTCCATTGATCTATGCTTGTCCTTATGCTGGTACCACATAGTCTTGATTACTTTTGCTTATTAAGTTGTGAAATCAGGAAGTGTGAGGCCTCCAGCTTTGTTCTGTTTCAAGACTGTTCAGGCTATTTTGATTCCCTTGTATTTCCATATGCATTTTAGGCTTGTTAATTTCTGCAAAAAAGGCAGTTAGATCTTCCTCCTATTTTTAACTGTCCCCGATATTCTTTCTTTTCTCATGACATTTTTTTTCCCTTTCTGTTTCATTTATATTTCTTGGTTTTCATGACAGCTAGACTCAAGTTTTGCTTCTTACCTATTGAGTACTGAACTGATTAGTGAATTGCAGGTTGCAGTTTTCAGGGTTTTGGCATTTATTGTCATTTATCACAGCCCAGCAGTGGGTGGATTTCCCTCCTTGCCCTCTTCTCTTCCCTCCTTCTTCTCTCACCCCTCCTTCCTGCTTCCTCCCTCCTTTCTCCTTCCTTCTTTTCTTCCTTCCTTTCTTTCTGTCCTTTCTCCTTTCTTTCTTTGTTCCTTCCCTCCTTTTTGTTATTTTCCTTCCCTCTTTCCCATGGGTTAAGCACTTATGAATTGTGGGTGTTAATAGACTCTGACTTTGAAATAAATGAGAATCACTACTTACGTTGTCTACCTATTACCTAAAACTTAAATATTTCAATGTGGAAAGTCAAAATATTTTTGAAAGATTTATTATAGTGATAAACTTGTTCTTTGTGATCTAGTTTCTTATACAAATATATATACATATGAAACAGAACTTTAGAGGTCATATATTTTATTACCTTATATAATACATAAATCTACCAAGTGGCTTTTAGATGTACTTTTATTATGTTTCTGTATTGACTTGTAAATGTGATAGTGGAAATCTAATAACTACTTCCTAATTTTTATTAGGATACAATGTAAAAACTCTGCTTTTTGTAAAAAAAAAAAAGTTATAAAAAATTAATTTTCCTGTAATATACTTACTAGTTCATGCTCTTTCTGGAAGTAATTCCTATCTGTAACTATTTCTAGGGTGTATAGTTTAGCATCCTGTGTTTTGCAGACTACATTTTAGCATTAAGATATAAGATGAATAAATGGAGTTTATTATAGATTTAAATTGGTCTTATGTTGATCTAATATGAAACCTTTTCTGAAATGTTACCTTAAATTTGGAGGTCACAGTGACATGCTGTTTGCTGTATAAATCCTTTAATGACCTCTGTTCTCAACCACAAATTCTGACTTGTTCAGTTTTGTTGAGCCAGATGTCCTTGTATTCAGTACCCTAAAACCCAGTTGTTGGCTGGCATATCTGGTAATTAAGGGACTACATCAGAACTTCAGATAACCTACCCCTCTATTCGTGACCCTGACTGAATTCAGATAAAGCAAGCATGAAAGTGTAGAACTGGCAGGGCCACAGCCTTGACCTACTTGGCTGTGGGACCAGTGGTGCCCAGCTATTCTGGTTTTTAAATTATGAAGTGTTTCCAGAGGCCATCCTTGTGGGTGGGCATTTCTTTACAGAGTTATTGCTTGGCCTTGTTCTGAAAGAGAAACTAGAGCTGCAATTCAGAAGTTTATTCTGTAGAACAGTTGGTGCAGATTTGCAGGTGTAGTGTTTATACAGTCAGTCCCAACTTCTCCCCAGGGTGGGAAGTGGAAGTTGGCTTGGGTTCTGGCTTTACCTGCAGCTTCTGTGGTTTTAGGCTGTACCAGATACATTCTTGCACACCTCATGACCTGTGGGGCAGCTGGGATGACTCATGGGGAGTTGGGACAATTTCTTGGAATGTGTATAATCCAAGTAAATCCACAAATTATGTCTTCCTAGGAAGGAATGGAAAGGCATATTTTATGACAAAACTTAGACTATGGATGTGGGAGACCTATGGTGTTTAATCTTGGCTCTGCCACTTAATATTTCTGTGTTCTTGCTACTCTGAGCCTTAGTTTTCTCATCTATAAGATGGAGATAAAAGCAGTTATTGCCGGGCAAAGTGGCTCGTGCCTGTAATCCCAGCTACTTGGGAGGCTGAGGCAGGAAGACGACTTGTGGCCAGGAGTTTGAGACCAGCCTGGGTAACACAGTGAGACCCTATCTCTAAAAATAAATAAATTAACTGTGCAGGGTGGTGTGTGCCTGTAGTTCCAGGTACTCAGGAGGCTGAAGTGGGAGGATGGCCTGAGTGTAGGAGTTTGAGGTTAAAGTTAGCTATGTTTGCACACTGCACACCAAGCCGGGTAACAGAGTGAGACCCCATTTTTAAAAAATTTAAAAAAAACCCAGTTTCTGCCCTGTAAGTATATAGGCTTATTGAGAAGGTTACATGAGATCATGCACATAAGGAATTTTTCGCAGTGCTTGGCAGGTCATAGATTACTGGCAGAAAAAGGACTTTAGAGTTTGTATAATCCATCATCTTATCTGATGCATGAATCTACCAAGAGGCTTTTAGCTGGACTTTTATTGTGTGTCTGTATTGCCTTATACATTTGATTAGAGGGAATCTAATGATGACTTCCTAATTTTTGTTAGGATACTGCATAAAACGTTTTCCATTGCTTGGGCATTAATGGCTAGATGGTAGAGGAAAATGATCCTAAAAACACACATGGTAATACTGGTCCCCAAAGCAGATAGATGTTCAGAGAGCTGAGAGCTGACCCTGCAGAGTCACTTGTCCCAGCTTCTCAGATGCAGTGAGACAAACACATCAATTAGGGCCAGGAAGCTTGCCCTGAGTTTCAGTTCTGCCTCTTATGTAATCTCTCTGCCGTGAGAAAGCTAATATCTTAGCATTGTTTTGAGCTTTTACTGAGAAAATGTTTATTAAGGGAGCAGGCACATAGTAGGTGCTTTGCTAGCATTTATATATTCACAGTATGAACTTGTGATTTTGGGAGGTCTGTGTTCCATTTTTCTGTTGCAGCATAACAAACCACAAAAAAGTGTAGTGGCTTCAAACAACAACCTGTTATTATCTCTCACAACTTAGTGGGTTGAGTGGGTTCAGCTGTGTGGCTCTTCTGTTTCACATAAACTTGGTTGGGTCTGAAGCCATCTGGGGGCTTGACTAGGCTGGAACGTCCAATAAGGCTAATTCCCATGAATGGAAATTAGTGTGGGCTGTTGGGCCTCAGTTCTTTTCCATGTGGCCTCTCTGGTTGGACTTCTCACATGGTGTCTGCATTCTGAGAGAGAACATTCTATGAGTGAGCATTCCGAGAAGAAGGACATGGAAGCTATCAGTCTGTTGTTTTGATCTAAAAATTCTCAGAACAGTATTTTTTGCTGCATCCTATTGCTAAAAGCAGTTACAGCACCAGCTCAGACTCAGGGAAAGGGGGTAACAGAATGGAAGGGGGCCATGTGCATGCAGAGGGGTAAGGACTTGATGGGGGCCATCTTTGGAAACATCTACCATAGTCTGAATGTTCTTGCCTATGTCATCTGGGTATGCACACGTACAGGTGGCTGATCAGAAGGGCAGTGGCTTAGTCCATTTTCTGTTGCCTATAACAGGATTTCTGAAACTGAGTAATATATGAGAAATGAAATTTATTTTTTACTGTTCTGGAGGCCAAGTCCAAGGTCAAGGGGGTGCATCTGGTGAGAGCTTTCTTGTTGCTGGGGACTCTCTGCAGAGTCCTGAGGCAGTGCCGGATATCACGTGGCAAGGGGGCCAGCTTAGGTCTCATTTCCTCTTTAGTCACCAGTCTCACTCCTCTAATAACCTGTTGATGGATTAATTCATTCATGAGAGCAGAGCCGTCATGACCCAGTCACCTCCTAGATGCCCACCTCTCAATATGCCCACATTGGGGATTAAATTTCACCATGAGACTTGGAGGGGACACCTGTTTAAACCACAGCAGTAGCTCTCTGACTGCTTTGCATCCATCAGATAGCCAAGTCCTAGAGGGAAACTGAGGCCTTGAGAACAGTCATTAGATTTTTAAAAAGTAGCAGTTAAAGTTCCAAATAGAAGATACCTGAATAGATTCAGCAAGAATAAGCTTTACGTGAAAATTCTTTTTTTCTATCTGCAAATTTTCAGTTTCTATAGATAGGGTGGATAGAAAACATACAGTCCGAATACTGCACCTGAGACGTTTTGCTAACCAGTCAGAAGAGCATATGCTTGTAAACTGACCTGTTTGCCCACATCTTTGGGCATACTGAGATTAAATGGTTGAACAGAGACAAGGCAGCTAAAGATCTACCCTGGCTGATGTTTGAAGTGGAGAAGGCAATGAACAATCTTGTAAAAATCCTGTTTATAAGCTGGACACTGTGGCTCATGCCTGTAATTCTAGCACTTTGGGAGGCCAAGGTGGACAGATCACAAGGTCAGGAGATCGAGAACATCTTGGCCAATATGGTGAAACCCCATCTCTACTAAAATTACAAAAATTAGCTGGGCGTGGTAGTCCCAGCTATTCTGGAGGTGAGGCAGGAGAATCACTTGAACCCAGGAGGCAGAGGTTGCAGTGAGCTGAGACTATGCCACTGCACTCCAGCCTGGGCGTCAAGATTGAAACTCCATCTCAAAAACAAAAAAATTCTGTTTACACATCCAAGACTTCATCTTAGATAACTAGTTATGCAAGAAAGCAGAGATGGTTGCCTTTTAAAAAGATACACTAGGAGTTCAAGGCCAGCCTAGGCAACATAGTGATACCCCATCTCTATTTAAAAATGCAAAAATTAGCTGGGCATGGTGGCATGCACCTGTGGTCCCAACTATTCGAGAGGCAGAAGTGGGAGGATGGCTTGAGCTTGGGAGGCAGAGGTGGCAGTGAGCCGAGATCTCTGCCACAGTACTCCAGCCCAGGTGACTGAGTGAGATCCTATCTCAAAATAAATGAATAAGTAAATAAAATAAAATAAAATAAAATAAAATAAACATAATGCTGACATGCATCTGGTATATACTGTTTCACTGCAGCCTTGGAAATAGGCAGCATTTGCCATTTTTATCTGCTAGCTGTGACGAGGGTAAGGCAATGAAGGGGTGGATTAACAGACAGTACAAGGGTAGCAATGGTGCCAGAAACCTCCAGGAGACTGGGAGGAGGAAGCAGGAGAGGCCTTTACCCAGGGGCAGTGCAGACATTGGCATGTGGTTTATGGACTGGTTTAATTCACCTGCAACCTGCCTGTCCCTAGAGGAGCTACAGCCAGCATTCTAGTTTCCAGATAAAGACAGAGGACAGGAGGTGTACTTGCTCTGGTATAATTTCACTTGGTGCTTTACCCTGTTTAATCCCACTTGGCTTTAGAAACTCAACTAGGAGTTTATTTTTCTTTTTTACTTTTCTTGATCTAAGCCCTCTTCCTCCCTTACCCTCACACACTCACTCTCATTTCTGATGCTGCCCATGGCTGGACCAGCTGAAGCACGTGAGCCACATTCTCTCCCTAATCTGTGTCCATGGAACACCCCAGGGTCATGTGCAAACATGGGCAGACAGTTCTTGGCTGTGCATCCTATCAAACGTACTGGTTATATTTGGAAAAAGCATGGGTTCCTCTACTTGGTGAACAAAACATTTCCAGCTTTAACCGTACAAAGTCAGGAGCTCTGTTTTTCTGAGTGCTCATCCCCTACCCTCTCCCTTTCCATCTACTTCTCTGTCTCTTCTCTTTTTCTTCCAACTTTTCCCTGGCTAGCCATCAGGATAGATATCGCCTTTCTTATTTTATCTTTGTCACTTACTCCAGACTGACAGAGTTGTTCTCTGCCAAAATTAGAAACAAAAAATATTTGCATGACTTTCTGTGGGGTCACTGATTTAAAATTTTAAAAGGCTGCAGAGTTCATTTCAAGATTATGCTGTTTCCTTTTTCTAATGTTTTGTTGGTGAGCAGACACTCTACTCATTTTAATTTTCGGCAGGATTGCTGCCTGGTTAGGAGAATGCCCAGTCCTCCCCAAATGTGTTATAGCTGCCTTAAACTTTCGACCTTTTCTGCTCTCAAGTCATTCAGTGGCTTTCCCTTCTTCCCTTCCTTCTCCGTCACTTCTCTGTGCTGTCTGAGTACAGCTAGTGCTCGATTTACGACCACGATTGGTGCCAACAGACGGGTCGTAACACGATCTGGTCGTAAGTTGAGTAGGCTATATGTACAGTACTGTGCAATGATGTTATAAAAATCTTTAAGTCATATTTTATCATAATTTTCTTTCATTATTGTTATATATCATAATTTTCTTTGTTCATTTTATGCCATTTGTATCATCTCTACACCATTTTGTTTCTTATTTTTACATTCGTCAGGTTTAAGTAAAACACTGCATTACCAGTACAACTGGTTTAATATGTGCAAAACATACAAAATTACAAAATACAGGTGCATACAAAAATACAAAATACAGGCGTAAAAAATACCATAGGAAACATTTTTCCAATTGCACGCGGAGATGGTAGTGCTGCCGGAAGCTGGTCCGCATTGTCGTACGCCCAGCTGGGCAATGTTTGCGCTGCCAGATGCGGAACAGTCGTGGCTAGCTATTGTGGTCATAAAGTCGAATGGTCGTAAGTTGCATAGGTCGTAAGTCGATCAATACCTGTAGTTGCTATAAAATTACTTTCTGATCAGTGCAGTTTCTTGCTTAGAGTTCACTGGGCTCCTGACCAGCTACGAGAGGAAACTAAATTTGTTAGCACAGCTGCACAACCTGTCAAAGTTTGGCTCCATCTGCCTCATCGCAGCCCCTCTCACAAGGCCTCTTTCCTCTGACCAGCTCCAGCCGCAGGGTTGCTGGTCTTTTCTCTAATAAAGAGGTCGGGATCACTTTACCCTGGTGTGCATCTGTCCTTCTGTGCTTATTTTCCCATTTTCCCCTTTCAAGTTCTGTGGTTTTATTGTGTAGACAGTTGCTGGAACCACTGATCTGGGACGTGGGAGTGATTTCCCCAGGCTCCTGGCACCTTCCTAAGCTGTGTGGCATCCTGCAGGAGAGTGCTGGGAACCTTCTCTCCACCACACAGCCCTGCCCAGACACCTAGAATCTCCTCTTCTGTCTTCCCACAGTGTCTGCTGCATGCATTCTTGCATTTTGGTGGCTGGCCTCCTGGCTGAGACTGTTAGTTATGTTTTTTTAAGGCTAGGATCTGTTTTGTTTATTCTCGTGCCCAATAGTGCTCACATGTAATAGGTGCTCTACAAGTGTTTGTCTTATTCAGTTTGGGCTGCCATAATAAACTCCCATAATTGGGGTGGCATATAAACATCAGAAATGTATTTTCTCACAGTTTCGGAGGCTAGGAAGTCCATAATTGAGGCATCAGCAGATTCAGTGTTTGTGAGGGCCCACTTCCTCGTAAACAGCCGTCTTCTCTCTGTTACCCCACGTGGCAAAAAAGGAAAGGGATCTCTCCTCTCTGGAGTTTCTCTCTCTTTTTTTTTTTTGAGACAGTCTTGCTCTGTTGCCCAGACTAGAGAGCAGTGGCATGATCTCGGCTCACTGCAACCTCTGCCTCCTGGGCTCAAGCTATGCTCATGCCTCAGCCTCCCAAGTAGCCGGGATTATGGGCATGTGCCTAGTTGGCCAGGGTGGTCTCGAACTCCTGATCTCAGGTGATCCACCCACCTCGGCCTCTCAAAGTGCTGGGATTATAGGTGTGAACCACTGTGCCTGGCCTGGAGTCTCTTCTAATAAGGGCACTAATCCTATTCATGAGGGCTCCACCCTCTTAACCTAATCACCCCAAAGCCCTCACCTCCTAATGTCATCACCTTGGTGGTATGGATTTCAACATATGAATTTTAGGGAACACAAAATTGAGACCTTAGCAGTATTTATTGAATCAATAAATTAACAAATAATGCCGTTAATTACATTCACTGAACATATGTGAGTTAAGGATTTGATCATTTTCATAAATAATACCTCATGTAAGAGCTTTATTCAGAAAATCTATTGCCTTTTGTTATAGTTGTTTCTTATAGTAAAGAGAGAGCTAATTAATATAAAAGATGGCATGTGCCTTGAGATTTATGATAGGATTTACTAGTATTAAATGGCTTTATGTTTGTTGTTTCTATAAGGATAAAAATTGTAGCCTGGTGACAATTATATATATAATTGACTGCTGACTAGTCTTTACTATTTAAGCATGAGATTGCATGTTCATACCACCTTATTGCAGTTGGACTATCCTAATTGAAGAAATTAAAAAATAGTCTGTATATCACTCTCTACAGGGTGACAGAGGACAAATGAACAAATTGAATAGTATAATGTGCATTCTGTCCTGCTCTCTCTGGTGTCTGTAAAGACAGGATTCAAAAACTATTTTCATTTATCTCTTAAGCTAACATGGACACTTACTATGAAAATAGTAGGTAGAACCTATTCTTTGAAAATAGAGGTCTGGGTGTGGTGGCTCACACCTGTAATCCCAGCACTTTGGAAGGCTGAGGTGGGCAGATCGCTTGAGTCCAGGAGTTTGAGACCAGCCTGGGCAATATGGGGAAAACCTCATCTCTACAAAAAATCGAAAAAATTAGCTGGATGTGGTGGTTTTGCTTGTAGTCCAAGTTACTCAGGAGGCTGAGGTGGGAGGATCACTGGAGCCCAGGAGATAGAGGTTGCAATGAGCTGTGATTGTGCCACTACACTCCAGCCGGGGTGACAGAATGATACCCTGTCTCAAACTTTTAATTTATATACATATATAGTTTAAGTATAAAGGTTATTTTAGGAAACTTTCTTCTTCAAAGATTTTCTCAGGATCATGTTATTCTTAGGTTACAGTGTGGGTTTTTGTTACTGATTCTTGCCTTTTTATCCTTATTGGGACATGGTACATTCATGAATCAACTTCTTGTTCATCTTTGTGCTACTCAGCCTATGTTCAGTTGCATAATACTTAGTCAATAAATATTTTTTGAACGAATAAGAACGCTATATAGAGTGCTTTCAGAAGTCTATCCTTTTATTTGATTTTGTTTTATTTTGACAGAGTCTTGATCTGTTGCCCAGGCTGGAATGCAGTGGCACAATCTTGGCTCACTGCAACCTTCACCTCCCAAGTTCAAGTGATTCTTGTGCCTCGGTCTCCTAAGTAGGGATTACAGGTGTTCGCCACACCCTTGGCTAATTTTATGTATTTTTAATAGAAACAGAGTTTCCCCATGTTGGCCAGGCTGGTCTCAAACTCCTGGCCTCAAGTGATCTGCCTGCCTCAGCCTCCCAAAATTCTGAGATTACAGGCGTGAGCTGCCATGCCTGGCCAAAAGTCTATACTTAATACCGGTTTGACACATAGAAACAGGCAGAAACAGGATTCCTACTGTGAATATAGGATGTGCAAAAACTCAAAATACATTTTAATTTTCTCAGATGGACTAACAGTTTTAATTAAGGCAGCATACACTGAAATCCAGTAATTGATTATTTGGAAATTATTAAAGTATAAACAGAGCCAGCACTTATAAATTTGTCATTTACTTCCTGCTAGTCTCTATTTTATCGATTTTTCTAATGCACAGGTAAAGGAAGGGTAAAGATGACTTGCTTCTCAAGTCTAAGAGTCTAGATCAGGATTGACTGCCCAAACTGCAAAAATGATTTGGCATGCCGCTTGAAAGTGGTTGAGGGGGTGGGCAAGGTTCATGGATTTTTTTAAAAAATGGGAAACAAAAGGTTTATTTATGAATCTGAAGTCCTGAAAGAATGTCTCTGAGAGCTATAAATGCAGCGTAAACTCAGAAATTCTTATTTTCATTCCATTTTCATCATGTGTGAAGTTCTGAGATGTTTAAAAATCTATCATGGGAACATCATAAAGGATAAAAATTAGTCAAAATAATAAAAATGTAAAACTGCAAAGCTTTGTTATGTAATCGTTTTTTGTAGTGCTCTAAAATATTATATAAGAACAAACTTTGCAAGGGCAAAGAAGATTACTTTTAAAAGGCATGAAGATTGTTGAACCTTAAATTTTAGTATGATGTGATGACATTGATTTGCAGTATATCTAAGAGAAAGTAAAATCAAAATAGTATTTGTTCCTAAATTACTAGAGAGCCTAATGTACTCTCAGTAGTTTAACAAAAGTTGTGCATTGGGTACTGGTATTAAAATAAGCTTTAATTATTTACAGCAAGGCTATTTAGTTCTAACACTTTTATATAACTCTCCTGTTACCACTTTGCCACTTTAAATGGTTTTATTTTTGTGTTCCCTAAAATATATTCAGATATTGCACGTATGAAAAGAAGTCTGTAAGATCTATAAAATGAGGCTGGGCGTGGTGGCTCATGCCTATAATCCAGCACTTTGGGAGGCTGAGACGAGTGGATCATCTGAGGTCAGGAGTTCGAGACCAGCCTGACCAACGTGGTGAAACCCCATCTCTACTAAAAGCAAAAAACAGCTGAGTGTGGTGGTACATGCCTGTAATCCTAGCTACGTGGGAGGCTGAGGCAGGAGAATTGCTTGAACCTGGGAGGTTGAGGTTGCATTGAGCCAAGATTGCGCCATTGCACTCCAGCCCAGGTGACAGTGCAAGACTCCATCTGAAAAAAAAAAAATTATATATGTATATGTACAACACAGGCAATACCCTTAAGGAGCTTCTAGTCTGCTTGGAAAGACATAGTCAAAGAGATCATTTCTGACTTAGCCATATACCATCCATGCCAAGCTCCATGAAAATGACTTACATTTTGCTTTTTTGAGACAAGTCTGGCTCTGTCGTACAGGCCGGAGTGTGCAGAGGCACCATCTCAACTCACTGCAACCTCTGCCTCCCAGCTCAAGTGACCATCCCACCTCGCCCTCCTGAGTAGCTAGGACTACAGGAATGCACCACCATGCCCTGCTTATATTTGTAGTTTTGTTTGTTTGTTTGTTGGTAGAGACAGGGTTTCACCATGTTGCCTAGGCTGGTCTTGAACTCCTGGGCTCAAGCAATCTGCCCATTTTGGCCTCCCAAAGTTGACAGTGCACATTTCTAGCCATTCTTCTCTCCTTAGCTCCATTTCTACCTTCCCACCAATCTGCTGAGCATATTTTTCCACTTCCAATTCTGATATAATCATTTTTTCCTTTTAACTTACACCCCTTTGCTTACCAGTGATAGTGTTTTCTCTCTAGTCACCCAGCCTGCAAACCTCAGTGTCATCTTTGACTCCTTGCTCCTTATTCATCTGTTCATATAATGAGTACCTTCAGTATACAAGGCACTATTCTAGCCTCTGTAGTTACAGTAAGCACTTGTCCAGGGAAATCGTCATTAAAAAGTAGCTTTTCAACTTTTAACTTTTTTTTTTGGAGACAGAATCTCACTCTGTCACCCAGGCTGGAATAGAGTGGCAAGATCATGGTTCATTGCAGCCTTGACCTCCCAGGTGCTTAGTTGTGACCACAGGTGTGTGCCACCATGCCCAGCTAATTATTTCATTATATTTTTTGTAGCGTCAGAGTCTATGTTGCCCAGGCTGGTCTTGAATGCTTGGGCCCATGTAATTGCTGGGACTACAGGCGTGAGCCACTGCACCATGGCTGCTTTTCAGCGATCAAATTACAAATTATGTGCTCAAAGGGCAGTTTAGAGGGTTTAGAGGGCTGGGAGAGGGACCCCTTGTCTGAGGGCCTATGTGAAGAGTGGGGGGCATTTCTTTGGGTGGGGGAAACAGGGAAGAACTGAGTTGTACATGAGGATCTAGGAGGAAGCCAGGGGGCAGAAGAGAGGACGTGGATGTGGCTGGAGAGGGAGGCAGGAACACAGTTAAGCAGGGCATTAGATACTAAAGTGAAGAGTTTTCAGCCTCTTTCTAAGCCATTAAAGGTTTTTTTTTTTTTTTTTTTTTTTTTTATGCAAGAGAATGCCATTATCAGCTTAGCATTTTTTAAAAGATCAACATGAATTTTGTGTTGCAAATGGAGTGGAGTGGCATACATTAGGAGACCAGATGGGCCACATAGATAGGAGTAAATAGACTCAACATGAAGTAGAGTTGATGGGACTTCATGATTCAGTGCATTGAGGAGACGGCAGCCTCATATTTCTGGAGTGAGCAACTGCGTGAATAGAATAATGGTTTCCCCAACATCTGAAACATCCAGATCTTGTCAGTGGACCTCAGGAATGTGCCTCAGTCCTGTTTCCTCCTTTCCATCTGCACTGCCATCATTCTTCTCTAGGCTGCTGAGGACCTCCCTTGAGGCGTCCTCTGCAGGTTTTCTTCCCTGTAGTGCAGCATGTGGGTGTTCTATTCTTCCCAAAGCATTTTTCTGGACATTTTACTGTGCCCATGCAAAACCTGTGATCAGTCTCCCTTTTCTGCAGATTAAGCCTAGGGTGGGGGAGTCCTACAAACCACCTTCAAACAGGATTTTCTTTTTCTTTTTCTTTTTTTTGAGACGGAGTTTCACTCATTTTACCCAGGCTGGAGTGCAATGGCGCGATCTTGGCTCACCGCAGCCTCCGCCTCCTGGGTTCAGGCAATTCTCCTGCCTCAGCTTCCTGAGTCGCTGGGATTACAGGCACGCGCCACCATGCCCAGCTAATTTTTTGTATCTTTAGTAGAGACGGGGTTTCACCATGTTGACCAGGATGGTCTCGATCTCTTGACCTCGTGATCCACCC